>NC_071389.1:28705464-29005464 GCF_022682495.2 Desmodus rotundus
GGTTCTCAGCCAATGGAAGCAGGAGCTTCTAAAGTGCATCCTGAGATTGGTCTGTTCCAATTTCTTATGGCCAATGGTCGTCGGAAAGGGGGGCGGGTCCACTGGGCCGTATTTTCTTCCTGCGGCCGGGCCCCTCTCTCCTAGGCGGCGGGGCCGGGAGGGGCTGGCCCTTTGCACGGTAAGGTACGAGGACTTGGGAGCTGGGGGCTACCTTGGGAGCGATGCCCGCGGGAGCGGCTGAGAGGGGAGGGGATGGGAGTTTGGAGTGGTTGTTAGCGATAGCTACCTTTATAGAGTGCTTAACGTACCGGGCCTAGTGCTTAGCATTTTGCTTGCATCATTTGAGTTGATCACAGCAACCCTGCCAGCAAGGAGGTTGGGACCCCCATCTTACAGGTGGAGAAACTGAGGCTCTGGAAACTCACACAGCCAAGGTCACGCAGCTACTAAATGGCAGAGACCGGATCTGTATTTAGAGTTGCTTTCACTCCGGAGCCGGTGCTCTTAAAGCACTAGGCTTTGTTGCTGGGTGGGAGAAAGGTGTCAGGGAACCCGAGCTGTCCCCAGGGAGTAGATTGGGGGAAGGGAATCCAAGGGTTGAAGAAAGGGAATAAGCATCAGAGGTGAGGGCAAGGAAATCAGTTATCCAACAGTTATTGAGTGCCTACTCTGTGCCGTGCACTGTTCCAGGTTCTAGGCATACAAAGATGAAGAAGGCCAGAGGTGGTGGGCCCCAACACTAGGGATGGGCCTTAACACTGTTTCCATGTGATTGTGTCTTTGGTAAAATTTGCAAAAGTAAGATATTTTGTATTTTTTAAAACATGGGGTCTTCAAAATTGAATATACTTCAGGTTCCTCCACATTTGATCTGCCCTTTTAAAGGGCTTAGTCTAGGTGGAGGCTATTATGTAGGCAGCATAGAGTAATAAAGGGAGCATCAGGAGAGCATTGTGGGACTGTGGGCAAATGTCCTGGTATGTAAAACAGGGATAATAGTATATTGCCGTGCAGTGGTTTGGCAAGGCGCATGAAGAGCACCGGGCCAGGGCACACTTTATGTTTGGCGAAATGGCAGTCTGAGAGGTGTTAGTAGGGGACCCTGTCTTCTCTCGTACCTCAGACGTTTCTGCTCCAATGCTGTCTACTAGATAGCTGGTAGGTTGGAGGCAGTTTCCTTCCTTCTGAGTTCTCTAGCTCTCAAGGGACCTCCTGGAACCAAAGTGCCATGGCTTTGGGGCCCAGATTGGGGAAGTTTAGAGTTTCCTTTTACTTCTTAACTGGTTCCTTTGAGCTGGTATGCTTGATTCTTATTCAGCCGTAATAGTCTTTTGTAGTACCTGATAATGGGAACGTACCCACTTAGCTGGAGGCCTCATCTAAAAACAAAGTATTTCCCCTTTTCCAGTCAGTTATGAAGTTTGCCCTGTGTTGCCAGTTTATTGCCTGTTTAAATTTTGTCCTTTGAGTTCTGGGTACAGTGCAATTAAACCAGTCTGTAGCTTTAGACTTCGTTAAATACTATTGAAACTGCATTTTGGTTTAGACGTGATTTAAAAAATCATAGCTTGCGCTACTAATATCAAAGTATTTTTTAACCATTAAACTTTGTAATCTTGTAACTAACTTTTCGTAGGAATCTAGAATCCTATTTTAAAGCTGTTCCTGAGAAGGGAGCTCATAGGTTGCTTTTTAAATCTGATTATAGTGTATTATGTTTAAATACTCTGAGAAGCAATTAGCAAGGTGTGAATAAGGGAGCAACTTGAAAAGATAAGTGTAAAATATGGGCAGTGCAGCTGTACTGTTAGATGTCTCAATTTCTCCCCTTTTTAGCTGAAACATTGTCTCCATTTAAATGATAATTTGAATACATGCAATGTTGATACATTATATTCTTTAAACAGAGCCTTTTTCTGTCTGTACTTCTAGTTCATTTAAGTAATTTACCTAGAGGCAGATTCTAGGTATGAGGTCTTAGTACTTCTTCAGAATTCCTACATCATCTTTTACTGTTTTCAGCACTGGCATTCCCCGCATTTAATTTTAATTACATTTTATATAATTTTATGCTCTTACGCATTTCTTCAGATTCCTGTCTGACAAAAGTGACCTCAGAAAGGAGGGAAGATGGCTTCTGAATCCGAAACCCTGAATCCCAGCGCCCGGATAATGACCTTTTATCCGACTCTGGAGGAGTTCCGGAACTTCAGTCGATACATTGCCTACATTGAATCCCAAGGAGCTCATCGCGCTGGGCTGGCCAAGGTGAGTTGTGGGTTTGTTCAGTAATGGCTTTTGTGACAGGACAACAGGAAGACTTCCTAAATGAATGCTGGAAGAACTGAGGTTTACTGAAAGCCAGGCAGGGTGATGAGCTGAGTGTGTGCTGTCCTATTTGCAAGTTAATTCCTTTCATTAACATCTGAAGCATCTCTTTTAGGTAAGGGGAGAGCTGCTGGGCATCTTTAAAGGGGAGATAAAGAGCCAGGGTCCCAGGGTAGCTACTGTGGTGCTTCCATCCTCCCGAGGAAGATGGTGCGTGAATGTTTTTTATCTGCCATTGAGTGGTTGTGTCATTCACCTTCTCTTGTTCTCGTTTCACCCTCAGCCGGCACTCTGGTAGTAATTTGGCTTCCCATGTGGACTTTCTGTTAGACTGAGAGAGAATCAGCTCTTCCACCTCCCCTCTTGGTGCCCAGATAAGATACTGAGGTTGAGAAACAAGTATCGCTTTCCTTAAGGCATCTCGGCAACTAGGCAGCTGCTGGTGGGTGGCAGGACGGGATTAGGGTTAACATGACAGTGTGACTCTGTGTTTGGATGAGTGTGGTTAAATCAAAGTAACTTTAAGTAAAATTGTTACATTGGATAGCAGCCTACACACTTCCTGGGCGCTGACCAGCTCACCACGTTTCTGAGCTGTCGCTTTGCTGTGTTCCCTACAGGTGGTTCCTCCAAAGGAGTGGAAGCCTCGAGCGTCCTATGATGACATTGACGATCTGGTCATTCCCGCTCCCATCCAGCAGCTGGTGACTGGGCAATCTGGCCTCTTTACTCAGTACAACATACAGAAGAAAGCCATGACTGTTCGAGAGTTCCGCAAGATAGCCAACAGTGATAAGTGAGTGAGAACACGTTTCTGCCTCTCTCTGTCACGATGTCCAGGACCCAGCTTACTCTCATCACTGTCCTCAAACTGCGGCGGTCCCACTGAAGGCCAGTTTAGAAGTTAGGGCCCTCGGCCCTAGCTTCTGTCTCCCTTTCTGACCTTTACGTTGGAAGCATTTCCTCCTCTCAGTACTGTGTCAGTTTTGTCCATATTCGCACAAAAAGTAACCCCATTGTTTCTTCATCAAAAGTAGAATAATTTTCTGACTCTGGTAGATTGCGGATTTCCAAAGGAGAAAGTTGGAGTTGGTTCAAAAGGAGCTTTTGCCAGACATATTGATACCACCTGGTTATCTGAAAGTGTCCGTGGTAGTTTAATCCCTTCTTCTGGGTCCTTCTGTCTTTAATCATGCTTAGAAAGGCTTAGAATCCTCACAGCCCATAAAGCTGCTGTCTGCTTTCCATGTTGACGGTACCACAGTGTGAATAAACTGCCGCACTGGGTGCTGTTTTCTCTGACTCCACTCTTCATCTTCTGTACATTCTTATCTCTGTTAGAAACATCTCTATTTAGGCCTGATGTTTTTGGCTGTTTTTCCCTGCTGTTTGTAACATTGAGCTCTCATTTGACCTCAGGTGTACAGAGAACGAATTTTGTCTTTCTCTTGTTTGCTCTCACAGGCCCTTCTCCGTCTTTTTCTTTGGATCGTCTCCCTTCCTATGCTACTCCTTAATTTTGAGTTTCCACAAGGTATTCCTCCCTCTTCCCTTGTGTTGTCTCCTGAGCCTTTCTGATCTTCGCATGTCTTGCTTCAGCCAGTCAGACATGTCGTGCCTTCACTGTGAGCAAGCCCCAAGCTAGATCTGGAACTTGCCAGTCTTCACACTTCTGGGGTGTGACTTCATGTGCCGTACCATCTCTCTCTCTCTCTCTCTCTCTCTCTCACATCAGATCTTGCTCTTTCTATTCTACGCTTTGCCTTTTCCTCTGGTTTATCACAGTTCTAAAAACAGTCTTCCAGTTTTATTGACAGCTTAACACTTAAAACATCTATATTGCTGGCCAACCTGCTGTCGAATGAGACAGCTTATGTGCAAGCACGTTGACGAAGTGTGGCATGCTCTGCGGATGAACGGCTGTGTCATCCTTTGTGTCTGATCTCGAGCTGTGTGGGGGTGGGGGCAGTGGGTTTGGGGGAACCGCAGCACCCAGCACACCTGTTTCCTGTTTCACATGGGCCTCCTGTGCATGTCTCCTCTTCTCGTCAACATATGGCAGGCCTTTCTTCTCTCGTAACACTTCTTGTTAAATTAACCAGTCCCGTGTCTTCTTTCATCTGAAATACAACAGAGTCTTACCGTTGATTTCTATCTGCATGGTCAGCAAAACACAGTAGGTAAAAAATCTAAATTTATAAAGCAGATCAGTGGGCGGTGGGAGAGTTATTTATATTTCAAAAAGAACTTTAGAGTTCTAAACTTTATTATTCATCAGGTTGACATTAAAATATTAAAAAAGTGAGATTTTTTTCCTTATTCATCCCATTATCTCCACACAATTTCATTTTGATCTTTGCTTCCACTCTAACCACTTATGATATCTTTTTGCCATTTGAGTTATAGGGTGCATTTTCAAGTACCTTGTAGGTTTATTTAAAATTTTTTTTATTTTTAAAGATTTTATTTACTTTTAGAGAGAGGGGAAGGGAGGGAGAAAGAGGGAGAGAAACATCAGTGTGTGGTTGCCTCTCACGTGCCCCTAACTGGGGACCTGGCCTGCAGCCCAGGCCTGTGCCCTGACTGGGAATTGAACCAGAAGCCTTTCCGTTAGCAGACCGGCACTCAGTCCACTGAGCCATACTAGCCAGGGCTCAAATACCTATTGAATTTATGTATTACTTTTTTAAGATTGCAGTGTAATGATTTTTAGGTGGGTTTAAGCTATTTTTGTTTTAAGCGTGACTATTTCTTGAGTGCTGGAATACAGCAGCGACATTGCGGATGTGCCCTCATAGAGGCTTCCTCTGAGTGGGCGCAGGGAGGTGACCCCGTGCCTGGGTCTCAGCTCCTCACAGGCTGTTGGGTTTTGGTTGTCTGTGGGTAGACACGTAACCCTTGAACAATGTAGGAGTGGGGCATTGACTCCCCATCCCCACCCTAACCCTGTAAAGTCAAATCTACATAAATTTTTAAAAAAGGCTTATTATTTATTTATTTATTTTAGAGAGAGGGGAAGGGAGAGCGAAAAAGAGGGAGAAAAACATCAATGTGTAGTTGCTTCTTACATGCCTCCTACTGGGGACCTGGCCGGCAACTCAGGCATGTGCCCTGACTGGGAATCAAACCAGCAGCCCTTTGGTTTGCAGGCTGGCACTCAATCCACTGAGCCACACCAGCCAGGGCTACGTATAAATTTTGACACCTCCAAAACTTAAATAATAGCCTATTGTTGGCTGGAAGTCTTATTAATAACATAAACATTCTGCTGACACATTTTGTATATGTATCATGTACTGTGTTTTTAAAATAAACTCAGCAAGAGAAAAGAAAATGTTATTAAGAAAATCATAAGGAAGAGAAAATACATTTACAGAAAAATAATCCACATGTAAGTGGACTTGCGCAGTTTAAACCTGTGTTGTTCACGGGTCAGTTGTAGGGATTTGGGGTTCGTGGATCTTGTAAGTCTGTAAGTCTGTTTTCTCCCTGGGTGGCCAGTCCACTCCTGATCTGAGTGGGGTATAACTTTAGTAAATTCTCTTAAGACATTTGAAGGTGCCATGCTTCTTAAGGAGGATGGGCCTACATCTTCATGTACATTACCTTCCTTTGGCCAAGAGCTCACGGAAGGGATGTTGAAGGAGTTACCGTGTCTTGGAGCCTTGAAGGCCAAGGTTATGTCAAGTTCATTTGAAATATCTTGTTGTTCCTGGAATGGAATTGTGTTTTGTGCTGTTCATAATGCCTAATGAATTTAGTCCCTTTTAAGTGATTAACAGTTTTTTTTTTTACTTTTGAAAGATACTGTACCCCACGCTACAGTGAGTTTGAAGAGCTTGAACGGAAATACTGGAAAAATCTTACTTTCAATCCTCCAATCTATGGTGCAGATGTGAATGGCACTCTCTACGAAAAGGTGAGACTCACTGGCAACTCTCTGCAGCATTTTTGTAAAGTAAGGCCATTTTTTTCTGCCCAGTGCTTAGTAGGCCCCAAAAGCTGTTTGCTGAATGGGCGGATGAACAAAGGAGTGATCTACCACCAGCTGATGTGCTGTGCTCACTTAATTGGGGGTATTTTTGCATGTGAGTGAATGTAACTTCTCCTACTCTACATGTGAATTGGATAATGTGGTGTTCTTTGCCAGGGCTGTTAGAATAGTCTGTGGGTGGTAGCTGATGAGTTCTTGAGAGGGTGGGATCACAGTAAATGAATTGTTGGGGAAAAGGAAAGAAAAGAGCTGTTGAGGGAGGAGAGGCAGTGTGGTTTCTGCAGGAAAAGAAGACCACTGACTAATCTAATGAAAGGGGGGATATATTTAAGAAGAGAAACTTAGATTTTCAGAACCAGAAAACAAGATTCTGTAGCAAAAGCTGTTTTAACAAATTGCACCAGCTTGGGATGTAAAAGGAAGGAATGTTTGGACCAGTTTTTTGGGTGATTAACAAATCTTTTGGGCGTTTCAAGGATTATCACTCAGATTAAATTTTAATGTTTTTGTAAATTATTGGAAGGAAGGAGTTTAAAAAGTGGATTCCAAGTTAGTTGATGACAGTTTTGGGGGGTGGGAAATGAAGCATAGAGAAATAACTGATTATAAGGGCCTGGGATGGGGAGGTGCAGGCAGGGCATAATAATCCATAACCCACTGTGGGAGGTGGGCTCCCAGCTGACCATCAGAGCTCAGGAAAAGGACTTGGGTGACATTGTAGACTTTTTACTGAAAACACTGCTCTGTGGAAACGAGGACTAGAAAAGTCCCAAATTGGTGTAGTTAATTTGCAAGTTTTGTATTTTTTTTAAGATTTTAGTTTTTCATTTTTAGAGAGAGGGGAAGGCAGGGAGAAAGAGAGGGAGACAAACATCAATCGGTTGCCTCTGTGTGTGCCCCCAACCGTGGACTGAACCTGCAGCCCAGGCATGTGCCCTGACTGGGAATCAAACCTCTGAACTTTGGCTTGTAGGACGACACCCAACCAACCGAGCCACACTGTTCAGGGCCCATGTTTTGTATTTTTTATGGTTTAAGAGTTTTTTCCTATTTTGATAGAAGTTTCTTTAGGTTCAGTCTAAACTTCTGGGGTTGGTATGGGTGGCTGTCACTTCTCTGTTCGTCTTCTGTACACTGTGGTACTTGCTGAGTGGTGGTTGCCTCTCAGACGCACGATGGCCTCATTTCCCGTGGTGGCCATGAAAAGCAGGTGACAGGTGCTGCGGTCTTTGTGTTCATGCTGTTTGGATGTCGTTCCACATCTTCGTTCGCTCACCTGCCCAGGCTGGTGACCTGTTCCATGGTCTGTTGGTTCAGAGCCTCCGTCTGTACGTATCGTGACTTGCCCTGGGCTGTCGTTCCCTTTGCAGCACGTCGATGAGTGGAACATCGGCCGGCTGAAGACAATCCTAGACTTGGTGGAAAAGGAGAGTGGGATCACCATCGAAGGTGTGAACACCCCATACCTGTACTTTGGCATGTGGAAGACATCCTTCGCCTGGCACACCGAGGACATGGACCTGTACAGCATCAACTACCTGCACTTCGGAGAGCCAAAGTCCTGGTAAAGTCAGCCTGCGGTTGGCACTGGCACTTCTCGGGATGGAGCAGGGCTTCTCAGTTCTCGCGTGCCTAGGAAACGCCTCCAGATCTCGTTAACGTGCAGACTCTGGTTCTGTAGGCCTGGGGTAGGATTGGCATCTTCCATTGTAAACAGACTGGAGGTGATGCGATGCCGCAGGAGCTCCAGTGCTCAGACTGCCTTTTGCGTAGCTGGCTTTCAGAGGCAGGGCACTTAATACCAGCATCTGGAAGCACTAAGCTGGCTGAGTGACTGAGCCGCAGAGGCTGTTCCAGGCTATCCCACTGCTTTCTAATTTCTTTTTCTGAGCAGGCCTGAGGCATTCTTAGAGGCAGACTTCCAAGACTGGAGTCGCTCCTTCAGCTGATAGAAAGCCTCCTTGTCCTCATGGAAAAAATATTTGGTGAGCAGCAGTGTGTGCTTAACACAGAGGGGACGCAAGGTTACTCGGCACGTGCTTCCTGTCCTCCAGGATGTTCCCAGTCTGGTTGGGGAGACAAAGATTTGTTCTCCCTTTTCTCCGCATCCCTCAGTCTCAGCATTCAGCGAAGGTGCTGCACTCAGCAGCAGTCAGTAAGACAGGTGGGGGACCTGCCCTCACACAGACAGGCGATGCAAAGTGTGAGGAAGTACCCGTGAGGAACGCTCTGAATGGGTGTACACGAGGGGTGGGGATTAGAAAGGGCAGCGCTGGAAGAAGAGGTGGCAAGTACGCCGAGACCACACAAACAGAAAAGGAGCTGAGTGGGGTGATGGTAGGTTCAGGAGAGGGAAAGCCGAGGGAAGTGTGTCTAAGTGGCTGGAAAACGCATGCAAGGGTCCTAAGCTGAGAGAGAGCGTGTTGTCACCGGTGATCTAGAGGAAGGTCGTAGTTGTTCAGGGCCGTGTACAAGGATGGAAGTGAGTGAGGAGGCCAGAGGGAGCAGCACGGGGCGTCGTGGGAACTGTACGCATCTTCTCTTCCTTTCCCAGCATCTGAAGCCATATCCCTTCCCAGGTTTTCCTTTTTCTTTCAAATACTTGCCAGTTTCCAATCTTGTGGCAAACATTTTTTGAGGCTGTGATTACCCCCTAACTACTGTTTCATTACCTTCCTTAGTTGGCCTGACTTCTAGATTCTGTAAATGTTGCTTTTGTGTCTTCATCACATTTATTCCAAAGTTCCCTGAAATGGGGTTTGTCCTCGTGTAGAGAACTGTGTCTGTGGTTTTGACGCGCACTCCCTGGGTCACCTAGGTGGGGCCTCCAGAGCTTTCTGTGTAAGGCCGACCAGAGTCCTTTAGGTGACAGACGTTCCCTCGACTGTTTTGTCTCATAACGAAGCTATTCGTGATGGAAGGTTTTTGTTGTGGAATAAACTTCAGACTTGATTGTAAAGGTTAAAACAGACTTCCTCTGAGCTTCAGAATATAGTTTAGCAGCTTTGCAGAAGTTTTGCAAAGTCTCACATGGCTTTTAGGTCTTTTTATGAAGAGCAGTGTCTGTGATGTGGAGATAACGTGGGTGGAGGAGTTTTGCGTGATTAGTGCAGCTGGAGGGAAACGGAAAGTGGGTTCAGCAGTAGGCAGGGGCCAGGTCTCTGGGTGTCGGATGCACTCTACCCTTGTTTTCCGTCCTTCCCTTGTCCTGTCCCAGCCAGTCCTTCCCTTGTCCTGTCCCAGCCAGGCCGTGCCAGGAGCTCTGGCACCGTCCTCCTTCCCTTTCATTTCGTTGATCACATTGTGAAGGAGGGCAGCATTGAGTGTGTTCCTGAGTCTGGGCTCGTGGTACGTGTTCAGCACACGTCTCGTTAATGGATGAATAAAAGAAACAGATTCACTCGCGTTTCTGTGTAGGCTCCCCGTTCTCAAACCGTCTAATACTTCATCTCTTCAGATTCTGTTCTCATTTCTGTAGTTGGGAAGTTGAAAATCTGTATACTTGGGGTGTTTTGAGAGTGAGTACGGGCCCCTTAGCTCCTGTGCTGTCCTCTGCTCAGCGCCACTGCTTTCATGTGATTGCAGGTACTCGGTTCCGCCGGAGCACGGGAAGCGGCTGGAGCGCCTTGCCAAAGGTACTGTGCCTCCTCCATAGCCAGGGCAGACCCTCCGATGGGCCGTGGTCATTGCTCTAAAGTGTCCATGCGCTGTGGTCAGAGTCTCATATGACCTTTCTCAGGCCTGTAAGTGGGGGTATGCGAGACTGCCAGATGGGTTATCCTAGCCGAGCAACTACAATCAGAGCCTTTCCCCACTTTGTCCTGAGACGGGACTTAGTCATTCCTTCTTATGCTGTCTTTGCCTCAGTTTATCAAGCACGGGTTTGACCAGAGATAGTATACCAGTCATAGTGTGTTTGATTCTCCTGCCAGAAACCCAGATGTTAAAGTCAAAATTGAATTACTTTGTGCTTTGATTCTTTTAAGTAAATTTTGATAGATTTATTCCTCTAGAGAGCCCATTTCAAGAGAGCTGGGGTAGTCTGTTGTGTGGTAGATGGGTACTAACAAGAGACTGAGGCTACCGGTGAACGAAGAACAGTGCTGAATAGTTTCAAAGCTCTTTGTAAGAGAAGAGGCTGCTTGGGTCATCTCCGTTCCCCAAACCGAATTTGATTACCCAGGTAACAGCCAGCATGGGAGAGTGCAGAGGCCCACTGTAGAACCTTAGACTTGCTCTGCAGCTGGGAGGATTCCCAGAGCTCACATTGGTGGTTATCCTTGTTGCCGTGCAGACGAGGTGCCCAAGGGTTAGAGTGACACTGAGGTTACAGAGCTAGTGTGAAGCATCATGAACTTGTGCCTATTTCTGATTAAACAGGCTTTTTCCCAGGAAGTGCCCAAAGCTGTGAGGCTTTTCTCCGCCATAAGATGACCTTGATTTCCCCCTTAATGCTGAAGAAGTATGGAATTCCCTTTGACAAGGTGAGCTGATTGCACATGTGGAAGTCCTCAGTCTCACGTGGAAAGCACCCTTTCTGCTCTGTGTCTCACAGAGGAGCTTTCTCTGTGTCAGTACTCTGCCAGGTGCGGGCCAAAGCCAGCCAGTACAACACTTTGGTCTCAGGGGGTTAAAGGTGGGGCCACTATACCTTCCTGGTGGTCCCAGAGGAGAGTCAGGTCCCCCTGAACAGTGCTCCTTTGGCAGATGGTTATTATAGTCGTGGCATCTGCTCTGTTAGGGCTTTGCGTTTTATAGAAGACGCCGAGACCCCAGTGATTTTATGACTGGCCCTTGGTTATTCGGCTAAGTCGAGGCGGAGCTGGAGCTCAGACCCCAGTTCTGTGGACTTCCGTGGTTTGATGCGGCTGTTTCAAGTCTGCTCTTGTTCAGGTGACTCAGGAAGCTGGAGAGTTCATGATCACTTTCCCTTACGGCTACCATGCCGGCTTTAACCACGGCTTCAACTGTGCGGAGTCCACCAATTTTGCCACCCGCCGGTGGATTGAGTATGGCAAACAAGCAGTGCTGGTAAGTCTGCTCGCTCCTGTCTGTCCCATCATACCTCCAGAAGTCTGGCTCTTGTTAGGTGCACTGGCTGATGATTAGAACTTTTCTTTGAACTTCTGGAATTCAGAAGCCGAGTGGCTGGGAATGTACAGAGGTGCCCAGTATCTCGTGTTCATTGAAAATTTGTTCAGATTTAGAATGTATAAAGTGAGGTTTCTATGCTTAAGTCCATGGGGCGTTAAAACCACACCCGCGCACACTGATATTTCTTGCTTTAGCCAGCCTGGGATTTCTCTGTTGAGAAATTCTTAGGGGTTTACTTTTACTTCAGGGAAGAGGCAGGGCTGGACCTTTCTTTACTCAGGAGTAGACTGGTGTGTGTGACCCAGGCTTGGACAGGTGTCAGGGGAAGGCGGATGTTGACCACCCACGTCTAAGTGCACAGCTTCATCTCCAGCGGCTCTCCACACGTCCTGTTAGTGCCTGGGGGACTCGCCCAGCGCCGCATGTTCTCTGCCCTTTTTCCCTGCTTCCCTCCGTGTCTGAAGGCTCTGCAAGGGCAATACACCTTCAGCCTGTGAACCCGAACAGTTTGGCTTTAAACTGTCTAATACACTTTCCACCACAAGGGAGGAGATGGCTCGGGGGGTCAGGGGGAAGCAGTTCAGATGTGCTCACCTGGAGCCCTTCTGGTTACTTGTGGCAGTGCTCCTGTAGGAAGGACATGGTGAAGATCTCCATGGACGTGTTCGTGAGGAAGTTCCAGCCAGAGAGGTACAAACTCTGGAAAGCTGGGAAGGACAGCACAGTTATCGACCATACTCTGCCCACGCCAGAAGCTGCCGAGTTTCTTAAGGAGAGTGAGCTGCCCCCAAGAGCAATGAATGAGGAGTGCCCGGAGGACATGGAAGGGGTTGAGGATGGAGAGGAGGGCGACCTGAAGAGAAGGTAACCCTCTGCTCTGGGGGCCCTGCAGTTTGCGGAAGGGGTGTCTGGGCAGCGCCCATAACCTGCTGTGAGGCTGTGTCCAGGTGGGCGGTATGCATCACAGCTGAGGGAATTTTCTTCTGGGTAAAGGCTCCAGAACCCTCAGAGTGCGGGCAGTGAGACCCTCTTGTGGCCAGTACCCAGGGATGATAGCACCCGTTGGTGGTCTGCTGGAGCGGGGTCACCCACCCAGGGCATGGCTCCCTCAGAGCCAGAAAAGTCACATTTTCTTGTCATCATATGACAAGAGAGAGAGGAAGGGTGGGGAGAGAGAGGAAGAGAAACATTGATTGGTTGCTTTCTCATATGTACCCCTACCAGGGATCAAACCCGTAACCTTGGTGCGTGCCCTGACCAGGAATTGAACCAGTGACCTTTTGGCCTGTGGGATGATGCTCTCACCAACTGAGCCACACCAGAGTTTTTTGACAACAAAGGAGAGCGTGGTGCTCACTTTGGCAGCACATGTACTAAAATTGGAACCGTACACAAACTAGCATGTCCCTGCGCAAGGACGACATGCACATTTGTGAAGCGTCCCATAATTGTAAATAAAAAGGAGGATGTGGTAGCGGGAAGGAGACTCACAAGAGCAAGGATATGGGGTACTGACGCTGGCCAGCCTCGTCAGGGTCTGAGCCGGAGGGTCTGTCCTCCAGGGACCATTTATCCTGGGTCACGTGGGGAAGAAAGGAGAGACACTTATGGGGTACCTACTTTATGCCAGGCGCTTTCTGAGGTCCTGTGGGCCTCATTCCAAGTCTGTGAAGTGGGTGGTGATACCCCTTTTTCCATTTGATGGAACAGGCTCAGAGGTGAACTCCCTTGTCTCAGGTCCCACAGATCAGAGGTGGCACAGAAGTGTGAAGCAGGACTGACAGGCTCTGGCCACTCCCTTCTGGGTTGTGTGTGGATGTTCGTGTGAGTGGATGTACATGTGGGCTCTTACAAAGCTTCCTCTCCTCCTTGCAGCCTAGCCAAGCACCGAATAGGGACCAAGAGGCACCGAGTTTGCCTTGAAATACCACAGGAGGTCAGTCAGAGCGAGCTCTTCCCCAAGGAGGAGCTGAGCTCTGGACAATACGATATGACGGAGTGCCAGGCTGCCTTTGCTCCCGTGAGGCCCACCCACAGCTCAGTGCGGCAAGTGGAGGATGGTCTGCCCTTCCCAGGTCAGTTGACTGTGGCTTTTCCCTCAGCCCTAACTGCGTTCTGTTGTGTGTCCGACACCGCCTTCAGTGTGAGGGGCACTTTGGTGAGGAGCGCACAGGGCGGGCGAGGAACGTAGAGCAAGGCCCCCTCCCTTTGCCTGGTGAGGGGCCCGGGAAACACTGAAGGTTTTGAAGTGACAGTAGACCAACTCTTACAAGAGCAGTAGGAATTCTGCGGGCAGACAGAGTGGGGGACGTAGAAAGGGCATCCCCGAGAGGAGTGGCAGGGGCAAAGCCACAGAGAGGTGAAAGGACACGAGTTACTTGGGGAGCTGGTAGTGACTTCCTGCAATTTCAGCATGGGGGCGGAAGGGTGGAAGACAGGTGTGTTACCGGGAGATGAGGCTGGAGAAGCAGAGGCGGGATGATGTAGGCGCTGCCTGACATCTGAGGTTTGCTCACTCGGAGGCTCGGGAAGCCATTTGTGTTTTAGGGGATGGTGTGGTCACCGTGTTCTCTAGAGCAGCCACTCAGGCGGTTGTCGAGGGGAGATTTATTGGGGAGGGGCATGTATCAGTCCCCAGTCAGGCTTGAAGAATCTCTGCAGTGACAGTACTTGCCTGTCCTCTGCTGACAGCCAGACAACACTGGGACGCAGACCCTTGGGCTGGGGGCCAGGGGCTCCTGAGCTCCGGCCTTCATTTTCTGCAGGAGACTTTGGGGGGCTTGCAGCTGTCACTAACTGTGTTGGCCGTGTGCCAGCCTGTGCTCCATCTCATACACAGAAGGCAAAAGTGGAGTCCCAGAGAGGATAAGCCTTAGCCCCTCATCACACCAGGGACCCTGTAGGTGACAGCCAAGAATCCAAGGCCGGGCCTCACTCACTGCCCGTGTTCTTTGTGCTTTGCCACTCTGCCTTTCACAGAGTTCAGATGTGCGGGAGAAAGATGGTTCCGCCAATGTGTGTCTGTGTTTCAGATTATCCTGACTCCACTGAAGTCAAATTTGAAGAGCTTAAAAACGTCAAACTGGAAGAGGAGGATGAAGAGGAGGAGGAGGAAGAGGAGGAGGAACAAGAATCGGCTGCCTTGGATCTTTCTGTGAATCCTGCCTCTATAGGGGGACGTCTTATCTTCTCAGATTCCAAAAAGAAATCGTTTTCCAGCCTGGGCTCCAGTTCATCCCGGGATTCTGTTTCTTCTGATTCAGAAACCAGTGAGCCTCTGTCCTGCCAGACCCAAGGGCAAACGGGAGTTCTCACTGTGCACAGCTATGCCAAAGAGGACGGCAGGGTAACCGTGGGAGAGCCATACACAAGGAAGAAAGGGAGCGCCACCAGAAGTATCAGCGAGCGGGAGCTGGCGGAGGTACGGGCTGCTCGTAGGAGGGTTCCTGGGGGGTGGGGGTGTTGCAGTGTCCCAGGTGGCAGGAGAGGCCCTTTCTTTGGGTGGACCTCCAGTCTGCCATCGTTGTGTTGAGCAGAAGGCCAGGTGGCATTGGCTCACTTCCAGAAAGGAGTTCCTGTCTCTTATTTCTGTGACCATTCCAAAGTGCGGGTGGTCCTCTGACCCTCCCTGCCTTAGAGGAACAAGGGTGAGGAGCAGCAGTGGTTGCAGCCCTGATATTTGAGGGCTGGGGGTGAGATGGCCTTTCCTACTCTAAAATCCAAGAGTTTTTTCCTTATAAATTACTTCTGCCTTGGAGACTCCCATTAGAATTTAACTGTCACCTCAACCCCACCCCTACTCGGCATACGATTCTTCATCTCCCAGAATTACAGGGTGATAAGGAGTATCCATTTGGAGACCAGGATGAATTCCCAGAGCCGTAATTGTGAAGATGTTTATTGAGGCTTCCTCCTAGAAAACTGTCACCAAAAGCTTTGTTTTCTGCTGGTTTTGGCGGGTCTCAGTGGGCGATAGCAGAGCTTTGTTGGATGCAGCTGGACTCACCTACCCGAGTGACCTGCTCTTCCTCCCCAGCCTCACAGCTTATGTGGGTCAAGTTGCAGCCTTGGGTGGAGGTGTGTGGACAGTAGAAGTCACTGCAAAAGGTCTCCTTTACTTCCCATCCCCTTACCTTTTTTGAAAAATTTATCTTTTAAAAGTTGGTATTATGAAACAGCTCTAAAGCATATTCATCTGAAATACCATCACAAGCCCGCTGTGTATTCTCACTGTCTGTGTTCCCTTGTCTTTAATATCCATGGAACTTTCTCCTGCCCGCTCTGAATCTCAGGGTTCAGTGTCTGTAGACTGCCTTTTCCCAGGTGTCCCTCCCTCCTCCTCATGGTGGGTGCAGGCCCATGAGCTGCAAGAGCTGATCCCGCCCTGTCTGCTCCTCTTGCCCCTGATCGCGGCTCTCTGCTTCTGTGTGTGGCTGCTCCCACCAGAAAGGGCTTTTCAGCTTAGAAACTGGAGTCCCTGGCACTCCCCGTTGCCACGTCCGCACCATTCTTCCTTCACAAAGCTCCGTGCTCTCGCTCACCCTGCTGTCACTCTGCAGGTCACGCTGTTCCTCTTCTCGCAGAGCCGTCTTGACTTTCTGGCCTCCAGTTGCCACAAAAGCAGCTTACTTACGATAGCAAGGACTTATGTATGCTAAAAATTTCATGTGCATTGTTTAGACTACATATCACTGCTAATTAACATGAGGCGTAAGGAGCTCAGAGTGCCACTTTATTACCAGTTAAAGTGATTGAAGAAGCTCGATTTTAACCTGTGGCCAAATGGTCCTGCTGCTCATTTACCCTCAGTGAGGCGGATTGTCTGCCTAGTCACAGGCACTCCTGGAGGACGCAGGTCCCTCTGATGGCGGCAGAATGTCTCCCACGCACCTTCCATGTGTTGTGGACGCAGACCGGAATGCACTCCCGCCAAAGGCAGATCCCAGCTAAGTGAAGCTCACTGACATCCCAGGGCTGGGAGGAAAGCAGGAGCCCCTGCGTGGGGAAGTCTGCCACGGGAGGAGGAGGTTGCTGTCTAACATGCCTCTCGTTCAGCCACTGAGTGCCTTCCTGGCTCTTATTTAATTGCTTTTAGAGAGAGGAGAAGGGAGGTAGCGAAACATTGATCAGTTGCCTCTCACATGCCTCCAACCAGGCACCTGGCCCACACCCCAGGCGTGCGCCCTGACTGGGAATTGAACCAGTGACCTTTCGGTTTGTAGGCCAGCACTCAGTCCACTGAACCACACCAGCCAGGGCTTCTTTTTATTTCTGTATGGACCTCTTAGCTGTTGTGTGATGGTGACAGGCTTCTCCACTCCACACCAACCATCTCTTCCTCTGCCCCACTTGATATGCTGGCATCTTTGAACTACCACATTTTGCCGTGTATAATGCACTCGCATGTATAATGTGCACCTGTGATTTTGGCCCAAACTGTCAGGGAAAAAAATCTTACGCTTTACTTTAATTCAATTACTTATTTATTTTTTATTTAGAAGCAAACCCAATTACCATATTCCAGGGTTTTATTTTGCATACGGATATCATCCTTGCTTTCTAGAGTTATACTTCTAATGCATAAACATAAAAGAATTAAAAGCATGTTTACAGATACAGAATTAGCACTACACATGTATAATGCACATCCTTATTCCCTCAAAAATTTGGGCCAAAAAGCGAGCATTATTACACGGCAAAATATGGTATTTCAGATTCTCTAAAAATATCTCGGCTGCCTGCCTCTTCGGTCACGCTGTCACGGCTTACAGCGTGCTTACTCCGCGTTAGGACTGCGCCTTCAAGGAGCTTCCCGTCTAGGTGACTAGACAAATGTGAGCAAAGGATTCTGGTACTTGGTGGGCCAGGTTGCGGCCCAGGTGTAAGGGTTACTTACCCTGGGGCTGGGGCGAGGCATTCAGGGAGACTGCAGGGAAGGGAGCATCTTAGCTGGGCCTGAAGGTGGCGGGAGCGGGCCAGGTAGGAGAGGAGAGTGTTCTCCGAGGTGCTGGCAGCTCATGCCAAGATCAGAGCATGTTGGGAGGGTGTCTGCCGTGGTTCCGTTTTCCTCAGGAACGTGGGACTGGGAGGCCCCAGGAGGTGTTGGAGATGAGTGAGGACCCGATCAGAGGATTCTGCTTTGTGAAGCAGTGTGACTGTACAGTTGTGGTTGGGGAGCAGTGGGAGGTTGCCCGCGGTGCGGTTTTGGAGATTGAAGAGACATTTTTTAAATGCACGGAGATGTGTACAAAATAATACAGTGAATTCACAAATTCTCATTTCCTAGATCTGACAGTTGTCAGTATCTCGCCACGTTAGCTTCATCTGTCCTTTTTTTATTTGCTGAAGTATTTGAGAGCAAATCGAGAGATATCATGTCATTTTTCCCCTATTTTAGTTTGTATCTCCAAAAATATGGTTATTTTCTTAGTCACGATGCCATTATTACTTTTAACAAAATTACAAAAATTCTTTAGCATCATCTAATACCCACTCCATGATCAAATTTTCCCAATTGTTTAAAAATTTATTCTACGGTGGGCTTGAGTCAAGGTTTAATGTAGTCTCACTCGTTATTATGTCTCTTAAGTCTGCATTGATCCAGGGCAGCGTTCCCCTCTTTTTTCCCCACAACTGATTTATTAGAGATACCATGCCAGTTATTCTTTAGGTTGTCCGGTGAAGGGTTTTTTCAGCTCTTCACTGGTGTTTCGGAAGATCATTTTGGAAGCAGTGTAAAGGTGTTTTGAAGGGAGGAAGGAGGCAAGATTAGAAACAGCAGAGGTTCTCTTGAAGGTGGAATTATGGGTGATTTTTACTTCCCGCATTTATAAGTTGAATATTTTTTGTGATTAACGATATTTTTATAACCAAATACTTCTACTTCTACTTCAGGAAAGGAGGAAGAAAGATTTGCAGGAGGGAAACCAGTTTGGAACCTGTTCCTTAGTCTGAAAGTGGGGTTGAGGGGACCTGAGCTGTCGGGGTGGGGAGGGGTCGGCTGGTTGTGGACTGAGTAAGAGGGCGATACAGGGGTGGGCTTGGGTTCTGGCTTGAGTTACTGGATGGGTGGGGGTGCATCAGTGGAAGATGGAGGTTACAAAAAGGAAAGGGGTAAATCGGTGTGGCTGGTGGGGGGGGAGTGCAGTCTGGGGACATGTTAGAGTGTAGCCTGCTTGTGAAGTAGGACTGTGGAGTTGTGTATACGCAGATCTGAAGCTCAGGAGGTTAGGTTTGGGAGTCGCCAGGTGGTTAATCAGCAGGCGTGGAAGAGCTCATTTGTGAAGCGTGAGAAACAATTTTCACAGTGTGGGTGGAGGCTGAGGGCCCAGGAAGGAGAAGAAGAGCAGCCAGAGGTTCTGGACAACTAGGGGAGGTAACTAGGAGTGTGCCCAGAGCCCGGGGAGGAGAGAGATTGAGGACAATGGAAGCTGTGGCCCAGCTTGCCTCTTGTTAAGGGGAGGAGCTGCAGCAGGGTCAGGGGAGGGACTGAGTCCTGCAGGTCTGAGTGGCAGGGAGGGCGTGGGGGCTCCAGCACAGGTGGAGACAGGAGGGGATGGCTGAGGTGGGTTCATTTGTTTTTAATTGTGATACGACATACAATCTTGTGATTTTTAACCATTTTTTCAATGTGTAGCTCAGTGGCTTTAACCACATTCACATTGTTGTGTGGCTGCAGATGGTGTCACGGTGGGAGGAGGCAGGGGGTTGTCTCCACAGGGTCTCCTGGGACCCTCAGGCACACCTGTGGTCCAGCCCTTTGCTAAAGCCACCACTCCTAGAAACCTTTCATTGCTTCCCATCTGTCTCCCTTTTTTTCTCTTTTGAATCCCTATAATACTTGGCTGCTTTTTTATGGTTCTCTGTCGTGGTCTCAGCACAATTTTCATAGGTTGGTGAGGAAGATAAGCTTCTAGGAGCCAGGACCTGTGCCACACATTCAGCCTTGTTCCTTGAGCCACCAGCTGGTCCCCAGGGACTGGCCCATGAGCCTTCTGTAAGCCTGGAAGGAATGGAAGTTTAGCTTTAGTGAGAAGCTGACATCAGGATTAATGGACAGGGTGGACCTGGGACTGACAGTCAAGCGGGGGGCAGAAGCCCAACCACTTTGCCTGTCCCTGGAGAGGTCTGATAACATTGTATCTATATTTAAACAGCTGGATTTCTAAGAGCACCCTTGTGCGTGCCGTGCACCCCCCCATACACTTTAACCATCCCCTAAGGTGTAATTTGGGCTTCTTGGTATGCAGCTTATGTGCCACTGTCTTATGTAAAGGGCCCTGGTGAAAGCGCCTTGGTTGACTGACTGCTGAAGCACCAAAGCCTTAGAGCTTTCGTTTAAGCGCACACTGAGCCACAGCACTGTGTTGGCTGCAGAAGTTCTCGTTAATTTAAGTTGCTTTGAAAAAGTGAATTCCCAAAACAAGGGGAGAACAACTGGTTCTTCTCGGTACAGAACAAGCCCACCAGGAACATTGACTTTGACCCTGGTGCTGTTAGAGGAGGCTCAGAGAACTAGGGCGCTTGAGCTCCAGCTGCCATGCTCTCCCACGCCATCCTCACAAAGAGCCCTGGGGGGGCAGCACTCCCTACCCCGTTTTCCTAGTGGGTTGCTGCTTGCCTGAGCTCACACACAGCTAGTTGGTTGGACTGGGGTTTCTGCTATATACTGAGGGAATTTAGAAACTGGAGCACATTGCCGGGAGAGGCAACACTGAGGAACGGTGTGGATGGCCTTTAGCAGGAGGAGCATTGAGCCAGAAGATGACAAAATGGGGGAAGATCTTGAAATATTTGAATAGACTTGATGCTTTAGTCAGAGGCAGCGTGATTGCAGTGGGAAGGGCCTCGGATTCATGCACCAAGTCTCCCTCTGGCTGCGTCACAAGTCCCTCGAGGTCAGGGATGACGTCTCACCTGTCTCTGCATTGCCACACCACCAAGCACGTGTGCCAGTCGCGTAGGAGACACTCTGAATGCACAGATGTGAATAAAGGCATCTTCGTCTTTCTCAAAACTGCACTCCGGGGTTCTTGATCTTGACCCCTCTGCTGTCTCCAGTAGTACTTGGACCTCTAAAGTGATCTGTCGCCACCTACCCCATATTTATTTTCTATTGCTGCTTCTTAACCACAAACTGAAAGTCTTAAAACAGCACAAATTTCGAGTTGTTAGTTCAGAAGCCTGAAATGGGCCTCACTGTGCTTACTAAGTCAAGGTGTCCACAGGGTCCTTCCTGGGGGCGCTGGGCGGAGAACCATGTCCTTGCTTTTTCCAGCTTATGCAGGCAGCCCACTTTCCCTGGCCTGTCGCCCTCCTCCATCCTCAAAGGCAGCATCACCTGGCCAGGGCTCCCCGAGTTTGACATTGACTCTTCCATTGTTAGCATGGTGTGGTCCACCAGGATAATCCAGAATTCTCACTTCCTTCAGTTATCTAATTAGCGACTTTCACAGTCCTTTGTCATGTTAACAGCCCCAGGGATTAGGCCTGGCCCTCTTTGGGGAACCATTCTGTTTACCACAGGTCCAAATTTCTCTCACCAGCTTCGTTCCTCTCTGCCTATAAAACCGTGCTCACATAGCCCCTATCAAGAAATATAATCTGAGGAAATTTCCTTCTCAAGCCACGATCTCACTTCTTCCCTAGATCTCTTCAAAAATAGCTTCTACGATGTATTTACGCCTTAGTTCCTTACTCTGTCTGCTGGAACTTACTCAAAAAAAGTCGTGACAGTCCCATCTCTTGCTCAGCAATTCTTTATTCTGCGTCCCTGTGGATTTTCCCTCCTGGAAGCCCCTCCCTCCTGCTTTCTTACATTCCTCTTACCCATCTTCTTCCAAATCTCCTTTTTTCTTTTTCTTCTGCCTCCTCACCGGGAAGGCTTGGTCTCCACTCAGCTTACCTTCCCTTGACAATCTCATCCACCCCCATGATTCTAATTCTGAACCTAATGCGGAGTAGACCCAGACCTGTAGCTCTGCCTCTGACCTCTTCTCTGAGCGTCCTATTCTGAATTTCTTACTAAGCCTCTGGGGCAAATGAAAGCACAGACAGGAGCTTGTAGGAACCACGTTTACGTTGGCTTGTTACTACTCCCCCTTCATCTATGTGAGTTCTCTTAACTCTCCCTTGGTGACGCAGGCTAGAAACCTCCACCACCTCTGGTTACTTCATCCTCCTCATTCCTTTACCTCCAGTCCCTGTCACTCCTAGGTGTAGGCCTGTCATCTACGTGTTCTTGAAAGTGGGGAATGCAAGAACATTATTGGGGTATGGAAATAAAATAGTGGAACTTAAAAATTCTTTTACAGTCTAGTTTCGTTTTAAAATGTGTATAATGTATATGGAATCCATAAGTAAGAATACATATATTTGGGTACATGTCCCTAATTTTTTTATTTTTATATAGCACTATCGAATTTGATGAGTATGGATTTCCCAGTTTGTTTTCGCTAAAGAACCATTTGTTTAAGTAAAATCTTAATCATTTAAAAAATGTAAATCCAAGCAGGGCTGTCCTGGAAGGGAAGCGGAGTCCTGCCTATTCGCTCTAATGGGGGCTCTCGAGGGGCTTTTTGGTGTATGTGTATTTGGAAGCCACGGGCACTGATCAGTTTGGTTCAGATCGGATTACGAGTGTGTGGTCATCTGAGTCTTCATGGGCGCGGGTGATGAGAGGTCCCTGACGCCCTCACTGTCCTAGCACTTTCCTGCACAGAGTCACGTCACTCACCCCTGTGAGCGGGGGCCGCGTCCTGTTACATCAGTTCTCCACACCTGCTACCTTTCCCAGGCAGGCCTCTGTGCTCGGCCTCTCTGTGAGTGTGTGTCAGATGAATGGGCAAGTGGACACTGAAACTCGTTGGTTAAATTTATGTTTGGGAGAGCAGCAGGCTGTGTTCTGTTGGGATGTGGCCTGCTCAGAATTGGTTTTTTATTGACCTTCCAAGTGTGGTCCTTAAGTTCTGGGGCTCTGTGAAGTTTCAGGGGTGTCCGTAGGCCTGATGCACCACGTGGCACTGCAGTGCTGTGTCCTCCTTGCCACACTGGAAGGCAGGTGTTGGTATTCCTCACAGTTGCAAAGTGGCCTCTTCCAGGCCCCATTTCCTTGCTTAATGGGTTCTGCTTAACCCCATGTGTCTCCTAATGTCAGCATAACAGAGGTTTTTAATAAGTGGATTAGAAGGAAACCGGTATGTGGTATTACTGACTCAATCCTGTACGTCCTAGGCCTCACTACATTTGCTCTGACTTTATGTAAATGCAGGGTAAATCAGCCTTTCCCTGGGCAGCTAGGCCAGAGTTTTAGATGTGCCCTCTGTCCTGGCTGATGTGCTCCCCTGGAGGAGAGGAATGAGTGGTGGTAGCTGGAGCTGAGATCTCGACAGTGCATAAGGGGAAGTAGGCCTGTTTCCCTTTACTGGGTCAGCTGCTCCTCACCCCTTTAAATGTCCCCTAGCCTTTCAGTCCTCGATGACCCAGCTGCCTGGCACTTGGTAGCAGGTGCCACCGGCCCTCTGGTCCAAGGAGAGGGGCTCCTGAGTTTCTCTAGGTCTCTCAGACTTAGTCTCATGACAGTGAACTTAGGGGTGGCCGCTTGACTCACCTTTAAAGCCAGAGTAGGTTTCTTTTTGGTACACTTGTTTCAGGCTGTTTATGAGAAGGCCGGGACGCATACTTACTAGGCACAGACTTTGCCCTAAAATGTTTACGTAATCATAGTTTAGACTAGTTTGCACTGAGGCCCTGTCACTTTGTTTTTCTAAGACAGGTGGTAGTTTCTGTTTGGGTTTCATTTTTGTGTGTGTTCTTTCCCTGTGCCGGCTCTTTCCTTTGGTTTTCATTGTAAGACTAACTTTTGCTGTGTCCCCAAGTGGAGGCAAGACCAATTTGATTTCTTCTTACGGTTTGCCCAGGTTGCGGATGAATACGTGTTTTCCCTGGAGGAGAATAAGAAGTCCAAGGGCCGGCGTCAGCCCCTAAGCAAGCTCCCCCGCCACCACCCGCTTGTGTTGCAGGATTGCGTCAGTGATGATGGTGAGTGTTGTCTTCTGTCTTCACTGGGGGAACTAGGACTTGGTCTCATAGGTCACCGGGAGGCCAAGCTGAGGGCTGCAGGTCGGCCTTTGGCTTAGCTCTTCCTCCAGGTGCTCCATGAAGAGGGTAGGATGTCATTTGATACCTAATTTATTATCAGATTTCATTATATGTTGAATGTCTTAAAATGTACCTAATACAGGCTAATTGCGTGCAGGTTCTTCCCTTTCTTCTGCTGGGAGGCATAAGGCTGATTTTTCAGGGTAGCTGGTTCTGTCACTGAGGCCAAGCCCTGCACTGAGTGTGTGGCTGCCAAGATATGTCTGTGCCCTCAAGAGGGGCAACGTCACAGGAAAACAGATTTAAAGAAAGGAGCCGGTAATCCAGGTGGGGGAAGGTAGTCCTCTGGATTTGGCGGCTGGGTGTGGGACTTGAGGGTCTTAGGGAGGGAGAAGCATGAGTTGAGTGCCTCACTGGTTTCCAGCTGTGGTTGTCGGAAACCTGTGTTCAGTGTCTGGAGGATGTGGACTTGCGGTTGTGTGGAGGTGGTCTTTGGTACCATTATTAGAGTAAATGAGGCCACTCGGGGACAGGGGCAGAGGGCAGTGAGCAGAGGCTGGGGTCAGGAGGATGGAGGAAGAAGAGGGGCCTGTGAAGGAGACAGGGAGTAGGCAGGGACATGGAGAGCCCAGAAGTATATTTTGGGAGCTCCTCGGTGCCATGTGGTCTCCTGTGTTGCCTGGAACCCAGAGATGCAGTAATAATAGTGCTGATGAGCCTCTCTCAGTGACTGGTGCCAGGTCCTTTCCTTCACTGTTCTGTCCTTCCTGGGGGCACTGGCGGGGTGGGAAGGTCCAGAGCCTCGTCAGCCTCTGCTCCACAGGCCCCACATGTCCTTTCTGATCTGATGCCCAAGGAAAACAGTGCCCATCCGCACTGTTTTCCTAGGTAGGAGGATCCTGACAAGTTGGGTGGGGAAGTGTCTTGAGATCCTGTGGTCAGAAAGAGGCCAGACCTTGAGCCAGAGTCTTAGGAAGCCCTCTGGTCTCCTCCAGCCCAGGTTCTCTGGGTAGCAGCAGCCTGGCTTCATGATTCCCGCCCCCCCCAAAAAAAGTTGCAGAAAAGCAAAAAATTTACAAAGCGGACAACAAATTACCCTGTAAAGGTGATTACTGAACATTTTAATGTGTTGATCTTACTGACTTCTCTGGTCTGGTATTAAATTATGTCCATGTATGTCTATTTACAGTAATGTAATCAAGGTAATAATATACAGCCCCCCAACCTTTTATGATAAAAAATTTCAAATGTGGAAAAGTTGAAAGAATAAAAACACTGTGTGCTCGCCTCCTGTATTCAACAGCTGTTACCATTTTGCCATAATTGCTTTGGCTCCATTTGCGTTGTTTGTTTGCATACTACATCCATATTTGCCGTATCATTTGAAAGTGAATTGTAGTCGTAAGTCACTTCACTGAAAATACACTGATGGGCGTCCGCTGAGGAGGACTATCTCCTGTGTAAACACCACGGTCACCATGCCTGGGAAATGGGCAGTAGCTCCATAACATCGTCCAGTCTTCCATCCACGTTCATTTTCCCAGCTTATACCCCAAAATATGTTCTATAGTTTTTCTTTAAACCAGTACAAACCAAACTGGGGTCACGCATTTGGAAGTTTTTTTTAAGTTTTGTTCTTTTAGTCTCTTTTAGCCTAGTGTGCCCTTCCTCCCACTGAAAATTTTCTTGATTGAGGTATAACATATTCAGTGAAATGCATACATCTCGACTCCTCAGTGAAGTTTTATGTACGTAAACGGCAAACTTTGCGCTCCTGCAGGTTTCACGTAACAGAGTGAGCATTTCCTTTCATCATTTAATGTATTTGCAGATGCAGTGACTTTCGGCCACGTGATGGCTTTGTAAGCAGAACAGATGTCAGTGCGTTGATTTTCCTCCTGATCGCGAGGCTGTCTCTGTTTCCTCGGTCCTATCCTGGTCACTTTTATTTTGGCCAGGATGCAGAAAATATTTGTGCCTTCGGTTGGCACCGTGGTTTCTGGCTAGGCCTGATGTTAGGACTTGTAGGGGTCAGTTTTAATTGTCTGCATCAGCCTCACTACGCACCAGTACCCTTCACCGAGGTCACACGGCAGCTGCCAGGTCCCTTTAAACTCAACATGACTTCAAAGGCAGACTGGATAGCTATTTATATTCAGAGCTGCAACTGCCAGAAGTGAACAAGTAGATGGGCACCTAGTGCAAGTGTGTACCAGAGTGTTCCCTGGGCTGCTCTGCGGGGCTCTGCAGGGACTCTTGGAAAGCACTTCTGTCTGGGGAGAACTGAGAAGGTCATTGGAGGGTTGTAGCTGGGGGTTGCTGGTGCCCACCCATGGCTGGGTGGGGTGAGCCCACGAGGTGCCTCAGGTGGGGCTGGCACAGAGCTGGGCTCCGGTCAGGTGCTCCATTCTTGGGCCTTTTCTTTCTTGCCAAAGAGGGACATCCCAATTATAATTTCTTGTACCACCCTCATTTGGGGGAGCCTCTGGAGAGACCCTTGGGGCATCAGTTTACTTTGATATTTGCTGCTGCCTCTGTGCATGATTGCCCTCATTCACCAGAATGTTAGGGTTCTGGGGTTTCGCTTACCCTCTTGGCCTTGTTTCTCCTGGGAGCTGGTGGGCTCTGCCCATTTTCTCTCCCTGATTTGGGGGAAGTTGAAAGTGTGCACCTTTCCCAATTCCGTCTTGTTCGGGGAGCAGTTTTTTGTTTCCATTCAGCAGCGCGTCCCTTTCTTTCTGGAGGACGTGCCCAGAGGGGGTTCCTGTCCCAGGCAGCGCCGAGGCCTGAAGTAGCTGCTGTGCTGTGTAGAGTAAGGAGGAGATGCAAACCTGTGTTCTGGGCCAGGGGTCTATGAAGGATAGTAAATAGTTCGGGTTTGTAGGCCATACGTCTCTGCCACATTTTCCTTTCTCCCCTCAACCCTTTGAAAATGCAAAAGCAGTTCTGGCTCCTGGAGGGTGGTGCATTTTGTCCATGTGCCAGCCCCAGTCTAGACTCAGGGTGTTACATCCCGTGGCTGGGACATGGCTGCATCTGGGACACCCTCTGCCTTCCTCTGAGGCAGAGTCAGGAGGGTTGGTGAGCCCTGTCCAGAAATGGTAGATAACCTTTCCAGAGGGAGCTGGAAAGTTCTGACCGAAGACAATGATGTGGAAACTTCTAAGCCTCCCCATTTCCCTGTTGGTTTTTTTCATCCTTGTTCCCCTTCATGCAACAAAAAAGAAACCTTAAAAGGTCAGGATTCAACATGCTGACATATTGGAGGCAGCAAGTAACACGGTTTCTAGGCGGTGTTTCCTGCTGCTGCCCGTGGACAGAGGGGTTGAGTGCTGGCAGCTGTGAGGGGCGAGGAGCGCAGGCCGAGTGAGTGCACAGCAGGGAAGGGAGAGACCACGAATCCTTCTGGTCAGAGAAAGGGCTGCTGGCAGGGCTTCCCACAACGTCATCCAACTATTGACAGAGTTCATTGGATATCGCTTCTGCTGTTTGCGTTTATCACCTATAGGACCTCAGGTTTAGTCCAGACCTGGGACCCACAGTCCTGGCTGAGCTCGTCTGCTCTCCAGGCAAAGGCATGGATGTGCTAACTCGTGCTCTGCTTCCTTCTCTAGAGACATCTGAACAGCTGACCCCTGAGGAGGAGGCTGAGGAGACAGAGGCCTGGGCCAAGCCCCTGAGCCAACTGTGGCAGAACCGACCCCCAAACTTTGAGGCAGAAAAGGAATTCAATGAGACCATGGCCCAGCAGGCACCTCACTGCTCTGTCTGCATGATCTTTCAGACGTACCATCAGGTGAGCCCGCGCTGTCCCCGCTGTTTGGCTAGGACCAGCAGTCAGAAGGAAGCAGAATTGAATTGTGGGTGCATAGCTTGTCACTGGTTGTCTTGGGAAAGGCACGTTGTCCTAGTGTTCTCTGCCCCATCCAGGTACTGGTCAGGCTTCTCAGGCAGATAACCCAGCAGTGCGAGTTTTCCCTGGCGATGTGGCTTAGGCTCGCAGGGACTCCCTGTGCCTGTTGGCACTCTCACTGTTCGCAAAAGAATCTGCTCCTTGTTATCGTTCTAGTCGGTGATTATTCCTTCTGGGTGGTTTGTAGTCCTGGCCAGGAAGTCTGGAGGATGGAGTGTTTCTTTACTATAGCCTGAAGTTTAGATGACAGGCCAAGTCCTGCAGTGTTCTCTTTTCTTTCCCGTTGCCACAGTGGGTGTTGGTGGTAGTAAAAAGGAACTTGGGAGGGGCAGGAGCAGAGGGCAAGTGGGGGGTGGGGGTAGGAAGGTGCCAAGGCTGAGCTCAGCTGTGCCCTCTCCCTCCTGGGGCATTTGATGGCTTCACCATCACGGGTCTCTCTGAGTCTGGCTTTCGGAGGCCGGGAAGGCGTCCACAGCAGCATGTCCCGGGTGGACAATCAGTCTTTCGATGGTAGTTAAAAGTGCCATGGCTGCCACAGAGCCTGGCAGGGCGCCAGGTTCATACTTGCCAAAGGATGGAACCTCAGACCAACACACTTTGGACTGAACTCACTACTTTCTATTGACAAAAAGCAAAACTGAAGAACTGTTTGTGCCCCTGCTTGTGAGGGGAAGTGAAAGGCCTGGCTGTACTGTCAAGCAGACCTATTGAGTGGGGCTCCAAATTTTATGAGTGGCATAGGCTGAGGGTTTACATGTGTCTAATGCCATCTTTGGAATGGGGGTGATGGTGCCATCCAGTGGCAGAGCCAGCAAATTTTTGTAGCCAGGATGTTTGCCAAGGGAAGTACATGGACGTGACGTTCTTCCTGAAGGGTCCCCGAGCCGGGAATCGCAGGTTGGCTGCAGCTTGGGTGAGCTGAGGACACGGACCGCACGAGGAAATCAGTGCCGGCCCACTGGGAGCACCTGCTCTGGATGATCTCCCTGCACGGAGGCCACCAAGCGGAGCAGCACATGGGGAGCCCACAGCAGCAGCCTCGCTAACATCTCAGTGCATTTTATTACCGCTTGGTTTGGGAAGATTGAAATCCCAGTTGCCTCTTTCTTCACTCCCTTTCCTCCGTTGTCTGTCCCCTAGGGGCCTTTGTTTGATGTTGCTGTGAGAAATTGAATTTGAGTCATTAGAGGTAACTTCAATTAGCAGCTCGGGGATAACGGCTGTGCCCCCGGGAGCCGTCCCAGAGCCCTGCCAGTCAGGGAGCCAGCTTCCTGCTGACGGAGCAGGCGGAGCGCCGGGAGCACAGGCATGTGCATTGAGGTGTGCGCCCACTCTCTCCTCAGGTTGAGTTTGGAGGCCTTAGTCAGAACTGCGGAAGCGCTTCAGATTTAGCCCCCCAGAAGCAGAGGACCAAGCCATTAATTCCAGAAATGTGCTTCACCTCGACGGGCTGCAGCACCGACATCAACCTGTGCACCCCGTACCTGGAGGAGGATGGCACCAGCATTCTGGTCTCCTGCAAGAAGTGCAGCGTCCGGGTCCATGCCAGTGAGTGCCTGGTGCTGTCCCTCCGCGTCGTGTCCTGGGGGTGTGGCCTTCTATCGAAGTCCTCGCCTCCGCTGGCCTCCCCTGCAACCTCCCCATGGCCTCCCCAGTCCCTCACAGCAGAGATGACTCATGTGTACTTGGGGAGTTGGTTGGGATTGAGTCTGAGTTTCATGTGCCTCCAGGGTCCATGATTTCACAGCCAGCTCTGTGCTGTCCCCTTGGTTCAGATTCCAGGAGGGCATCAATTCTCGCTACTCACTAGGTGTTTGAACCAGTGAATCTACATTTCTGACTTTCTGAGACTGACCACTGGGTGCCTGACTCTAGAATTCAGGGGTTTCTGTAAGGTTGGGTTGTAACTTTGGGACATACCTCATGGAAAAGAGTTGAAAATCTTTGTTCTGACCGTGGCCTCTGGGTTTCATTTGTTCGTCTTGGTGTCCTTGTTAGGTTGCTATGGGGTGCCCCCTGCAAAGGCTTCTGAAGACTGGATGTGTTCTCGTTGTTCAGCCAACGCCCTGGAGGAGGTGAGTCTGTCCACACTGCAACCCTAGTCCCTGCAGACTTAGAGCCCACTCAGGGCTAGACTGTTTCCTGTGGACTTGATATCCCCAGCAGTCAGCAGAGGGCCTGGTGCACAGTGAGGTCAGAGAAAAGGGATTGATTGTCAGAATCAACCGCCATGACACTGAGAGCGGTTGCTGCCCACCCGCGGCAGGGCGTGAGTGGGGTCTGGAAGCTGTGTTTACTCCCGTGGTGTCAGGACCAGGTAGAGGCCTCCTGTGGATGAGCCATGGCCCCCTTTAGAGAGTTCAGCCCCTGGGCTGGAGCACCAGAACGGGGCTCAGGTGAGCCATCTTGTAGCTGTCTCTGCATTCCCTCCACCACCTCCCCCCAGACCTGGCCATACCCCACGTAGGAATCCGTTTGAGCCCTGCAGTGCCTCTGGTTCGGGCAGAGTGTCATTGTGTCTTTGCTTACAGCTGTTGTTACTTAGAGGAACAGTGAAGAGGATTATGTTAAGTCAGGTGAATACTTGGTGCACTTAAGCCCCAATTGGCCTCCCGTCTTCCTCCAGGGGAGTCCCAGTTACAGGGGCTGCATGGTCAAAGCTCGCATGACATCTGGCTCCTTTTCTCTGTGGAGGCTACAGTTGTCCAAAGGAAGTCGGATGGGGTGTTAATGACTTGGTGGTAACCACGTTCCTCCCCTCCGGTCTTGGCAGGACTGCTGTTTATGCTCATTACGAGGAGGAGCCCTGCAGAGAGCAAACGACGACAGGTGAGTTTTCCAAGCAGCGTCTCAGAATGTGCACTTCGGAAGCAGCGTGCAGAGGGAGGCACTCAGGGCAGCGGCTGTTCGTCAGAATGACTGATGAGGTTTTGGGAAGCACGTTGCTTGGAGCTGGCGTAGCATCTCCAAGACTAATTTAAAAATGGGATGCTAGGGGGACCAAGAAATCCTAGTCCTTTCCAAGTCCATCTTCCCCTGAGGTAGAGATGTAAGTAATGTCCTCCTTTTGTACGAGCTAAGAAGGGCTCTCGAGGATCCTGTCGTAATGGTGCAGGAGTTTGAAGGGCCGGAAGTGAGGGCAGCTGTCTTGCTGCGGATGGGGCTGGTGCAGAGATGCCTGTAGCCATGGGCTAGGGAGCCTTTTCTGTAGGCAAGGTCTTCCTGGCTCAGACCTGCTGTTTAGAGTGAGGGCAAGTGTCCTTGAGGAGGAGAGCGGGACATTGAGAAGAGCTCAGCCAAGCCTACTTTCTATTGAGTTAAACCTACAGAAGTTTCTGGGCATCTTAGCCCAGAGCTGGCTTCTTAGCTGTCAGGCAGCTCATTTTCCGTGAGCTGAGTCTTTCTGCTTGGTCTTGGCTTACTTGTTCTGAGATAGAAACAAGGTGAATAAGGTTTTTGCTTTAGAAGAGCTGGCTGTCCAGGGTGTAGTACTCACAGGTCGGTGGGCAACCAGTGGTCAGCATCCTGCTTCCAGCTAGAGTCCTGTCTGACCTCCCGCCTCACAGGAACCCCCTGCACGCTGTTCGAGGTAAATGGCCATTCGGCATGCTGTTCCCTCTCCTTTAAAGGCACTTGCTGACATCATTTGAGGTCACCGTGTTCCTCACAATTGCCAGATAGCGCCGTTTAGGTTCTTCTGTATTTGGAGTAGAAATGGCTCTGCTTGAGCATCCCGCTTATAATTTACAATTCTTGTCTGCCTCGTAGGGCCACACAAAACAGATCTGTTCCCACTCTCATGTAACAGCCCTGTGAGTACTGCAGACAGCTGCTGTGTAGCCCCGACACTGCCTGTTGGAGGTTTCCGCTGGCCTGGTGTTCCGTACTTTCCCATCTCAGTTTTCACAGTGGAGCGTGGCCGCCTCTTGGAATATCCAGGACTTAACTCTAATCCTCTGACGGTGTCCGTTGAATAGGCCTGTCAGAGTACGTAGGTGCTGGGTCAGACCTTAGAGAGTGAGTCTGCTGTGGGCAGAAAGAGAGGTCGTTTCAGCCCAGGGGGAGAACAGTTTGGACAGAGCTGTGAATATTTGCAGATGGGGGCACAGTTGGAGATACTTTGAGGAAGCACTCAGGTCCTAAAGTAAAAGAGGTCTAGGTAGAGCTCTCTCATTTATTCTCACTCCCTGAAATCTGCCACACTCAGTTAGCTCTTCTCATTTTGCAACAGATTGTGAGTGAGTTAGTGCTGTAAGAAGTGCACACTCGCCACACCAGGGCAGGGTGGTGGGGACCTGTTTCCACACACTCAGTGTGGAGACTCCGTGGTTCTTACCTCTCTGGGTCCCAGGGATTTGCTCGTGGAGGTCAGAGGTCATGTTGGGTAAGGGAGGAAGTGCCATCCGTGGTCCCTCTGAGAGGAGAAGGCCACAGGGCGTTGGAGCCACAGGGGACTGAGGTAGCCTTCACTTTTTGGCAGATGGGTCCACGTCTCATGTGCTGTGGCAATTCTGGAAGCGAGGTTTGTCAACATTGCAGAAAGAAGTCCAGTGGATGTGAGCAAAATTCCTCTGCCCCGCTTCAAGCTGGTAAGGAAGACGAGATGGGCTTGCAAACTCTACATCGTTACCCTGTTTACAAGTCTCATAACACTTCTGCTTGGTCCAGCCGCCAGCCTTTGCCCCTTGGTTTTCATCAGGGTTTGTGATACTCACCCTATGGTTAAAAGTCATTAATGAGGACACATGTAATCAGGAGAGTCAAAGACAGTGTGTGTGCTCTCCTGTTTGGGAAGGAGGTTGACTCCTGCTGGTTTGGCTCTGCATTTGGGCAGGGGAACGGTAGAGGAGACTGTGTCCTGGGCTCCCGGAGTCATTGGCTAACTTCCCCTGTGTCGTAGAAATGCGTCTTCTGTAAGAAGCGGAGGAAAAGAGCTGCTGGCTGCTGCGTGCAGTGTTCCCATGGCCGTTGCCCAACCGCCTTCCACGTGAGCTGCGCCCAGGCAGCAGGAGTGATGATGCAGCCAGATGACTGGCCTTTTGTCGTCTTCATTACCTGCTTTCGGCACAGGATTCCTAATTTGGAGGTGAGCGAGAGTGCCGTTCTAGAATCCTCTTGACGGTTTCCAGGATCATTTTCTCTGCAGGCTGTTCGTTTATTGTGTCAGCAAGTATTTCCTCGAGCATTATGCTTTATGGAGAGTGCTGATGGGTAGGGGAATTAGAGACAGCCCCTGTCCGCCTCTGCTCCCTGCCGGGCACTTCCTAATCCAGCGACGCCAAACTGCTAGTGGTTGCTTCCTTCTGATCATCTGTGTCCTTGTGTGCCTCTCTCCAAGATAAAACTCCTTGAGGATTCATTTTTTTATTAATCCAAGTGTCCCTATTTAGCACGGTGTCAGGGACGTAGCAGAAGCTCTGTGAATGTTGTGAACTGATGAGGAGAGCTCCCAGTAGTAAGCCATTATCTAGCACACGGAGGAGATTTTGTACTTCTCTAAATGTCGAAGCCCAGAGAAAGCCACGTGTGATTTTAGCTGGAGGAGTCATGGAAGGGTCTATACAGAAGGTAGCGCTTGCAGTGGGTCCTAAACAATAAGTGGGAATCGTGAGCGTGAGGGCATTCAAGGCTTCAGAAACAGGGCAGGCAGGTCTCGGAAGAACGGACATGTGAGCCTGCTCGGACTGTGGCGGGGATGACAGCTGAAGGGCAAGCAGCTCCCGAGGGTGGAGGCCCGGGACTCTGTACTGCACAAGGTAAAGAGAACTGTTCCAGTATTTTGGCTTGTCACTCTGGTGGATTCCAGGATTGAAGGAATAAGAATCTAAGGCAGAGAGACCAGTTAGCTGAGGGAGACAGGAGGCCTGAAATGGGAACACATAGATAGAGCATTGGGGTCACTTTTAACATTTTCCCTGTACCGTTTGGGGTCGTGGAAAAGGCCTTGCTGGCTGACCGGAGTCTCCCGTTTCATAGAGTTACTTTACTGAGCACGAGAGCTGGTCAGGGGCGGGTTAGGGGCTTCGGAAGATGGGAAAATAGCGTAAGAATGAGACTCGGCAAGAGGAAACGCTTGAGGGAGCATTGAGCCCGGCCTCTGGCGGGGAGCTAGAAGGTTTGTTACGGAGCAGGGTAGTGAAGGTGCTGCACTTCACACCCTTAACTGGGTGGCCGTAGACTGCTGAAGCTGTGAGGCAACGGTTCTGTCGAGTATTTCTTTCATTAGTTCATTCTCCACGCATTTATTGGGCATCTGCTCCGTGCCAGGGAACAAGTAAATTGATAGTGTGTCAGATGGGGAGAAGAGCAAAGGATGAAGATGAGGCGGGGTGAGGGGAGTGGAAGAGGAGGCCTTGAGGAGCGGTGTCAGTGAGTTGACATTTGGATGTGGGGGAGCCAGCGTGTGTGTAACTGGGGGATAGCATTTCAGGTAGAGGGAGCAGCGGTGCAGAAACCCCGGGGCCGGAACACACGTGCTCACAGGACAGCGGGGAGGGCCAGCATGGCTGGAGTGCGGCGCCCGAGCGGCGTGGGAGGAGCGGTTGGACACAAGGCCGCGGGTCCTCCGTGATCCTGATGGTATCAAAACAAGTTCAGAATAGGAGGGTGTTGTGAGGATCCCAGAGATAGCAGGGCCCTTGTAATGAAGAGCCATTTGTCATACGTAGCTGAGGACATCTAGGGAAACTTGGTCTTTGTGCCCTAGCCTCAAGGACAGAGCTAGTGCTGGATCTGTCTGGGGCATCGCCTGGGGGCCCCGGGCCACAGGTCACCTGCCGGAAGTCTGCGCTGATGTGTGCCGCTGTTGGGTGTGGTACTGGGTGCTGTTTGGTCAGTTCCTGGCAACAAATAGGGAAGTGACAAGAGTCCATGGAATTTGGGGTCCGACCTCATGGTATGAGGACAGTCGTGGACTGACAACTGGGCAGGAGCTAATTTATGCAAGAAAATATGGTACTGGTTTCTTCCAGTAGCCTGGCTGGGGTGTTTCAGCTCCCATCCCTTAGTCGTTTTTACTATTCCATCTCTTTGCTATGTTCCCCTGGTAAAGAGGAACCAACTCATGTGGGACCCCGTTTGCCAGACCTGTCTGTGGAGTAACCCAAGCCTCTGTTTTTTCCAGCGCGCCAAGGGAGCCTTGCAGAGCATCACTGCGGGCCAGAAGGTCATTAGCAAGCACAAGAATGGGCGCTTCTACCAGTGTGAGGTGGTCAGGCTCACCACTGAGACCTTCTATGAAGTCAATTTTGATGATGGCTCCTTCAGCGACAATCTCTATCCTGAGGACATAGTGGTAACGTCTGAAAGGAGCTTCTTGGGCAGTTTGGGGCTGGGGTGTGTCTAGGTCTGACTGGCGGACCGGCTGTGGGCCTCCCTTTTCTGGCCAGGCCCACGGTTTCATCAGTTGTTCCCAGAACAAAAAGCCTTTGTACTGGTCTGTCTGTGGAAATGAAATTGTGTGCTGCTAGGGCACCGTGCGTCTTCTAGAAGCTGCAGGAATCAGCATTTTCTGCATTTCTTTGAAACCTGCCTGTATTTTGGTCTAAACTACCCTGAAGGCATTCTAATGCGAGTGAGAGCACCCAGGCTTTGGGATGGCCCATGTGCAGGTACCATTTCCGTTGCGGAGTAGCTGTGTGAATTTGGGAGACGTACCCAGCTTTTTTCTACCATGCCCTCTTAGTAGATATTGGGCCTCGGATTTTGTTTCTTTACAGTGTAAGCCTTCAGGGCTGAGCGAAAACTGCTTGGACAGAAGCCCCTGGCCTGCTTGTCTTATCAGCACTTGAGACACAAGGCCCTACCTGGACCGAGTCCTAGGTTTCCTGGCTCAGCACTCAGGACTTAGTTCAGGTTTCCCCTGCCCCTACCCTGCCTTTCATGTGTTACACTAAGCATCCAGGTAGAGGGATCAAGCCACTTCTTTTACAAATCAGGTGTTTTCCTTGCTTATGCCACATTAGCAACATAGCTACTAAAAGCACATTAGTTAGTTACAAGGTAGTAAGGATGACAGTAACAGTATTTGTGGCAATAAAGTAGCTGTGATTTAGTAAGCTCTCCAGTATGCCAGGCAGTATGCTAAGTGCTTTATGTCAAGTATTTCTATTATCTGTCATACCAACTCTGAGAGTAGGTGGTATTCTCTCTAACTTACAGAACAGTGATCTCAGGACTCTCCTCAAAGTTACTGAGGATGCCCTGACTGGTGTGGCTCAGTGGTTTGGGTGTTTTCTTGCAAACTGAAAGGTCACCGGTTTGGTTCTTGGCCAGGGCACATTCCTGGGTTGTGGCCAGGTCCCTGATGTGCAAGAGGCAACCCGTCAATGTTTCTCTCACATCAAGGTTTCTCTCCCTGTCTTTCTCCTTCCCTTTTCTGTCTAAAAAGTAAATAAATTTTTTTAAAGGCTTTCTGTCTTTTAAGAGAAAGGGAGGGAGAAAGAGAGGGAGAGAAAAATCAATGTGTAGTTGCGTCTCGCATGCCAACCGGGGACCTGGCCTGCAACCCAGGCATGTGCCCTGACTGGGAACTGAACCGGTGACCCTTTGGTTCACAGGCTAGTGCTCAATCCACTGAGCCACACCAGCCAGGACTAAAAAATTTGTTTAAAAATAAAAGTTGCCGAGGACCCCAAAGAGCTCGTGTTTTGTGGGTTATGTCTATCAATATTCTATTAGAAGTTAGAACTGAGATTGATTTGAGATAAACTGTTTTTAATGAAAAATAACTTTTTAATCCTCATTCGAGGACATTTTTTAATAATTTTTTAGAGAGAGAAGAAGGAGGTGAGGAGAGAGAGGGAGAGAAGTACCAATTGGTTGCCTCCCATACATGCCTTGAGCAAAGATTGAACCTGCCACCTAGTGTGTGCCCTGACTGGGAATTGAACCTGCAACCTTTTGATGTATGGGATGATGCTCCAACAACTTAAGCCACCCAGCCAGGGCAAAAATAACTCCTTTTTAAAACAAAAATTAGTTGGAAGAATGCCATTTACAAACATCTTGAATGTCACACCTTCAGTTTGTTCCAATTTATTGTTTTGGTTAAAAAGATAGGAAGAAAATTCAGTCTCACAGACATGTAATTGGAGAGGGGAGGAGTATTTTAGTAGCATTTCAGATAATTATGGTATTCTTCTTTAATATTACACTAAAACTCAACAAGTGTTGGTTTCTTAAAAGGTTGGTGCAGTGTGGACTCTGAAAGCAAGTCCATGAACTTTGCATAGCCGGTGACATGAAAATCATTGTTCTGCCTTCACGGAGAATGGAGCTTTCCCCCTTGCAGGATTTTTGTAACATTATGCATATTGGTGTGATGGACCGTGCAAACCTTTCAAATGTGAAAGTTCCTTATACGCTGTCAAAATCGCCTGCATTTGTATGACTAAGCTCAGAAAAATCTCTAACTTTTGGGAAGCTTGAAGCTCATATTGCTTCTAATTTTTGTTTGAAAGCTTAGATTTTTATCATTGGCAGTACTTGATACTGTTGGTTGTTTTCGTTGAAGTGACAGGCTCATTTCATTCATTTTGAAGATGTCTGCCAGTATCCAAGTCTAAAGCTTATGTTCCATGAAAAGAGCAGCTGCTTCAACTCACGCCTCAGTTACATAGTATCTTTCCTTAAGACCACCGTTGTGCCTCCGCATGTAGCAGAAGTGTCTACTGAGTATTTCCACAGGAGCAGGAACTCGTTCTGGTGCATTCTTCCCTGAGGTAGATGGTGGTCACCACTTTGCTCAGGCGGGCCTTCCTTTTACACTTCTCCCTTATTGTTCCCTCAGAGTCAGGACTGTCTTCAGTTGGGTCCGCCTGCTGAAGGGGAAGTTGTTCAAGTACGATGGACAGACGGCCAAGTCTATGGAGCCAAGTTTGTGGCCTCCCATCCCATCCAGATGTACCAGGTAGCCGCAGGGTTTTGCTGGGCGTTGGAGGGTACTTGATTAATTCAGTGTTTCCTCTTGGGCCAGAGGTGTGTCTTTGCTCTTGGGAGAGCTAAGGGCTTAGTAACAACTCTTTCAGAGCTAGGGGCTGCCCTGTGTCCAGTCTGGCAGCTGTGGCTTCAAACACGGCAGTCCTTCAGTGTTCTGAATTCTTCCTGTGACTACAGGACATTGCCACAGTGCATGGTGGTCCACGGACAGAGTCAGGGATGTCTTAGCCAAAGGCCTTCTGTTTCCTTGGTAGGTGGAGTTTGAGGACGGCTCACAGCTTGTGGTTAAGAGAGATGACGTGTACACGCTGGATGAAGAGCTTCCCAAAAGAGTCAAGTCTAGACTGGTGAGTGTGCTTTGTGTGTGCCCTCGTTCCTGTCCGGGAGGGCGGGAGCAAGGCAAGGATGTGTCCCTGTGTTGTTTTTCTCGTAGTGGTGGGCCGCGGAGTGCTCATGTGGCTTGCCTGTTCTTCCACAGTCGGTAGCCTCAGACATGCGCTTCAATGAGATTTTCACAGAGAAGGAGGTGAAACAGGAAAAGAAACGGCAGCGAGTTATCAACTCCAGGTACCGGGAAGATTACATTGAACCTGCTCTGTACCGGGCCATCATGGAGTAGGTGCTTCCAGGAGCCGAGAGACCCCAGCCATCGAGGCGAGAGCTCTGTGGAGGCTCCACAGCACAGCAGACACACAGAACTCTGAAGTCTCTAAAATGAAATTGTAAAATGCAAAGGAATGAAATAACCAACCCTATCATCTTCTCACCCTGCCCTCGTCGCATCTCCTCTAATGAAAGGACAAGCCGTTCTTGGACACAAGGCAGCAGCCGCCGAGCCTCCAGCTGCGGGCTGAGCACTGGAGTGCTGTGGCTGCACGTCTCCAGTGGGGTGGGCTCTACTGGCTGGGCTGTTGCCTGTTCCTGGCCTAGGACTTAGCTTCCTAACGAGCTCCTGCACCACCTAGGAAGAGGTGCTGGTGCTTGCCCCTCTCCCCTCCCTGTTTTGTATTTATGTGTGTGTGTGTGTGAGTGCGTGTGTGTGGATGGGTGGTCTGGACCAGCTTTTGCCAGCCCCTGGCCTTTACTTTCTTCCTTGCCTATCCAGGGCAAACAAAATGTGAAATTCTGCCCTCAGCTGAGCTGAGTTAAGGGCCCCTGGGGTTGGCTGGAGATGGGTGTGGCATCTGTCCCTTGAACTGCCACAAGGGAGCTCTAGCAAAGCTGCAGTATTGATGCAGAGGAGTTAGTGCCACCTCTCTGTCCTCTCTTGAAGATAGGAGTGACATGGGTGTGTGCCCACATCTTTAGGCACAGGGCCCCCTTGGCACAGTATTAGAGGGTGTGGGTGGGGAGTACCATCAAGGGGGATCTTAATGATGGAAGCAGGCAGAGCCTGGTGGGTGATTCTGTCAGCAGAAAATCGCAATCATGCAGGGGCTGGGAGGGATAAGATGAACTGGGGCCATTGGTGGCCGGAGGCAGGTTTGCCCCTGGTCTGGGGATGGGAGGGAGCGAATTTGGGAAGGGGGGTGGGACTGGAGGGCAACACTGAAGGGGTTAAACAGGTTTTTGCTCCTCATGAATTTGTTTGCCTGGGCCCAGGATTGGAGGGCTTCACACCTGTACCCTATGTATACAAGAATCAGATTTATAATACTTCCCTGTTTTTTGTTACGTATGAACGCTATAAACCAAATTATTTTGAAAACTGGTGCATCACTTTGTCTTTAGCAATAAAATGTGTTGAACAGAGGACTGGTTGTGTCTGCCCCAAGGAGCCCAGGTGGCCCCGGGTCAGGCTGTGGGTGTATCTAGAGTCATAGGCTCTGGAGCAAGGCCGTGTATTTAAGAAGACAGTCTGCAAGGATTTAGGAAGCTGTCCTAAAGAATGGGTTCCTGGTCAAACTCTGATGTGGTAGCTCTGTATCAGGCCCAGCATGGTAGAACGGGGAACGGAGGCACCTCTGGCCACGAGCACCTCTTTTTGCTTCCCCTTCCTTAGAGATTTGGAAGGAGGTATTCAAAGGAAAGACCAGACCGCCACTCCACCTGTGGAACTGAATTTGATCTCTTACTTCTGACCCACTTAATTGAGCTGGTCAAGTTCATCCTACAGTCTGTTCCATGCAAATGGTTGAACCAGCTTGACAGGAAGGGAGTACATTTTAGCTGCTCGAAGAGCAAGGGACTTGACCCCCAGAGGCATCCTAGCGGGGTCCTGAAGCTGCTCTGAGCTGTCTGTACTTGGAGAGAAGCTTCCCTGGAGGAAGACCTGGTCCCTGTGTTTCCTGAAGTCCAGGTGGACAGGGTCAGAGCAGCAGGAGGGGGCCAGTGCATAGGTGCAGGACTTGAGAGACAGCAGCGCTGCCAGGCACTGTTTCATGGCCCTGTCCAGGTGCAGAGAGGCTTGCGTCAGCTCAACTCCATGCGTTGTCCTGGGGCTTGGGAAGTGGCTGCTTCCTGATGTCTCATGGGGGGCAGGGTGGGCAGGGAGCTGGGAGCAGCAGGTTTCAAAGACATGTTATGCCAGCTCCCCCCTGGGGCCAAGAAAGGGAGGTTGGTTTATTGTGCAGCACCCAGTGATTCCCGGGGGGTCACCTGGTAAGACTGGGCAGAAGCCTAAATGGATTGGTGAGCCCTGGGAGCACGCACCAGTGGAGGAAAGGAACTTCTCCAGAATCATCAGGGTCCCGCTACCTCCACTGACTTCTACTTTACCTGGAGGATGTGCACAGCTGGGATTCTTGACCTGAACCCAGCAGAGTTCTTAACTATTTTTCTTGAAACTTTGTACTTTTTATTTTGGTCAGCCTAACAACCCTGGGGACACCAAAGTTTAAAAATGTGATGAGGTTTTACTTAGATCGCACACAACAAGCAGTTGTCTCCCTCACTGCCTGTCTGTCTAGTCGGGACCAGGCTTCAGGGGACTCACGCCAGGGAAGGGTGGGCTCGCCTGTCTCTGGCAGGCTCCCCCTAGAGGCCTTTTGGTAGGGCAAAGTGCCCTCCTTTAGGGTAGGGTCTTTAGGTTGGTGACCAAGGATTGCAGCCTGAGAGTTCCTTTTCCCGCCTGAGGAATTACATTTTAAGTTGTGCCCAGCCGTTGCCCTGGCTGCTGTGGCTCAGTGGATTGAATACTGGCCTGCAAGCCAGAGGGTCTCCGGTTTGATTCCCAGTCAGGGCACATACCTGGGTTTTGGGCCAGACCCCCCTTGCGGGCGTGCGAGAGGCAGCTGATCTATGTATCTCTCACATCGATGTTTCTCCCTTTCCTTCTCTCCCCCTCTCTCTAAAAATAAATACATAAGATCTTTTAAAAAAAAGATAAATCACGCCCAAGCGAATGCCTGGCCTTGGCTGATGAGAGAGTAGGACGGGAAAGAGCTGGGCTAAATGGGATGGGACGGGGCGGAGGGGTCCTATCCCCGGACAAAATTTTTTGCAAGGCTCCGAAATTGGTAATACAGAAGCGCAGCCTGAGAACCTCGTCCACCCTTAACTCACACTATGGGACAGGGTCGCCCAGCCCCTGGAGGCCAAAGCCTTGGGCCTCAGGGAACGAACTGGCAGCGCTCCTTGGCGTGGAACGCCACCCGGCACATTGCGCCCAAGAGGCCCCCTGCGCGGGTGAAGAAGCAGGCTCTGGAAAGGCTGGGTCATCCTGGCGGGCAGCGAGTCCTGCGGTCATCAGACGTTGGCATCTCGAACGCGCGCCCGCTGGGGAGGGAAGCCAGACGTGGAGGAATCCTCCCGATGTTGGACGTGCCCCTGAGAACCCGGGTCAGGGCGTCAGCGCTGAACCGGCAGTCTGCGACCGCATGGCCCATCTGCAGCCTCGCACAGCCTGCGGCGCTGGCCCCGAAGAAGGGCGGGGTGGTCGCGTCGGGAAACTCGCGACTCCCGTGCGGAGGTGCCACTCCGGGATTGTGCCCGCCCACTGGCCGTACTACAGCTCTGCATTGGTCATCCCGGCGCCCCGCCCGGCTCCTGCGCGTCGATTGGCCGCAGATGCCCGACTCCCGGCGAGGGCGCCGAGGCGGAGAGTGGGATTGGTGGTCCCGCCGTCCCCGGTCGCGGACGCGCGCTCCGCCCGCCCCTGCGTCCTCACTATGGCGGCGCCCATGCCGCCCGCCGCGTCCTGGGCGCCCCCCGGGGTTCCCCGCGGCTGCTGGCGCCGTCTCCCACGCCGTCGCCTCGGTCTTCCCGCTCGCGTCGGGCCGGGCGCCGCCTCCCCGCTGCCTTCCTTTCCGCTGCGGTAAGGGCCGGTCCCGCGCGTGTCGGGGCGCAGCAGCCACCGCGGCTAACGGTCAGCGCGCGCCCCTCCCCTCCCCCTTCGCCCGCGGTCCCCGGGTCTGGGCCCGGCGCGGAGCCGCGCGCGCTGGTGCTGCGGAAGGAGGGTCAGGGCACTGACGGGTCCTCTCCTGATAACGAAGTCCGGCTGGGACCCGCGGCTCGGGAGGGGAGGCCGGTCCCCCGGACGACCTCGTGTTGGTAGGGGCAGGGGCTGCGAGGCCTGAGGGGAGAGGACAGCTGGCTCCCGGCCGAATGGCTGAGGTCATCTGCGTGCGAGACTCCGCAGCACCACGCACCTTGGCGCAGAGGCGTCCGCTCTGCGGGGAGGAGGGAAAAGTCCAGGGACCCCCCTAGCGGAAATCGGCAGCGGACGAGAAGCGGTTGTCATAGCTGCACTGCCAGCCGGGTGTTTAGGGGACCAGGGTCAGTCTGATTGGCAGAGTACGCCTCTCTTGCTTCCTTTGCAAGAGGAAATATCTTAGTCATGAGAGCATGTTTGGTCAGGTTAGTGTCCTACAAATGTTTTGGATTCTTTTTCACAGCAGTGCCATTTTTATAATTCCTTGATAAACCTCATTTCTGTTTCCCTGACATATGAGGAACGAGTGAAACTGAATCGAATCATTGTAGTTAATTGAGAGAGGGACCAATGGAGGTAGCTGTTACTTTGTTTAAAAAAAAAGATACAAACTTTTCTGTGGCTATAGTTCGGATTGTCTATACCAGTGATTTTCAACCTGTAAACCGCAAAGAATACATGCAACGCCTGACCCTGACCTCTTTTCCCAGATTTTCCAATAAAAAAGTGAAAACAGTCAACACAATAGCCATTGGTTGTGAATGAATCAAAATTATACCTATTCTTTTTTTGTCAGGCAAAAAAATACACTCTTCAGTGTGCCGCAGAATTTTAGTAATTAGTTTACGTGTGCGACAAGGTGGAAAAGTTAAAAGTCGCTGCTCTGTGTCCTATATAGCTAGTTGAACAGGATGGTAGCAAACAGCTCTTACTAGGCTTCTGAAAGCAAGTCACCATGGAAAACTGGGTTATCTGTAAGTCATAATCACCCTGGGGTGATGATCGCTGAGCCGTTTGGTATACCTTCAAGTCAAAAGGATTAAAAGGCAGCTGGCACAAAAATTTATGGCAAAATGGTATTTTCAAATAATCTCTTAAAATAATAGCAGCTCTTAAGATTAAAGGTTCTTAATTCAAGGACCTTTCTAAGTATTAAGTGATGAATCTCTCCATCTCACAAGTTACATGAGGAAATAAGATGTGCGTATTTTTAGAAATTAATTGACTTCGGATCATCATAGCGTCTACTTAGTATGTGTTGTGTGCAAAGCAAGGCAACTGTGGAGAACGCAAGACCTATCAGGTATCAGGCTCGTTCTGATGGGCCTCTAGGTGAGTTGTGGGAATAAAGGGCACGCCGACATCGGACACTAGTGATGCGGTCTCCAGAATTCTGGGACAGTAGGTATGGTGACACTGCAGGAAAAGGGTCCAGTTGAGCCACGAGTGGGTAAGCCTGGGTGGATGATGACGGAGGAGGAGCAAGGAAGTGAGAAAGTGAGGGTGGTGAAGGTGAGGTGAGGGGAGAGAACCCAAAACGCTCCCGGTGGTTCCAGGGCATTTCCTGTTGGAAAGAGCGCACCATGCAGTTGGAGGTGGCATCTAATGGAGAAGTAACTTTTCCTGGGTGGCGCAAAGGATGATCAAGTATAGTATTTGCTTCTGATGGAGCTGCGGCCAGCCGTTAGAAAAGCTGTACAACAGCACTTGACTTGCCTTGAAACGTTTCTGATTAACCTCAGCTGTGGAGTAACAGTCCTCTCCACTAACCAGCATTCATACTTTAGGAACCATGCTTGCCTCTCTTTCTTCTCCCTCCGGGTTCGGTTGGTTGCCAGGTCTTTTGATACTGCCTCTGCATTATTTCTGGCCTCTGCTGCTGCTTGTCCCTACTGTCAATCACATTGATGTAGGGCCTTGGATATGCCATTCCCTTGGTTTATTGCAGAAACCCCCGACACTCTCGCTACCCTTCCATCTATCATGTGCACTGCTGTCACTTCCACATACCTCGCTTCCCAGCTGAGACCTAGTGGCTGCCTCCTGTCTGTTGAATTAAGCATAGACAAACCTGGCATGGACACTGTGGGTAAACTCTTTTTTTTTTTTTTTGCCATTTTCTTAGATTTTTATTATATTTTCCAGATCAGTGGGACTGTTTGCTCTTTGTGCTTTGCTCTTTGTGCTCTATATCTTTGCTCATGTTGCTTTTTCTACATTAAATGACCCATTTCAATCTTTAATCTTTGGTTCTCACCCATGTTTCAGGGCCATTTGATACGGAATTTCCTGTGTGAAACTTTTCTTTCTATTTTTTTCAAGATTTTATTTTTTGAGAGAGGGGAGGGGAAGGAGAAAGAGAGGGAGAGAAATATCGATCTGCCTGGGTTGCACATGCCCTGACCGAAAACCGAACTGGCAGCCTTTCGGTTTGCAGGCTGGCACTCAATCCACAGAGCCACACCAGCCAGGGCCTTTGTGAAACTTTTCTGTACTTGATTCCCCATCTAGACGGGACTTGTCTCTTGCTTAAACTGTTATAACACCAGAGTCTGCCTTTTTGCCACAGTTGCCAACATAAGACCGAAGCTCTTTCAAGAGATGGAATGTCTTCTTCATCATCTAGCCCAGTGTTTTGTACATAGTAGGTGCTTGGCACATGTATTTTATATTGAATGTAGTTTTGAACCAGGATGGCTGCAAAGAAAATTCTTTGTGCAAACAAAGTATTCATTACAAAATCTGTAAATAAAGTTACTCACATGGGAGAATTACTTCCTGAGAGATCTGCTGTACTGGTTGGGACAGCCTGGGTTGGGCTGCATTAACATAGAACCCCCGGGACTTGAGTGGCTCCCAAGTTGACTTCTCTTCCATCCCGCATGTCCAGCGTGAGTGCACAGGGGACCGTGCTCCTCACAGTCACTCGGGGACCCAGGCTGATGGAAACTCCATCTTAACGTGGTCTTTCCATGGTCATTTTGATCGGGTGAAAGATGGTGGTCAGGGCAAACTGGCTTTTAACGTTTCTGTCCCAAAGTGCTATGTGTCACTTTCACATTTCATTGGCTAAGGCAAGTGACGTGGCCATGCCTAACTTCAAAAAAGTGCGGGGAGTTGCAATCTTGGCATGAGCCTGGTAGGCAAAGAGCCAGAAATGCCTTGCAAACAGCACAAATGACTGTCACATCTCTAAGAGTGCCATGGCCCATAGGACAGGGGTCCCCAACCCCCGGGCTGCAGACCAGCAGGGGTCGGGGCCTGTTAGGAGCCAGGCTGCACAGCGGGAGGGGAGCTTGAACGGAATGTGCTTGCATCGTCCCGAAACCACCGCACCCCCAGCCCCCCAGCCGAGGTCTGTGGAAAACTGTCTTCCGGGCAAGCAGTCCCGAAAAGGCTGGGGACTGTTGCCAGAGAAGATTAGAGGTAGCAAAATCAGATGGGCTGCTTGAGACAAACTTTGACGTTGGCAAGAAATAATAGCTCTAACTAGGCATGGGAGTGAGGGTGAGTTGGGAAGTCAGAACTCCGCTGTAAGTGCTCTCAGTGCCCACAGACCAAGGCTGTCAACGAAAGGGAATCTGTTATATCCCAGCAGTCCTTGCTGAGGGCACCCTATTGTGGTAAACACAGGAATGGTCCTGAGACACCCAAAAAGTTAAATTACATTTAAGGTACTCAATTTAAGAAACCAGGAAATGTGTAATACTTGAGGTACATTTTCATTTGAATGGTTAACATAAGAAGGGAATCTTAGTTCAGCCATATTGATTTAATTGGGTTTAATTGAGGCTGTCAAACTTTGGTGCTTGGGGAGGAGAGTTCGCTTCTGATGAGGAACGGAAGCACTGAGTGCTGTTTGGAGCCTTGGCTCAGGACATGGGGTCTGGCTTCAAACCTTGGCTCTGCCGCTGCTTGTCTGACATTGAGCAAGTGTCTCATTGTGGAGCCCGAGCTTCCCTGGCAGCAAAGTGCACTGGGCGGTCATGAGGGTGACGGGGGTTATGTGAGTGCTTCGCATAGCACCTGGTTCACAGTAGGCGCTCACGGCTGTGCTCGCGGTCATGGGGAACAGCAACAGCAGGATTTGAAAGAGACTGAGACACCAGGTAAGGAGACCGCAGGGACACAGGTAGAAGGGCTCCTCCAGGGGTTTCTGACCTTTTTTCCCTTCCCTGGGCAGCGTTCTTGCCACATCTTTATTGTTCTCATGTCTATCATACTTGGTCGTACACGTGTTTGTGTCTCCCACTGGACTAGGCGCTCTGGTCATCCCACAAGTGTTCATTGAGCACGAGCTCTGTTCCAGGCTCTGCTAGGTCCTGGCACTAGGCATGATAAATATGAAAGGTATGTCCCCGGCCTCAGTGTGGTGGGACCAGAAGCCAGTAAACCAGTAGTTAGAATACATTGTAACAAGGGCTGTGCTTGTGGATTCTGTGGAATCTCCTATATTCCAGAGAAGTTCACACCTACCCTAAGTCTTAAACAATCACCAGTTATTAGCTGGGTGGATGTGGGGGTTTTAAAAGGCTTTTCAGACAGGAAATAATACGTGCAGTGACCTAGAAACACAAACGGTTGCATCCTGAAGATGCTTGAATGGCAAAGGTCAGGGTATATTTGGGGATGGTGTGCAGGCTGCAAAAGTCAGATTGTGAAGGCTCTGTGAGGTCGGGAGTTCAGCTCCGTCCTGCGGGTGACTGGGAGCCACTCAGAGGATTCAGAGGTAGGAAATGACTTTATCAGCTTTCCCTTTTAGGAGGGTCACTGCATGTGGAGGAAGCAGAGGAGCGAATGTCTTGTTTCCCTCACGCGGGAAGTTCTGGGGTTTGCAACAATAGCGGCTGCTATACAGGAGTCGTGCAATATTTATGTGTGAGGAGAGACTGGAATGAGGTGAGACTGGAGGGCAGGGTGCCTACCAGGGAGGCTGTTGCAGTAACGTGAGGACTGTGTCCATGACCTCCCTGGGGAGAGGAGAGCTCTGTAAATGAGTCAGTGGGCCAGGATTTTAGCCCAGTTTCTGTGGTAGGACCTTGGGCAAGCTTCAGGACCTCTTGTGTCCTGCTGGTTTTCAAGTATTTAAAATGGAGATAAAAATCATTATCTTTGAAGGTTGCTTGAGGATCAAGCTTACAGATATAAAAAACCTGGTACTGTGCCCTGGCTGGTGTGGCTCAGTGGGTTGAGTGTGGGCTGCGAACCGAAGGGTCACCAGTTCGATTTCCAGTCAGAGCACACGCCCGGGTTGTGGGCCAGGTCCCCAGTGGGGGGCACATGAGAGGCAACCACACATTGAGGTTTCTTTCCCTCTCTCTCTCTCCTTTCCCCTCTCTCTAAAAATAAATAAATAAAATCTTAAAAAAAAAAAAAACCCTGGTACCGTACTATTAGACATAATCTCTTATAATAAAATTACTAGTTTTAGGATTCTAAATGTTTAGTATGTAACCTGGTTCACAGTAGGTGGTCATTAGCCTTAAAACCCACCACCTGGAGATAACCACCGCCAGCATTGGTGATGCTGGTTTGGGAGTTTTAGGCGTGAGGGAGTTATTCCAAGATTGAGAAGGGAAGAATTGGTACGACTATTATACCAATTTAAACATTCTTTAAATGCCAAGAGAGTGTATGTGGCTATTCAGCCTTTCCCAGCCCTCACTCGGAAGTCACACGCAGACATGCATGCACTCGTGATACTGATACTGTAATGTGCTCACTGCTCGGGCGGCTAAAGTGATGCGGTTTTCCTTCAGCCTGTCACTGTCGTCACCACGCTCGCCTGCCCGCCTGAAGTTGTGCTCCTCCTCAGCCTTCGGAACGTGTTTGTGAAGATGATAATGGGGCTTTAATTTAGATTTGCTCTCCCGTAGGTTCTTCCCTGGTCACCCGGCTGACAGGTGCTGCTCCTCTCGGAACTCCTGTACAACTTAATTTACGTTACTCTGATTGACTGTCATCTCCTGCCTTGTTTCAGTGTTTGTCTATATGTCAGGAAATTTCCCTTTTCTTTGATGTCAGTTTTTCTTACAAGATAATGGAAAGATGGCGTATTAATGTGTTTTATAACGTGGCCGGAAAGCCCACTGAAACCTGGTGTTTGAAATACGTTAAATATAGATTAGGAAATTCAATTACTAAGTCTTTAAAGCATTCAAGGGAGGACCAAAAAAAAAACCAAAACAAAACCCAACAACAACTCAGAATTTATTTATAAAGAATGTGTATTCTTACATGTTTAAACCTCAGTCACCTGCAAAGAAATCTCCATTTGATGCAATACCTATTGAGACGTTTTTTCCACTGCTCAGAATAGTGTTTGAATTTGTCAGTTCTGATGCCTTTTAGTGCTTCTGCTGTTTTTTGTTTTATCTCTTCCACATTGGCAAAACGTTTCCCTTTGAGAACTTTTTTCATCCTGGGAAACAAAAAATAAGTCGCTGGGGGCGCAAATAGGGAGGGTGGGACATGGGGGTCGTGCCATTTTTGGTCAAAAACTGCTGAACACAGCACTGTGTGGTTAAGTGTGCTCATAAGTCACCCATCATGAAATGGGAAAACATGCTGAAAGAGTCTTCAAAAAAATTCACTGGGCTGAACGCAGCCTCTCACAACAACGCCAGCTGGTATATACTGATACAGATGGGCTCCTAGATCACTTACATAGCAGGGGAAGCCTGTACTAGAAGGGGCCCTCCTTCTAGAAGATAATTCTGGGATTTTTGGGGTCCCCCCTTCTATTTCAGTGATTCTCAGACTTCTTGGTCTCAGGACCCCTTTATAAGTTTAAAAATTGTTGAAGACTCCAAAGAACTTTCATTTTTGTGGGTTTTGTTTATTGATATGTAATGCACTAAAACATAAGCACACATTCCATTAGCCTCTGGAAGACTCTGCTGGACCTAGGTGAGAGAACGAGAGTGAACTAGGCACAGTGTCTGAGAATTGTTATGGAAATGGTTCTAAACCGCTGGATTCACCGAAAGGGTCTCAGGGACCCTCAAGGGTCCTTGGATCGCACTTTGAAAACTCCTGGCATTCAGATGTGAGAGTTTTTATAAGTGACACTTTTACACCTTTCTGTCAGTGAAAACATAAGGATGAGAAAACTGCCAGACGTGTTTTCAGAATGCACTTAGCATTGTTTCTTTAAACAAAAAACAGGAAACTAGTTTCTAGCTTTTGTTAAGACATCTCCTTTACCTTGAAAGGACAGATGTGTGCATTTTTGGAATATCTGCTAGGTACATCCTTCTAGCAGACATTTGCCATCCCAGAAAATACCGGCCAACTTGGAACACCAGTATTTTTATGTGAGAGAAGTATACACCTGCTCTTTCAGTTTCAGAAATCTTACATGCATTTGGCCAGAGGATGACCAGAGCCTTCTTTAGGTACAAGAGTTTCATGGTTACTCGCCGTCTTGTTGTCAGGTTTAGCAAAGGCCCTGTTTAAAACATCCAGTTTTCCCGAAGTTGACCACATTGGTGTCATCTTGTAGCATAAACCGCGCTGCATCACAAAACAAATGAAACTGTGATGACACCGCTGCCCCACGCTGTGGGGCTTTCACACTCCTCGAGGATTCTCCCTGAACCTTGCGTGCCTCCAGACCTGTGACACAGCGATTGTGGGAGGAGGCCAGTGTCAATAAAGTTTATAAATAAGAGTTCTGATATTTTCTTTTGGTCACCTTGGTGAATCATTTTGAGGTTCTGCGTCTGTAGGTTTAACCAGCGGAGAATTAAAAATACTTAGGGGTGGGGCGGGGGCAGTGGTACAGTATTGCTGACATGCACCACCCAGTTAGGCCTGGGTGGTGGAGTCTGTATTGAGCATGCACAGACTTTTTTTTCTTGTCCTTATTCCCTAAGCAATACAGTGTAAAACTGTTTACACAGCATTTGCAGTGTATTAGGTATTTTAAGTAATTTGGGATGATTTAAAGTATGTGGAGGGAGGGGAAAGGTTATATGCAAATACTAAGGCATTTTATATAAAGCAAATACTGTGCCATTTTATAAAGGGGTCTTGAACACCCACAGATTGTAGTATCCCTGGGCGTCCTAGAACCAATCCCCCTGGGATACTGGGGGAGGACTGTCCATCCTGTCTGAAGGTGGATGGCCTGAGCTATTACAGTAGCGTTTTCTTGCTGTTGCCTTTGCCTTCTCCAGGCTGTCCTCCATATTGCTACTTGAGTGATCTTTCTGAAATACAGACATGACTAGGTCATTTCTCTGCTAATCCCTCCGTGGTTCTTCATTGCCAATGGGATAAATTTCAGACTCCTTAGCATGGCATCTAAGGCCTCTTACACCCTTTTGCGGCTTCAGCTGTTTCACTGAAGCTTTTCCTAACCCTCACAGACAGACAGTTACTCATTTCCACCATGTCGCAGTGCCTGTGCCGTGCTCACACTTTGCGTGCATCACACTGCTCTCGAGGGCAGGAGCCGGTGCCCCCACGTTGTGCTCGGGTGCATAGCAATGGCTTCCGCCTGGATGGATAAGATGACAGCTCCCAGGGTGGGTCCAGCATAATTATTCTACAATATTAATTTCTTTCCTTGCCTTTTAAAAAGATACGGACAGATAAACAATAATGAAACCACTACATAGGCCTAAGACATCTACAATCTCAGAGGGGCCTTGGCCGGATGACTCAGTTGGGTGGAGTGTGGTTCCAGTTTGCCAAGGTTGTGGGTTTGACCCCTGGTCCAGGTGCATACAGGGGGCAACTAGCCGACGTTTCTCTCTCTAAAAATCATTAAACATATTTTTTAAAAATTTAAGTTTTAAAACTCTCGTACGAGCTTTTGCTACCTGTTGTGTGGCCACACAGTCCGGAGCGGAGGTCCGCCAGCTGGCCCGCCGGCCGCATTGGAGCCCGTGCCCGTCCGTCCAGCGTTGTTGGCGGCGGCTCTCGGGCTGCGGTTTTCCGCTTCCGGTTTTCGGGACCTGTCGCTGTCTCCCCAGCCACCTTCCGCGCCAGCCACCACCTTGTTAATCTCAGTTGGCTTGGGCAGGGGAAGGTTATCTTCTTAAACATTCCAGTTGCATGTTCTCAAGACCAATGACATTCAGCATTTTTAAGCTTTCACATAAAAGCCACCTTTTTCCAATAAAAAAATTATATGTCTAGAACCCTCGCTCTCTGAACACCATTAAAAAAATATGCAAAACCCCAATAAAACCAAACCTTAACAGCTCCTGTTCAGAAAGTTGTCTTTTGTTTGTCTGTTTCTGGTTTAAACAAATAAAACAGATGAACTTAAAACATGAAAAACTAAGGTTTTGTTTCCTTGGATTTTTACCCCACTCCCCTAGGCTTTTTCTTAGTTAGTTCTAAAGGAAGCATCTGACCAGGGACAAAATTTTTTTCAGCTTTTCCCTTCTGTCTTCTATTTTTAAAACCTTGGTAGGTACCTACATTCTAGTTAGAAAGTCACGGACTGCCCGCGTTACGGGAGTCTGGGCCCAGTCGGGAGAACAAACCACACCGTGCTACGAGCAGGTGTTCACTGTAAGAATCATTAACTGTAACAGAATGGGAGCACTGTGAGATAAGCCACTAACAGGTAAGGGGAATTAAGCACACGGAAGGATGCCCCACATGACTCAGCCTTCGGGATGCAAAGCAAAACCACAGCGAGCTACTTGCTCTCCGCCCAGCTCTAATTGTCCGTTTTTGCATATCTTTTTTTGGTTCCATTTTCTTGGTTCTCTTTTTCAGATGCTAATTATGCTTCTGTGGAATCTCCTGTGACTGCCGCCACTAAGTGTTTTTGTTTTGGTAATCCTTTTAAACGTGTTTATTTTTCATTTCATCTTGCTCTTTCTTTCTCTGTCACGGCCTGTATGACTTACTGTATTTTCAGCAGTGCCCACTGTCTTCTCTTCCACTGAAAGTTTTGTTTTCGTCATGGTGTCATTTTTCTTTGTTTACTTTTACTGAGTGCAGATTTCATTTTATTTTTAAAATGTTTATTTACTGTCTTTTCCCTGAGCTCTCCCTTTAATCTCTGCTGTAGGTTTGCCCTTGCTTCATAGAGTGAGCAGGCTGGGAGAATCTTTGTCAACAATCTTTATCTGTTCTGTGACAAAATATTTTCTGTTGCGTGGTCTTCATCTACTATGTTTCCCCTTCACCTTCCCCATTCCTTTTTCCCACTTTTGTTGCAGTATTTTTGTATAGTTTGTGTACAGATTCTGTTTTGTACAGATTCTTTTTATTATTGTTCTGTTATTAGAGTCTTGCCTCTTCAAATGAAAAATGTTACGTAAGTGAAGCCAGCTCGTTTGGTTGGAATCCTGGCTCTGCCGCTTACTAGCACTCTGAACTTAGCCAAGCTAATTTGACCTTTCTGGACCTTGGATTCTTCTCCATATAATGGTAGTGAGAACCTCATAGGATTGTTGAGAAGATTCAGTGAATTAAATCCTACAGATCTCTTAGAACTGTGGTTGGTTCATAGTGCTGCATGAGTAGGAGCAATGTTAATTATTTTATCCCTCACATTGACCTGCAATTAGAAAATGCATAGTTATACATAGAATAATTTAATATATTGCATATTTATTAACTACTTAAATCTGCTTAGTCATGCATAAAGTCTGAATAGGAGGTGTGCATTCAGCAAAAATGTCATAAAAAATTGATGAGCTTTTCAGTAACTTGTTTGGGAAGCTGAGTAATAAATAGTATATAATAACTTCTAATTACCTTGCCTCAAAAATATTCACAGGAGACATGCTCAGGAAATATTTTGTGGTTTTTGCTCCATGTAATTTTGTTATAATTGAGTTCATATCCATTATGGCTCATATTGGAAGGTAGGCAAAATTCTGACATTTCAGGCAAAAAATTGTTGCCTGGGACAATTCTGAAAACAAAACAAAACAAAACCAGATTATAGAATGTTTTAGAAATGACAGGAGTTTGCTTCAGTGAGTTCAAATTTTAACTAATTTTTTTATGGCTAATTAAAATAACGTAGCTTTATGTACCTTATTGTCTTTTCACCTTTTTTTAATGCATACTATTACTGACTGAATCTTCAGTCAGCAAACAGATAATTTTTGAATACCTAGCAGGGATACAATGGTGAGCAAAATAGACATTTTCCTGCCTGGATTAGCCAGAATATAAATAACAAATACTCATAGGTTACAAGTGTGTTATGTGATGGGAGGGGGTACAGGTGCTATGAAAGTTGTCACAGGGAGGCCTGTAGGGTGGGTGGTGGTCGGTTAGGTGATGTGCTGGGGTCAGGAAGGCTTCCGGCCTGACGCCAGGAGAGAACATGGTGAATTCAAAACTGACAGACACTCAGTGTTGCAGACTCACCGGGGTGAGGTGAGAAGAAAGGCTGGAGATGTGGGAGGAGAGGTGGGCAGAGTCCAGATCATGCAGAGTCTTAATAGGCCTTGTTAAGGAGTTTGAGACTTTACCGGAAGGATAGTGGGGAAATTTACAGAATGAAGTCAGTTCACACTGGCTGCTATGCGGAGAATGAATTGGAGAGGATCAAGAATGGATATGGGAGGCTTATTAGTGGGCTCTAGTCAAAGCAAAAGATTTAGAGTATAGTGACTTGAATTAGGATGGTGGTTGGATGGACTCAAGAAGCATTTAACAGGTAAAATTCACAGGACTTGGTACTTGATCATACTTGGAGGGGGAGATAAGATTGAGAAGGGAGTTAGTGACAAGGATAATTTCCAGGTTTCCAACAGAAACACCTGTGAAGGTGTCTGAACACTGGAGAAAGAGGAGGTGTGTAGGGGAGTCTGAGGCATCGGTGGAACATCTAGATGGTCGTGTAGAGCAGGAAATTAAATAAATGCACGTGGAACTTAGGAAAGAGGTCTAGACGGAATATGTGAAGTTTGGGGTAATGACGGTAAATGAAGTCACAGAAGTGGAATGAGATTGCCTTAGGGGCATCTGAGGAGTGAGAATCGTAAAAAGCCTCAGACAGTATCCCACACTGCTCTCTACATTTAGAATTTTTATGTATATATACACACACACACACACACACACAAATTATACCTTTAATATATATTCCTTTTTGGAATGTGTACTAACTGTATTAATTATGTCTACAGTAGGGGCATATAATTAGAAATGTATTTATTTAACTCTAAACCAACATTTCTTAAGTGTTGGTATGTATTAGATACTATATTATTAAATGTGGATGATTCAGAGACCTAAGTCATGGATTCTGCTTTCAAATTGCATGCTAATTCTTTGCAGGGACACAAAAATCCACACGATGCTTTATAAATGCTATGATAAAGGTAAGCATGGGCTGTTATGGGAGCACGGACAGCCATAGTGTAGGGTCATAACGGGAAAGCTTCCTGAAGGAAGTGCGATTTGAACAGAGCCCTGAAAGATGGGTTGGCGTTGCTAGGCAGAGAAGGCAGAGAAAGGGCTCTCACCACCGGGCTGCATCTCCTCTCACAGTTTCAGATGCCAGTCGGGAGCCAGACTGGGTCACGGTGCATTGAAGAGCGAGCGGGAAGTGGGAAGTCAGACAACTCCTAGGTTGAGGTCTGAGTGTGCTTGTCTTAGTGTCTTCTGTGCCTTGCATCATCCCTGGCACTTAGTGTTTGTTGCAGCAGTTTGGACCTTAGAGAGACACCTCCTTCTCTAAGATGAACCTGTGAGGAGGACTGAGTCGAGATGGCTGCGCCCCTCCTTGCGGCGGGGGGCTCACTGCGGGTAGCCACGGCTCCTCGCCTGCTAGTCTTTCTACGCCTGTGCGAGGGGGCCCAGCGCATCCCCACAGCCAGAAACACTCAGCTTTAATCTATTAGCTTTTTATGTTTTATCCTAGTCTGTTTTTAGTTGAGTATATGATACTTGTATCTTAATATCTTTTCAATATTTTATCATGTGTTTCCCATGTGAAATTCTTAAAATATTTTCATAAACAACATCTTAAGTGGCTACATAACCTCTTATTTGGATGTTTATTTGGATGTTTATTTGGACATTTATTTGAGCATTTCGTTTAACATTCTCTTTTTTAACTTAATTTTTGAAATTATTTCAGACTTACAAAAAAGTTACAAGAATATTACACAGGACTTCTATATATCGTATCTTCAGCTAGGTTATGGTAGTGCCTATCGGAGTTCTCCATTGTAAAGTTACTCTGTTCCCCTCTATAATTAATAAGTATCCTATGGGGAGATACTTTAAGACTATATATGATCCCATTTCTCAAAATTTTACCCATTAATTTTACCATCCTTTGATTTTTTTAGCTGAATTATTGCTAAAATGCTTGCTAAATTGTGATTTTTTTCTAATTACCTTATTCCTTCTGCATTCATTAGTTGACACTCTAAAAGAGTTTTCTCCTTTCCTCATTTATTATATTTTTTAAGAAAATTATCGATTTTATATAGAGAGAGGAAGTGTATGTGGGGGAGGGAGAGAGAGAGAGAGAAGGAGGGAGGGAGGGGGAGAGAGAGGAGACAGACAGACAGACAGACAATCAGTGTGAGAGAGCAACATCAATCGGATAGATGCCTCTTGTTCTTGCCCCGACCAGGGACTGAACCCGCAACCTAGGAGTGTATCCTTATGGAAAATTGAACCCACAACCTTTTGGTGCAAGAGACAATGCTCCAACCAACTGAGCCATGTTGGCCAGGGCTCCGTTATTACATTCTTGTTTAATGGGTTATAATGCTCCGGATCTGGCCTTTAGGAGCCCCTCCAGCTGGCCTCTCTTTTATGTGGACTCACTCTCTGAGCATTTTCCTACTTTCAGGCACAATAAATGTTTTGCCATCTGGTAAAGCAAATCCTCATCTCATTATTTTTTACTTAAAAAAATTCTTGGCTTCTTTTGGGCATGGAGTCTTCGAATTAACTTTAGATTTTAGAAAAATCATGGATCTTGACTGGAGTTAGGCTGAATTTATAGAGAACTGACATATTTCCATTACTGAATCTTCTCAGTTAGGAACCTGTTATACCTCTATACGTATTTGGATCTTTTATGTCTTTCAGTAAAAATCTTGCCCATTTCTGCTTAAGTTTATTTTTAGATATTTTATAGATTTTGTTGTCATCATGAATGAATTTTTTTCTAATTGGTTATTGCCGATACAGTTTTTAAGATGCTTTTGGTTTAATCTTACAATCATGTACTTTATTGAACTTACTATTCTCATGTTTTTACAGTTGACTCTCTTGACTTTTCTAGGTAGACAGTTACACAGTCTGTAAATGATAACTTTTTATCACTTCATTTATAATGTTTATACATAATTTCTTTCATGTGTTATCTCATGGCTCAGACATCTGAGTGAGGGTGAAGGGTAATCCTGGGAAGTCTTCTTGGCTGATGTTACACTTACGGGGAGTATTGAAGACTGCGCAGCAGGTGAAATAGGGTGGTAGAGAATGTATCCCAGGCAGGTCTTGGGCAGAGAAACAGTAAGGCAGAGTTCAGTGAACAGAAAGAATGGCTGGGCTCAGACATTCTGAGCCCAGACTCCCGACTCAGACGAGGTCGGGAGATGTGAGAGGTGGGTTGGAGAGTGAAGAGGGGCACAGTCAGAAGCTGCTAGCCTCTAAGAGCAATTACTTTACTCTAAAGGAATTGAGAATTGAATGAAAGGTGTGTTAGGGAGAATGACTCCCAAAGATGTTCGTACCCCAATCCCTGGAATTGGTAAATACGCTACCTTACATGGCAGAAGGTGCTTTGCAGATGGCATTAAGGCCGTGGACCTTCAACAAGTGGGATTGGGGAGGGGGAGATTTCCTGGATTATTCAAGGGAGTCCAATCTAATCACATGAGCCTGGAAAGCAAAGAAGTTTCTCTGGCTGGAAGCAGAAGCAAGATGTGGTAGAAGAAGGTGGAGAAATTCAGAGTGAGCGGGACTTAACCCACCTTGGCTGAAGGGGACCGTGCGGAGGCAGGAGAAGGAGTGCAGGAGCAAAGACTTGCCTTACAGCCGGCCAGGAAGTGAGGGCCCCGGCCCCGCAGCTGCGAGGAACTGAATTCAACCAACAGCCTGAGTAAACCTGGAAGCAGATTCATTTCCAGCGTCTCCAGAAATCCCTGCTGACCACTTGGTTTTGACCTTGTGAGACTATGCAGAGGACTCAGCTGAGCCGTACTGTACCCGGACTTTTGGCCCACAGTACCCTGAGAAAATTGTGTTATTTCAAGCTGCTAAGTTTGTGGTACTTTGTTACAAAAGCAGTAGAATCCTAATACTGAGAGGTTTAATAGAGAAGTAATGTCAGGTTCAGTGTTATTAACAGGCTGCCCCTGTGCTGTGGGGAGAACGGGCCTGGGAGAGTGCAGATTGGAGGCAGGGAAACTTGTCTTTGGAAACACAGTGGTGGTGTGGATGGAGGGTAGTGACGGTAGGGAGGGGGTGTGATCTGACACTTATTTGGGAGGTTGCAATTGCAAGAATTTGGTCACTGACTGGTGTTGGGAATGAGGGAGAGGTGGGACACAGGATGACTGCTGAGTCCTGACTTGGGCGCCAGTGACTGGCGAAGCCGTTGCCGTGACACAGGGGATGAGCAGATGGGAAGGTGCTGTGTCACGAACTTAAAGGTAATCCCAGGTTGTTCTTCATTTGGAAATTCCCCTATAAATACTTACTTTAAGGTAGAGTATGTCAATAAGATGATTGCTTTGTCTTTTAAGACCTAAATTGGCTTTGTTTTGTGGTTTTGTTTTTTTTTTAGGTCATGTAGGAAATCGTAAATCATGTGAAGATGGGACTCTTGGTATTTGTGCGCAATCTGCTGCTAGCCCTCTGCCTTTTTCTTGTACTGGGATTTTTGTATTATTCTGCATGGAAGCTACATTTTCTCCAGTGGGAGGACTCCAGTAAGTATGGTCACTCTAGTCTACCCTCAGGGAGAGCCTGTTGCAGATGAACTATCGGGTTTTCGTGTGGCTGCAATGCGCTCGTATTCTTCAGAGATGGGCAGTGAGACTCCACTGACCGTTTCTGCAATTTAGGCTTAGCAATTGACTGCCACTTTGGTTGCTGTAGGTTAAGAACTGAAAACAAAATCAACTGCATGCCATGGCAAATCCTTTTACGAACCCAGTGAAAATGTGCTATTCTTCAATGAAAACTCAAGCAGCATCAGTACTTCTAGTCCTTAAATGTTGTTCTTTTTATTTACTATAGTGTCTTGCCACTCCCATTTGCCATTTACTGTTTTAGGGCTTGGTAGTGAAGTTGGGTTTTTTTTACCCTTAAAACTTCATTTTTACCTTTTCTTTGAATTTTCAGTTTAATATTGTCTCTTTTATTTTCCCTAAAGAAATTCTGTCTACTTAATCTCTTTAGCCTTTGCTGGCACTGAACTTGTACCTGAATAGAATAATGCCCCGCCTCTCCCAGTGACTCCTGATTCCTTGCTTCCGTTTGTGCCTGGGGTCCTACGTGTTACCCAGTGTGTCTGATGTAGCTGCCTGAGCCCCTCGGACTTGGTTTCGATTCATCCAGTGTTGCCCGTGTGTGGTTTTAGGCTGGCAGTTGAAGGCCTCCTACTGAGCAACAGCAGCCTTGCACATTCTACTTTTGGCAGTAGCTTGAAGTATCACATAGTGACCACAAGTAGTTTCTTTTCCTTGTTTTGGTTCTTTGGTCTGAAGGCTCTCTGAGGTTGTCGTGGGCAATATAGGGTGGTTTGATTCCTAGTGAACGTCCCTTCTCTGAAGTAGTTTTGTTTTCACAAACAACTACCCAAGACTAGTAGTGTAGAATGCACTTGAGAGTGGAGTTAGTCTTTCGATAGGAGGCTGAAATGAGTTAGAATGAGTTGGAAGAGGCAGCTAGCATTTGGCCTCATACTGAAACCTTAACGTGGGAACTGTTGCTATGAAGTAGTCCATTTATTTCTCACCTGGCCCAAACTACTGAAGCAGTTTCAAGCCAATTTTAAAAATACAGTGTTATATCTTTAATTTATTGTTTTATATGGGATGTTTAAGTGCCTCTTCACTGCTTAGCCTATAATTATCCCTAATTACTTTGTGTTTCCAGAGTTTATTTAAATATCAGTGTTCCAACTTATTTTTAAAATCAAGGAGACGACCCAAAATAAAGAGTGTTTATATTAGTGCAGGGCAAAATTCTGTAGTCAGAGGCATTGTCTGTATCCATAATGTATCCATTTATCTGTATCCAAAGAACAGATGGAAATACATGCAAGGGATGGGGTCTCCTTTTCTGGTTAGAGCTACTGACCTGTAGAAGGCATACCGAAGGATTAAATATTTTCCTAGCGAAGTCAGAAGACATTAACTTCAAATGGAAAACCTGTTGTGTGTCAGGGTGTGGGCTAGGCAATTTACACATTTAATTTTATTTAATTTACTTCTTTCAAATGAATGCTCTTCAGAGGAAGTTAACAGTACTCATAGTTTCTACATGTAATATCCACAGTGTCTGTTGGTCAGGAAGCTGTTAGACATATAAGCAAACAGGAAAATGTGATCCCTTTGCAAGGATAAGCAAGATATGATTCATCAGATGAGATAGCCCAGATATTAGACTTAATGAAGTAGTTATTATGAATAGTACAAAGAATTAAAGGAAACTAGGGTGAATGATAAGTAGTCTCAGCAGAAAAATAGAAATGATAAAAAGGAACCAAATGCAAATTCTTGAACTGAAAAATAGAGGAAGTAATAAACAATGGGCAAATGTAAAACACTCTTTTCCTTTCTTCTCTTAACTTGCTTAAATGACAACCAATTATTGCCCTGCCCAGTGTGGCTCAGGTGGTTGGAGTGTCATCTGGTAACCAAAAGGTCACAGGTGTTCAGTTCTGGGTCAGGGTGCATACCTATGTTGCAGGTTCAATCCCCGGTCAGGGTACATATGGGAGGCAACCAGTTGATGTTTCTACCTCACATCAGTGTTTCTCTCTCTCTAAAATCAATGAAAAAAAATGTCCTTGGGTGAGAATAAAAACACCAAAACGATAACCTTGTAAAGTGGGGTTTGGAACATATACAAGGTCTGTCCAGAGGGTATCCAGCCACCTAATATGAAGAAAATAAACATTTATTGAAGAAGATACAAGAAACATTGTACCTAGGATAATGACACCTCAGTCCCCTTCAAAGTAGGCACCTTGGGACCTCACGCAGTTCTCCCAGTCGCCATCAGCTGCTCTGTCATATTTTCCTGAATCTCATCGATGGTCTGAAATCTGTTCCCTTTCAAAGGTGATTTTAGTTTTGGGAAAAGCCAGAAGTTACCGGGTGCTGAATCTGGACGGTAGGCAGGATCAGTCACCTGGGTGACTTGATGTTTCACCAAAAAACTCTGCACAAGACGTGATGCGTGAGCGGGCATGATGTCGAGATGAAGCTGCCAATCACCAGTTGCCCACAGCTGTCTCCTTCTGAATCATCTGAACAGTCTGCAGAGGAATGTTCAAGCTTAATGCAAATATTGATGCAGATTTGTTGCTCTATCCACTTAGTCATTTTGAATGCAACAGCCACACAGTACACATGTTCACTCAATGGAGTCTCCAGCGTCCACTGACTAGTACAGTGAAGTCTTCATTGTTCACAGATGTCCATTCCACTCCTCTCTCCTTGGCTGCCAGGTCCCATCAGTGTCATTGCACAAACTGTTCTTGTTATATTAACAATGGCTGCACTTTTTTCTAGATAGACTTCATGTAATAAAGATAATATGATGTGACTAAGGACTTCAAGGTGGATTCACCATTTAAAATTAATCAATACAGACTTCCGGCCAAGATGGAGGCATAGGTAGATACACTTTGCCTCCTCGCACAACCAAAAGAAGGACAACAACAAACTTTAAAACAAAAAACAACAAGGACTGCCAGAAAATCAAACTGTATGGAAGTCCAACAACCAAGGAGTTAAAGAAAAAACATTCATCCAGACTGGTAGGAGGGGAGGAGATGGGAAGCTAGGGCAGAGAGGACATGCGGCAAGGAGGCAGCTGGAGAACCAGGTGGGTGAGACTGCAGCTGGCAGACCAGGTGGTCCCACATTTGCGTTCAGATAAACCGGGAGGAACCACAGGAGCAAGTCAGACTGCACAACCCAGGGTTCCAGCATAGGAAACTAAAGCCTTAAAACCTCTCACTGGAAGAACCTGTGTGAGTTGCAGCAGCAGGAGAAACTTCCATTCTCACAGAAGAGTCTATTGGAGGGGCCCATGGGATCCTTGAATGTACACAAGCCCACCCACATGAGAATCAGCACCAGAAGAGCCCGATTAGCTTGTGGGTAGCGGGGGAAGTGACTTAAAATAGGGCGAGAGACAAGCAAGCAGCACTGTTCCCTCTCTGACCCCTCCCCCACCTACAGCACCACAACACAGTGAAGTGGGGTGCCACGCCCTGGCAAATACTTACGGCTCCACCCCTTACAATGTAACAGGTGTGCGAGACAAGGAAATATGGCCCAAATGAAAGAACAGATCAAAACTCCAGAAAAAGAACTAAGTGATGAGGAGATGGCCAACCTATCAGATGCAGAGTTCAAAACACTGGTAATCAGGATGCTCACAGAAATGATTGCGTATGGACGCAAAACAGAGAAAGTAGTGAAGGCTATGCAAAGTGAAATAAAGAAAAACATACAGGGAGCCAACAGTGAAGGGAAGGAAACCAGGGCTCAGATCAACGATTTGGAGCAGAAGGAAGAAATAACCATGCAACTGGAACAGAATGAAGAAACAAGAATTCAGAAAAATAAGGAGAGGCTCAGGACCCTCTAGGACAACTTGAAATGTCCCAATACCTGAATGACAGGGGTGCCAGATGGAGAAGAGGAAGAGTAAGAAATTGAAAACCTATTTGAAAAAATAATGAAGGAGAACTTCCCCAATCTGGCAAAGGAACTAGACATGCAAGTCCAGGAAGTTCAGAGAGTCCCAAAGAACTTGGATCTAAAGGGAAACACACCAAGACACATTTTAATTACATTACCCAAGATTAAAGATAAGGAAAGAATCCTAAAAGCAGCAAGAGATAAGGACACAGTTCCCTACAAAGGAGTTTCCATAAGACTGTCAGCTGATTTCTCAAAAGAAACCTTACAGGCAAGAAGGGGCTGGCAAGAAGTATTCCAAGTCATGAAAGGCAAGGACCTACAACCTAGATTACACTGTCCAGCAAAGCTCTCACTTAGAGTGGAAGGGCAGATAAAGTGCTTCCCATATAAGGTCAAGTTAAAGGAGGTCATCATCACCAAGCCCTTATTATATGAAATGTTAAAGGGACTTATCTAAGAAAAAGAAGAAGATGAAAACTGAACAGTAAAATGACAACAAGCTCACAGCTATCTACAACTGAACCTAAGAAACAAAGCAAACTAAGCAAACAACTAGAACAGGAACAGAATTACAGAAATGGAGATCACATGGAGGGTTATCAGCGGAGAAGCGGAGAGGAGAGAATGGGGGAAAAGCTACAGGGAATAAGAAGCATAATTGGTAGGCATAAAATAGACAGGGGAAGGTTAAGAATAGTATAGGAAATGGAGAAGCCAAAGAATTTACATGTATGACCCATGGACATGAACTAAGGGGGGAATGCTGGAGGGAGGGGTGGTGCAGGGTGGAGGGGAATAAAGGGGAGAAAAATATGGGACAACTGTAATAGCATAATCAATAAAATATACTTTAAAAAATTTATTGAGACTTTTTGGGTGGTCTAATACGTGGTCTATCCTTGAAAATGTACCTTGTGCATTTGAAAAGAAGGTATATTCTGCTTTTGGGTAAAATGTTCTAAAAGCATCTGTTAAATCCATTTAGTCTAAAGTGTCATTTAAAACTGCTCTTTCCTTGATATTCTGTCTGGATGATGTATCCATTGATGCCAGTGAGGTGTTAACGTCTCCTAGTGTATTACTGTTACCATTATATTACTGTCAGTGTCTCCCTTCATGTCTGTCAGTGTTTGCCTTGTGTAGTTAATTGTTCCTACATTGGGTGCATAGTCGAAACATGTTTCGCAACATATTGAATTTAGAAACTGGTGAAAATCCAGATTTTTTTACAACAATTTTTTTATTTATTAAAATTTGTTTTTTAATTCTGAGGACATTTTTTCATTACTTTTTGCAGAGAGAGGAAGGGAGAGAGAGAAAACCATCAATCAGAAGGGGGATTGGACCCGCAACCCAGGCATGTGCCCTGACTGGGAATTGAACCTGCAACCCTTTGGTTATGGGAGCACGCTCTCCAACAACTGAGCCACATGCCAGGGCCAGATTTCTTTTATTAAGTTGTAAATTAAAGAGATTTGCATAAATGTAAAACTATTCTTTTTCTAAGTTTTCTGTTTAGAAAAGTTATTTTTTCTTAAAATGGTATTGTTTATGGTAATATTTATTGGGTTTACTATTAATTTTAAATAAATTCATACTTTCTAAATTCCTTAGTTTTAACTTTCAGTATAATAAATAATATAATTATTAACCCACATATGCAAACACTTTTTGGAGTCCTCAGTAAGTTTTAAGAGTGTAGTCCTCAGTAAGTTTTAAGACTGTAAAAGGGCCTGATACCAAAAGTTTAAGAACCACTGTTTATTTTAGTCTTAAAAAAAATGGAGTTCAGGGATTGGTGGACTTTCAGAAGTAAGAGTGTCTAGGAATTGGTTGACCTCTGTTTTATTTTATTTATTTTTATCCTCACCCAAGGACATGCTTAATAATTTTAGAGAGAGGGGTAAGGAGGGAGAGAGAGAGAGGGAGAGAAACATCGATCGGTTGCCTCTTATATGTGCCCCGACTGGGGACTGAACCTGCAGCCTAGGCTTGTGCCCTGACCAGGAATCGGACCCGTGACCTTTTGATTTACGGAACTTTGTTCCAAACACTGACGCACACTGGCCGGGCCGAATTGGTTGACCTGTGGTCATGGATTCCCAATTATGTGAATAAGGCTGTTGTTGAATTGAGTGAGTTTCAGAAGCATGGTAATTGAAGTGAAGCTGTTACTGATCGTTTGGCTTTCAGAAACTTGTATGATGGTGTGAAGCTGCCATTGATTTATTTGAATGAGTTTAAACCTAGTTCTGGTGTTTATGTGTCGAAAAAGAACAATCAATACTCTCTTAGATGGTTAGGAACCTTTTATTCTCAATGGAAAAGATGGGAAAGAATAGAAAGCATAACTTTTATAACTCAGCAATAAAAAGACAATCCAATTTTTAAAATGGGCCAAGGACCTGGGTAGCCATTTCTCCAATGAAGATACACAGATGGTCAGTAAGCACGTGAAAAGATGTCTAACATCATTAATCACTAGGGAAATGGAAATCAAAATCACAGTGAGATACCACTTAACACCTCAACACCCACTAGGATGGTTACAGTCAAAATGACAGATAGTAACAAGTGTTGGTGAGGATGTAGTGAAATTGGAGCCCTCCTACACTGACCGTGGGAATGTAAATGGTATAGCCGCTTTGGAAAACAATCTGGCAGTTCCTTTTGACCCAGCACTTCTACTCCTAGGTATAAACTCAAGAGAAATGAAAACATGTCCACGTTAAACTTGTACGTGAACTTTCATAGCAGCACTATTTGTAATAGCCAAAGTGGAAACAACCCAAATGTCTATCAGCTGATGAATGGATAAATAAAAGTGATATGTCTGTACAATGGGATATTATTCAGCAATAAAAAAATAAGGAGATACTGATACATCCTACAACATGAATGAACCTTGAAAACACTTATGCCCACTAAGTGAAAGAAGCTAGCCACAAAGGACCATGTATTCTATGAAACATTCAAAATAGGCAGACTGTAGAGGCGAAGTAGATTAGTGGTTGTTTAGGACTGTTGGGGTAGGAGGAAGACAGCTAAAGGGTATAGGATGGTTCTTCCTTAACCATTATCTGCCAAGGCCACGTCAAGGTGGGCTGTCAGGGTGGTCAGGGTGGGCCGTGGGAGGAATGCCCCTCCTGGGAGCTGCAGGGCTTTCGCAGCTCATTTCCTATTGGTGCAGATTTGAGACTGGGAATTCTTTTAAGATTTAATAGTCACAGGCCATTGCAGGCTGGGCTTGGAATGTCTTTGGCTGTAGAGTTCCATTAAAACTCAAGGGGCCCACTGAAAAAAGGATTTTTTTTTGAGATAATTGTGAAATATGAATATGGACCGAGTATTTGATATTAAGAAATTATTAACTTTGTTAGATGTGATAATGACATTGTAGTCGTGTGAGGAAATGTCCTTGTGTTTTATGATTATGTCCAGAGGAGCTACTTCGGGACGAAACAGCAGGATGGTGGGGACCTGTGTAAAGCAGGATAGCCAAAACCAGAGGAGAAGGGGAGGGGCAGGGGAAGGCAGGGCGAAGAATGAAGAGACAAAAGCAGGAAGCTTGTAACAAGATGAAGTTCATTACACTCTTCTCTCTACTTTTGTGTAGTTAGAAAACTTTAATTTAAAAAAATCAAACCAAAAATTTTCCTAGGTAACTAACCACAGCTGGCAAAAATCTTATTTAGACTCTTAACCTTTTAGTTTTTGACCTTTGCTCTCTCCTTCCCTCTAGCTCTTGAATTAATTCGTGGCTACTTTGTGAGATCTTCTGAAACAGTAGGCCAGGATGGGAGAAGATACTTTTAATCTGATCTTCTCCTGTGGGTTCACTCCAGTTGTCCGGCAAATAAATATTGGTTGAAAATATTTTTAGCCACAGTTTTATCTCCTGTGACGGTTGCTGCTTGAAGGTATCCCCTTGAAACTGTGTCAGTTTGGGATGGAATGCTACCATTTATATAGAAAGGGGGGAAAGTTCTCGTACATGTATGTTCATATTTATACACACACAGGCATATGTATTACATACAGATTTGCACACATATACATAACATAACTCTGGAAGCATAAAACTGAGAAGTAATAATGTTGGTTACCTTCAGGGAAGGAAACTGATAGCAGGCAGAGAGGATACAGGTTGAAAGAAGACAGGACCAGTCTTTGGGGAACTACCCACTGGGGGGTGAGCAGCATGTGGTCACTCTTTATAAAGTCACCCTGAATAAACAGTGGGGTTTTTTAAAAGATTTTATTTATTTATTTCTAGAGGCGGGGGGAGGGAAGAAGAGAAGGAGAGAAACATCAGTGTGTGGTTGTGTCCCTTGTGCCCCGCACTGGGGTCCTGGCCCACAACCCAGGCATGTGCCCTGACTGAGAATTGAACCGGTGACCCTTTGGTTCACAGGCTGACACTCAATCTGCTGAGCCACACTAGCCAGGGCTGTTGTTTTTTGTTTAATTTTGTATTAATTGATTTTAGAGAAAGAGAGGGGAAGCAAGAGAGAGAAAAACATCAATGTGTTGTTCCATTCATTTATGCACTAATCGATCGATTCTTGCACGTGCCCCCTGACCAGGGATCAAACCCGCAACCTTGATGTATCAGGACAAATGTTCTAATCATTGAGCAACCCGGCCAAAGCTAAACAATGGTTCTTAAACTATTAAGAAAGCAGGGAAAGAAGCCCGAGCAGCCAGAGAGAAAGGAGGGAAAGTCAAAGGAGGAAGAGTTTCAAGGAGAAAGGAATACAAGGCTGTGCGTGTACCCTTTGACCTAGCGTTGCTACTTCTAGGAAGTCATCTGCAGGTATTTTTGCACACTTGCAGAATGGTCTGTGTACAAGATTCCCCACTGTGGTGGTTTTTGTTTGTTATTTGGTTGCATCATTGTTTTTAGTAACAAAAGCTTGGAAGCAACTTAAGTGTTCTTTAGTAGGGGCCAAGTTCAGCTATCGAACTATCAAACAGGGTGCTCTGCACTGAAGAATGAGGGGAATGAGGAATAGACCCTCTAATGCTGATAGGGTAAGATTTCTAAATTACATTGTTATGTGTGAAAAGCAAGGGTTAGGAGATTTGTTTGGGGCTTAGAATGTTTTAAACTTTTATCATTGTTTTGAATGCATATAACTGGTTATCATATTCCTTATTATTGCAAAATACTGATTTTTTGACCTCTGACCTCTAGTGTTCTGTTACTCTCATTATGAGCTTTCTTATTACAAGCAATAGTTGGCACTGAAGAGTGGGAAAATCAGATTTGTAGGTTATTGAATCTTCTCCATTTTGAGCCAATCACAGTGGCCTCCTGCTGCTGTTAGTGTTTGACTGCCAAGTGCCTTTATATGGTACTTTAGCTTTTTAATGGGGCTTTGATATGTAGCAATTTCCTTAAGCCACAAGAGGGCAGAAGAACCTTTCGATTGCCGCAGGACTCGCTGTGCTGGCTCTTCCATCTGGAAGAATTGTGCATAAGGTTTATTCTTTAATCAACTCCTTCTTTAGACTGTGTGCACCTAGCAGGTGGGGCCTCTGTCTGTCATCAGGAGAAGCAATAGAGGGGTGACAGGAGGGAACATAGACTTTGGAATCACATATACCATTTTTTGTTCTCCCTTCCCACTTGCAAATTACGTAGTAAACTACTAATTATGGTACCTAAACTCTCTCAGCTTGAGTATGCAAGACACATTAGAGAGTTGAGGCTTTGGAGTAAACCCTACCTGGCTTTGATTCCTAGCTCTGTGACTTTGGGTAATTTATTTATTCTCTGTGAACCTGAGTTTTGTCACCTGCAGAATGAGTTAAGGATGTAATGAGCTAACTAATGCAGGTAAAGCTGTTAGCACTGTGTTGTGAGCACTCAGAAAGTAACTGTTCTAAGTAAAATAATACCAGCACAGGCAGATAATAGATCCTCAGTAATTTTTGTTACATAGCTCGGTGTTATGTACTTAATAATTTCTTTATTTGATTACAGGCAAGGTGGTAATACTTTCTTCAGTACAGTCTCAGAGCTCTTTTTCTCAGACGGTCTTTCAAATATTGTGATCTTATTTTCTTGCAAAGAATTTGTCTTTTAATAGTATAATACATTCTGGACTTCTCCAGAGAGTCTCAATTTTAAAGTTTCGTATTTACATTGCCACCATCATAATATTATGGGTTTTTTTTACTTTGGGGTATTTTATTTTATTTTTTTCCAGTTTTATTTTATTTTTATCTTTTAACTAATCTATAGCATTTTTTAAAAGGTTGCCTACTTTTAAGTATATTTTATTGATTATGCTATTACAGTTGTCCCATTTTTTTCCTCCTCTTTATTCCCCTCCACTCTGCACTCCCTTCTCTCCAGCATTCCCCCCCTTAGTTCATGTCTATGGGTCATACATATAAGTTCTTTGGCTTCTCCATTTCCTATACTGTTCTTAACCTTCCCCTGTCTATTTTATGCCTACCAATTATGCTTCTTATTCCCTGTAGCTTTTCCCCCATTCTCTCCTCTCCCCTTCTCCGCTGATAACCCTCCATGTGATCTCCATTTCTGTAATTCTGTTCCTGTTCTAGTTGTTTGCTTAGTTTGCTTTGTTTCTTAGGTTCAGTTGTAGATAGCTGTGAGCTTGTTGTCATTTTACTGTTCAGTTTTCATCTTCTTCTTTTTCTTAGATAAGTCCCTTTAACATTTCATATAATAAGGGCTTGGTGATGATAAACTCCTTCAACTTGACCTTATGTGGGAAACACTTTACCTGCCCTTCCATTCTAAGTGAGAGCTTTGCTGGACAGTGTAATCTAGGTTGTAGGTCCTTGCCTTTCATGACTTGGAATACTTCTTGCCAGCCCCTTCTTGCCTGTAAGGTTTCTTTTGAGAAATCAGCTGACAGTCTTATGGAAACTCCTTTGTAGGGAACTGTGTCCTTATCTCTTGCTGCTTTTAGGATTCTTTCCTTATCTTTAATCTTGGGTAATGTAATTAAAATGTGTCTTGGTGTGTTTCTCTTTAGATCCAAGTTCTTTGGGACTCTCTGAACTTCCTGGACTTGCATGTCTAGTTCCTTTGCCAGATTGGGGAAGTTCTCCTTCACTATTTTCTCAAATAAGTTTTCAATTTCTTGCTCTTCCTCTTCTCCATCTGGCACCCCTGTCATTCAGGTATTGGGACATTTCAAGTTGTCCTAGAGGGTCCTGTGCCTCTCCTTATTTTTCTGAATTCTTGTTTCTTCATTCTGTTCCAGTTGCATGTTTATTTCTTCCTTCTGCTCCAAATCGTTGATCTGAGCCCTGGTTTCCTTCCCTTCACTGTTGGCTCCCTGTATGTTTTTCTTTATTTCACTTTGCATAGCCTTCACTACTTTCTCTGTTTTGCGTCCATACGCAATCATTTCTGTGAGCATCCTGATTACCAGTGTTTTGAACTCTGCATCTGATAGGTTGGCCATCTCCTCATCACTTAGTTCTTTTTCTGGACTTTTGATCTGTTCTTTCATTTGGGCCATATTTCCTTGTCTCGCACACCTGTTACATTGTAAGGGGTGGAGCCGTAAGTATTTGCCAGGGCGTGGCACCCCACTTCACTGTGTTGTGGTGCTGTAGGTGGGGGAGGGGTCAGAGAGGGAACAGTGCTGCTTGCTTGTCTCTCGCCCCATTTTAAGTCACTTCCCCCGCTACCCACAGGCTAATCGGGCTCTTCTGGTGCTGATTCCTGGGTGAGTGGGGTTGTGTATGTCTAGGTTCCTGTGGGTTTCTCCAATGAACTCTATAAAAGGCTGAGGAAAGCAAACTTTTACTAGAGAGAAGGGCTAGTACAGAGTAACAATGAACTGAAAATTTAAGGATTCTTTGCTCAGGAAAGGCAAAAAGAGGCAAAATAAGTTCAGGTGTATGCAAGGGAGGGGTGTATTTATTTTTAGTAGAACAGAAGAAAATTGCAAAGTCTGTGATCCTGTTTATATAGCAGCGAAAGCAAGTTCTTCTCTCTCCCTCAGCTGTAGCAGGAATGTCTTCCTCATGGGGACGTGGAGGTGGTCGTGAGATACCAGCTTACAAAGAAGTGCTCACGTAAATAGCAGTGATAGCTCCTTGCAGGGATTCGTGTGGATGCCACCCAAGCAGCCCTTGAATTGGCAGGAGAGAAGCCAGGGTGGAGATATCAATGACTTTCTGTCAGTCAGCAAGTATTACTGCTGAGCGACAGTTGGTTACATATTCAGCTTTGTTCCAGGCAGTGTGGGGCACACAGGGAAGGAGGACGGGACCTCAGAAGTTTTCACACTGCACAGTGAGGCTCACAGAAAGGAACCGCAGATAAGACAGGGCCAGGGGAAGGGTTTCAGAGATCAGAAGGAAGAAGTGAAATCCAGGAAGACCGTGAGAAAGAGAGGGTTCTGAAGCAGGGACCCTGACAGGTGGGGGTAGGACATTTGGGGACATGGGAAAGAACTCTAGGGAAGTAGAACATCAGCACTATTTCTGAAGCAAGCGAGATTGCTGAGGGGATGTGAAGAACGGTGGGCGGTGGGGGTAGTGAGGCAAAAGGTTAGAGAGGGAGGGCAGAGTCAGGTGTCCAGGGCCTTCACGTCGGGTGCAGGGGTCTGGATTTGGTGCAGCAGGTCTGCTAACGGTTCCGACAGTGAACAGAAATGCCCCGTGGGAACGTGGCGTTCTGGACTTCTGCGCAGAGGAGAATTAACGGAGCACAGAAGTGCCTTCTGGAATTTCTGTTTAAGACCTAGAATTTAAAATTGTCCTTTATTTCCTCAGTAAAGTTCATTTCACAGCCATTTAATTGTACTTTAAGATAGTTACCGCCCTGGCCCATCTGGCTCAGTGGTTGGAACATCATCCCATGGACCGAAGGGTTGTGGGTTGAAGTTCAGGGCAGGGCACACGCCTAGGTTGCAAGTTCAGTCCCCGATTGGGGCGCATACGAGAGGCAGCTGGGGAGTGTTTTTCTCTCTCATATCGATTTTTCTCTCCCCCTCTCTCTCCCTTTCTTCCTGTTTCTCTAGAAACAGTGGGCATGTCCTCGCGTGAGGATACAAATAAAAAATAAATAAAATAAAATTTTCTAAGAGATGGTTACTGTTCTAGTCCCTAAAAATCAAAATTTAGTATCCCTCGGCCTGTACTTCTGTGGAAACCGCAGTCTGGTTTGGTAAGGCGCGTTTGCAGAGTAGGCGCCTTGGCTGTCTGTGGGTGTGAGACGGGCGTGCGGCTGTGCGCACAGCGCTCGCCCACACTCTCCTGTGGAGCCACGGGCGTCTCACCGCCTTCCTTAATTGATATTCAAAAATAAACACCATAATTCAAAGTTAATTAAGGGACTTTCTCTCCCCTCACTCCCCTTGATTATCGCCATGTACAAGGAGTGGCTCATTTGACCTAGAAGTGCAGTGTTAGGGGATGGGAGCAGGAAAGGCTTCGTAGAGGAAGGGACTCTCAAGCCAGGACTTGAAAGATGAATGAATAAGGCTAGAAGTGTAGTTTAGGCAGGGAGAGCGCCATGAATAAAGGTGTAGGGACCTGGAAAAGGGCCAGGAGAGTCTGTTACGGGATGCTGAGTTTGGACTCTGTGCTGGAGGGAAGCTGCTGGTGAAAGGATTGTAAGCAGGAAAGAACTGTGGTCAGATTTGCATTTTAGGAAGATAACTCTGGCAGCAGGGTGGAGTATAGATGGGACAGAAAGATGGGAGGTAGCGACACTAACTGCCTCAGTACTTCACCAACTAGGGAAATGCAGGGATGGAGAGAATGCCTGGAGAGGCTGCACCGTGGAGAGGATCTGAGCTGAATAGAGAAGGACTAGGAGGAGCAAGGAGAGCAGTAGGGGCATTTGTGGCAAAGGGAAGATTATAGGCAAAGGCACAAAGTGTGAAAGAGTGTGGCATGTTTGGGAAACTATGGGAAGTGTAGCATAGCTGGCATGTAGGGTGTACAAAGGGAGATAACATTCACTGGGTGGATAGATAATGGCACAGGTCACATTAAAGAATTTTGACTTTAGCCCTGGCTGGTGTGGCTCAATGCATTGAGTGCTGGCCTGTGAAGCAAGGGGTTGCTGGTTCGATTCCCAGTCAGGGCACATGCCTGGGTTGCGGGCCAGGTCCCCATTAGGGACTCATGAGAGTCAACCACTCATTGATGTTTCTCTCCCTCTTTCTCTCTCCCTTCCCCTCTAAAAATAAATACATAAAATCTTTTTTAAAAAAAAGAATTTTGACTTTATCAGGTAAATGAAAAGGAAGCCTCAGTCCATTTATAAAGCAAGTCTCAACAAGTTTCCAAGATACACACATCTAGCATATGAAATAGATTCTCTGGCCATAGTGAAATTAAGCTAGAACTCAGTAACAGAAAAGTAACTGTTACTGTATATAGAAACATACTGTGTATAGAAAATCCCTGTATACTTAGAAATTAAGAAATAAGCTTGTAAGTAATCATTAAGTCTAAGAAAAAAATTATGATGGAAATTGGAAAGACATTCTGAACTAAATGATGTTGCAAATATTACATGTCATAATGCTACTAAAACCCGAGCTTGGAGGGGAATTTATAGACCTAAACAACAACACAAATCCAAAGGTTGGAAATCCATGATCTAAACATCTGTTTCAAGAAGTTAGAAAATGTTCAGTAAGTTAAACCCAAAGAAGAAAGACATAAAGTAATAAAGAGTAGAGTTTGATGGGAAAAAAAGAAAACATATACAGGATTTAAAAAGCCAACAGTTTGTTTTTTAAAAAACTAACAGAATTTTCAGACTCGGCATGACTGGCCATGGAGGAGTTGGGGAGAGAGTGGGAGCCCAGCGCCAATTGGGCAATGCTGGGAACAAATCGGGGGGCAGCCCCAGAGAAGTTACTGATGTAGAAACAATAACAAGAGGATGTTGTGAGCAATGTTATACCAAAAGTTTTGAGAAGTTTGTGAAAATGGGTCACTTTCTAGAATAATATAACTGACAAAAACTGGCTCAAGAAGTGATGGAAAACCTTAAAATCCTATAGACCAATGAAATCAGTAATCAAAAATCCTTCCACAAAGAAAATGTCAAGCTCAGATGGATTTACTGGAGATTTCTTCAAAAGATTCAAAAGAATAAATACTTCCAGCTTCATATAAACTCTCCCAGAGAACAGAAAAAGAGGGATACCTCTTACTCATTTTTTGAGACGAGCACATCCTCGACACCAAAACCCAACAAAAGCAACTCAGGAAAGGAAAAATACAGGCCAAGCTACTTAAAAATATGGATGTAAAAATCCTGAACAAAATTTTAGCAAATCCCACAATATACAGGCTTGGGCAAAAAGTAGGTTTATACTTGTTAGTATGTGAAACACAGACTTTATTCTTTTTTAAAAATTTATTTATTTATTTATTTAGAGAGAGGGAAAGGGAGGGAGAAGGAGAGGGAGAGAAACTTCGATGTGCGAGAGAAATACAGATAGGCTACCTCGCACACACCCCAGCCAGGGACCAGGCCCTCAACCCAGGCGTGTGCCCTGACCCGGGATCGAACTGGTGACCTTTTGCTTTGTGGGACAACATCCAACCAACTGAGCCATACTGACCAGGGCACAGAGTTTATTCTTGTATTATTGTTTATTAGTAATTGTATTTTTTTCCATACAAGCAACTGTAAACCTACTTTTGCCACACCCTTTATGCAAAAAAAAAAAGTGTATCATGATATAAATGGGCTTATCCTAAGAATGAACGTCACTGAGTTAACATTAGAGAAATTCATCAGTGTGATCATTCATGTTACTAAGTTAAGTAGACTTTAACAGATTAAAAAGAAAAAGCATATCATTTCAGTAGACACAGAAAAAAAACATTTATAAAAATTCAACATTCACACATGCTAGGACTGCTTAGCAAATGAGGACTAGTAGAGAACTTTAATCTGAAGAGTTTTAACACATAAAACATCTTGTCTAATAGTGAAATCTTCAAAGTTTACTTTTCAAGATCACAAAGAAGCAAGACTCGGAGCATACGCGACCTCCTTCAGTGTTAAGCTGGAGGCCTATCCGAATGCCACGGGATAAGTGCAACAACGAAGAGAATCTAACCTGAGAAGCAGTAGGGTGGAGGTGACAGCATGGGTTGGAGAGGAGTGTGGGAAGCCTTGCCATGACTTGGGCTCATTTCTTTTGTTCATTAACCATATGATCTTGTATTGCAAAGGAAAGGGGCCTGAAGTTCATTCAGTTCCTTCTCTGAGAGAACTCTGGCCTAGATGCTTTCACATATTCTAACTTATTTAATTCAAATATTCTTTTTACTACCTTGAAAACTCATGCATTGAAGATTAGGGAAACTACACGAGAAAAAGGAAATACATTTGCATAAATCGATTCCCATTGTTAGATACTAGTTCAAGCTCTATTTAGGCAATATGAACATATTGTACTTAATGTATTTTTTTCTTCACGTAAGTCTATATAGCAGGTCTTTGAGGTAGAATGAAGTCTGGCAAATGGTCTTCTCCTAATTTTATAGATGAAGAAGCAGATACAAGATCCCACTGATGAGCTCAGGATCAATATGGAGCCAAGACTTCCGTCTTTCATTCCAGGGAGCACATAAACTGTAATAACTTGAAAGCACATAATCAGAAGATTTTTGAAATGGAAATATGTCAGGGTCAACAGAATATTCTGTAGTTAGAGTCTGTGTAAAACTTTAAGAGATAGGAGAGGGAGGGAAGGGAGGAAAGGGAAGGAGGGAGAGGGAGGGAGGAGACCCCCTTTGCCCTTGTGTGTCAGGCCTCCGCCCCCAGCTGTATGCAGAGATGAACAAAACAGATTTTAGAAGTATTGCCACAAGGAGGAAGGGGCAACCTCATTATGACTTGCCGAGGTAGAACTGGTGATAAAAAACATAATGAAAAGGAATGTGCTGTTCAGAGACCACATTTATTGGAGAAAAAGAAGCTGTCCTGGAAGTGAGAACAGGAGAGTTACTTGGGAAGTTACCAACTGACTGTTAATACTAAAAACAAAGCATCTGACAAAATCTTGTCTTGCCTGTCATGGCTCAGAAGGGAGAAGAAATTATTCAACTTAGCAAACATTTCTGAATGCCAGATACTTCGAAGCTCTTGAGTTCTGCTCTACAGCAGGAAGTGTCCAGTGCTGCTCCTCATGGCACACAAAACCCTTCCTGTCTGGATCTGTCTTTGCAGCCCCACCTGTCGCAGCAGCCGGTGCTCTCCCAGCACTGTGGTGCCTCACAGCCTTATCCACCTTAATCAGGCCTTCACTTTCTGGTTATTTCCAGGCATCAAGTCCAATGGAATTCTTTTGCTCCTTATCAGTTGCCTCTCAAATCAGTCATGCTTCTCTCTCTGATATATCCATCTTCCACTTCTTCCTGGGTCTTCCCCTTTGGGCAAAACACATGCACACTTATTTATATACATGTAAAACTTGTGCAAATATAGGGTCCAGTAGAAGTAACGCCATTGAGTGTGGTTGGCAGGGTGCCTGAATGTCTCACAGGATGGACAGCAATCTGAACATTTCACCTAAAACGTCACGTGGCGTGCTTGAGTGTGATATTGTTATGTTACAGAATTGCATGCTTATGATTTTGTAATAAAAGATTTTTATGGAATAAAAAAGGGGCATTACGTGTGCTGGACCCTGTATTTTATACCCAAAATAAAGGCTTGAATATGTCTGCATTAGAACTGCTTTAGAACACCTAAATTAGAGACTTCTCCATGTGTTCAAAAAGAGATTTTTGGAAATCAATTATTTATTTGTTTGTTTATTTAAAATATTTTATTTATTTACTTTTAGAGGGGGAGGAACATCAATATGTGGTTGCCTTGTGCGCACTTTCTACTGGGGACCTGGCCCACAACCCAGGCATGTGCCCTGCCTGGGAATCGAACAGGCAACCCTTTGGTTTGCAGGGAGGCACTCAATCCACTAGGCCACACCAGCCAGGGTGGAAATCATTTATTTTTAATAAGTAAGACTGTTGGGTGGTGTCTTTTTGGAAACCACATTTGACTCAGTGACCTAAAAATTAGACCAGAATTCAGAAATTATTACGGTTTTTCATAAAACTTTGTGTGTCTGAGCCGTAATAAAATAAGGCTCATTTTTGAGTAAGCGCCTACAGTTGAGAGGCAGTCTGAGGTACCGTTCATTTTATTTTCTTTGGAACTTTTTCTTGTGTCTAGTTTTTTTCTTTGTTGCATATAATTAATCACATTGGTGTATAGGTGTCATATATTTTTAAAAGTTTGTAATTGTATAACCTACATGTTATAGTATTCATAGTCTGAAATGATAAAACGAAAGGCCTTATGTAATTAAATTAGTTATACATGTTAAACATGAATGCATGCTCATTTAAATAACCTCAACAACACATTCTCCCTCCTGGGAACACACCCGCACCTCTCCCTTCCCCCCTTTTCTGGCCCCACAGGAGTGCATCCCCTACACTCTAAGGGACCCCAGGACACTTGAAATCAGGGAGCAGTAGACAGCGGCAGCGTGTTCCAGGCTCACCCCCTGGGCCTGTCCCCAAGGCCCCCTTTTCTCTGAAGTCTTCGTGACTCAAAGCAGCCCAGGCCAGGCGCATTTCCCCACCTGGTGCCTCTCCTGTACTAGTCCCTCTTCTATACCAGGCCCTTCCCTGTTTCACAGTTTTAATAAACGCCCTCTAAAATTAAAAAAAATAAATAACTTCAACAAACAGATATACAGAATAAAAAATAAAAGTCATACATCCCATTCTTAGAAGTTTGGTGTGTATTGCTCTAGGCCATGTGTCACGGCCGTGCATTTTGCGTATGTGTGTGTAGCATTTCACCAGCCAGGCTATGGTGGGTGTCGTTGTGGTGGAAACTTCTTGTCTTACAGAAGGTTATCTGTTTCAGAGAGGTGTGCTCCTGGGTGTGGGACATGGAACATGGAAGTTAAAAAAGTAAAAAAAGTGGGACTATTAGAAGTTAGCTTACTCGAAACTGAACACTCCAGCAGAGGCGGCCCGCTGTTTTTATCCTGTGTGCGTCTGTGCTTTTCTGACGACACGCGACACGCACCTTTCCTGCGGTCTAGAGCTAGTGACAGAACAGCCTTCCTTTCTGAACTGATTCCTTAAGCTGTATTCTTGTTTCGACATTCTCTGTGTTCTTTTCTACATGTTTTTGTTTAAGATTCTTCTTTTCATTTAGCACATGGTCAATACATTGAAAAGATGGGGATATGTTTTTTTCCTTTTTGGCTAATACTGCGTTTGTTTTTGAACCTTTTTAAAAAAGTCACTGTAGTGATGAATTTCTTAATTAGGTCCTGCATGCTCTCATAAGGAAGAAAATGGAAGTGAGAAAGGAAGAAGAACGAAGGGGTGAATGTTCTAAAGAGCCTTCTCAGTTATCTCAGTGTCTGGGCTCACATCTGACCTAATTCTAGTACCTACGTTTCTGGCTCCTGGTTGACATCCTGCCTGTGATTTCTTACATTCTTCTCCCCCCAAAAGTGGAGAGATTTTGACTCAAGCCTTGGCATCTCAGTGCTGTCCCCCTGGGGCTACTACCTGCCCTGGTCCCAGGGCTTCCGTTGTGACCCATCGTTAATCCTTCTCATTTATTTGTTTCACCTCAACTTTTGGCTTTGGAAAAGTTGAAAGAACAATACAGTGAATGTCAGGGTCCTTTCCACTGGATTCTCCAGGTAACATTTTAAGGTTTTGCCACATCTGCTCGCTCTCTCTCCCCGCCCCCCCCCCCCGAAGACAGACTGACACACGTTTTTCTTTACTATTTGAAAGTAAGTTGCGAAGTTTTCAAGACTTTATCTTTTTAGAGCAGCTTCAGGTTCACAGCAAAATTGAAGGGAGAGTACGGAGATTTTCTGTAAGCTCTCTCCCCCACTGTCAGCGTCCCACCAGGGGTACGTTTGTTACAGCAGATGAGTCTACGCTGGCCCATCGTTAGCACCCAAAGTCCGTAGTTACATTTGGGTTTACTCTTGGTGTCATACGCTCTGTGGCTCTGGGCAAATGTGTAATGACATGTATCCACCCTCATAGGATCATACAGAATGATTTCACTGCCCTAAAAATCCCCTGTCCTGCACCTGTTCATCAGTTACTCCCCTCTCCCCCTGGGACCACTGGTCTTTTTACTGTCTCTGTAGTTTTGCCTTTTCCAGGAGGTCATATGTTGGAATCATATAGTATGTAGCCTTTTCAAGTTGGCTTCTTTCAGTTAGCAATATACATTTAAGGTTCCTCCATGTCTTTTTATGATTTGATAACTCTTTGTTAGCAATAATAATACTCTATTGTCTGGAGGTGCCACAGTTTGTTTATTCATTCACATACTAAAGAACCTCTTGGTTGCTTCCAAGTTTTGGCAATTAGGAATAAAGCTGCTATAAACATCTGTGTGTGGGTTTTGTGTGGACATGAGTTTTCAGCTCCTTTGGATAAATACCAAGGAATGGGATTTCTGGATCATATCGTAAGAGTATATTTAGTTCTGTAAGAAACTGCCAACCTGTCTTCCAAAGGGGCTGCACTATCTTGCACTCCCACCACCACGAACGGGAGTTCCTGTTGCTCCACGTCCTCGTCAGCGTTCGGTGTGGTCAGTGGTCCGGATTTCGGCCATTTTACCAAGTGGAGAGCAGTGTCTCCTTGTTTTAATTTTCTATTCCCTGGTGACATACGATCTGGAACATCTTTTCATACACTCATTTGCCATCTGTGCATCATGTTTTGTGAAGTCTTTTAAGTCTGGTGAGTCTGTTGAGGTCTTTGGCCCACTTTAAAAATTGGGTTGTTTTAAGGGTTCTTTGTGTATTTTGGATAATAGTTCTCTATCAGATGCATCCTTTACAAATGTTTTCTCTCAGACTGTGGCTTGTCTTTCATTCTCTTCACAGAGCAGCAGTTTGTAATTTAAATGAAGTCCAGGTCATCAGTTCTTTCCTCCACAGATTGTGCCTGTGGTGTTATATCTAAAAAGTCACTATGAAGCCTGAGGTCATCTAGGTTTCCTCCTCTGTCTTCCGAAAATGTTACAGTTTTATGTGATCCATTTTGAGTTAATTTTTATGAAAGGTGTAAAGTCTGTGCCTATAACCTATTTTTTTTTTTTTTTGCTTTTGGGTGTCCTATTGGTTCAGCATTACTTTTTGAAAAGACTGTTAGTATTGCCTTTGCTGCTTTGTCAAAGATCAATTGACTGTATTTATGTGAGTCCATATCTGGGCTCTCTATTCTGTTCCCCTTATCTATTTGTTTACTCTTTTGCCAGTACCACACTACCTTCATTACTGTAACTTTATTGTAAGTCTTGAAGTTGCGTAGTGCCAGTCTTCCGACTTGGGTCTTCTACAATATTGTGTTGGTTATTCTGGGTCTGTTGCCTCTCCATGGAAACTTTAGAATCAGTTTGTTGATATCTACAAAATTACTTGCTGGGATTTTGATTGGGATTGCCTTGAATTTATAGATCAAGTTGGGAAGTGCTGACATTTTGACGATATTGAGTCTCCCTCTCCATCAACAGGGAATATCTTTCCAATTCTTTAGTTTGTCTTTTATTTTGTTCATCAGTTTTGCAGTTTTTCCTTATCGAGATCTTATACATATTTTGTTAGATTTATACCTAAGTATTTCATTTGAGGGGGTACTAATATGAATGGCATTATGTTTTAAATTTCAAATTTCACTCGTTCAATGCTGGGTTATAGGAAAGCGATTGACTTTGCTATTAACTTTGTATCGTGCAACCTTGCTATAATTGCTTATTAGTTCCCGGGGTTTGTTGTCAATTCTTTCAGATTTTCTACATAGATGATCATGTCATCTGCAAACAAAGACAGTTTTTTTTCTTCTCTATCAGCATACCTTTTATTTCCTTTTCTTGTTTGATTGCATTAGCTGGAACTTCCTGCACTGTGTGGAAGAGGACTGGTGAGAGGGGACAACCGCGCCTTGTTCCTGATCACAGAGGGGACGCTTCTAGTTTCTTGCAGTTACGTGATGTTAGCAGTGGGGTTTTTGTATGTAATTATTTATCAAGTTGAGGAAGTTCTGCTCTTTCTGATTTACTGAAGTTTCCAAAGTCATAACTGGGTATTGGGTTGTGTCAAATGCTTTTTCTGCGTTTACTGATATGATTATATAACTTCATTCTTTAGCCTGTTGATGTGATGGATTACATTAATTGATTTTTAATTGTTGAACTAGCCTTGCATAACTGTGATAAATCCCACTTGGTTGTGGTATATAATTCTTTTTATACATTGTTAGGTTAGATTTGATATTTTGTTGAGCATTTTTATGTGTATGTTCATGAGAGATATTGATCTGTAGTTTTCTTGTAATAGTTTTGTGTAGTTTTGTGATTAGGGTAATGTTGACCTCATAGAAGGAATTGGGGAGCATTCTCTCTGCTTCTATCTTCTGAAAGAGATGGTAGAGAATTGGCTGAATTTCTCCCTGAAGTGTTTGGTAGGTGCTTTCTGGTTTTGAAGGTTATTAATTATTGACTCAGTTTAGATCTTTTAGATTGTCAGTTTCTTCCTGTGTGAGTTTTGGCAAATTGTGTCTTTCAAGGAATTGGTCCATCTATCTCATCTAGGTTATCACATTTGTGGGCATAGAATTGTTCATAATATTTGTTTATTTGAAAGTAACTTGCAGAGTTTTTGACATTTTCTTATAAATATCTTAGTTTGCTTCTCCTAAAAACAAACATATTCTCCTACATAGTCACAGTACCCTTATCACACTAGGAGAATCAACTTAAAATATTTGTATTAATACTTATTAACTTACTAATCACAAGGGGAAAAATGTTTTGACGGTGAACACCTTAACCAAATGATCACATTTAATATAATTAATGTGATAGTCTGATATTATATGCCTTCTGATGGGATGCAGTAAGAAATACTGACCACTTACAGTGTTTCTGCCAAAAATTTAAACCCGAATCTAATCATGAGGAAATAATCAAATACAAGCCAGCTCACCCAGACCCTGAAAAAAAGAGAAAAGTTAGTGATGTGAGGAAACGAAGTGGAGGAGGGGCTGTCCCTAACTGAGAGGTGCCAAAGGGACAAAACAGCCAAGTGCTGTGGTGAACTTCGATTGGAATCCAGATCCAAGGGGAAAATAACATAAAAGACATTCGGAGGGCAATTGGGTAAATTTTAATATGCACTGTGTATGATGGTATTGAACCCTCGTTATTCTTACATAAAACAATGATAGTATGCCAGTTTTAACTTGCTTTTTCTTTTCTTTTCATATTTTTATTCTGGTTTTACTGAGAAAATGGAACTGTATCCCTTATACCATACTTTCATAAAAATCAAAGCTGTGTTCTGTCCCATTCCCCGTGGGGGATTTTGCAGTGAATGTTTCCAGAAGGCTGCACCTTGCTGTGTGTGCAGGTGTTGTGTGGGCCACTGAGCAGGCTCCCTCTTTGCGCTGCTGGTCATAAAATGGAGTTTATGGGCTAGAGGCCAGAGAAAGGACTGGGATAGTAAAGGCGAAGTCTGGGAAAGCAGTGTATAAAGCAGCGAATTAATTACCTCGTTGAGGGAGGTGGGACCAAGTATCCTGTAAATATTCCGAACTACAGACTTCTACACATCTGTAGTAACCCTGTAACAATTCATTTGATCCTGCCTTTTACAGCGAGAAAGGGGGTGGCGGGATTTTTGTTTCCCAAAGGCCACCTGTTTCCTGATGCCTCTCCCCATCATTTGTTCATTCACGTATGACCATTCAACGGTGTTTATTGAAGGTCTGCGGCATTTAGCACAGGTCCTGTGCTAAATGTAAAGAGTACTATGAAAAAAAAAAGACAGTGTGTATCACTTTTTTAAACCTAGATGGGGAAACCAGCATTAAACACAAGTGAGTATTTAGTTACATCTGTTGTCGTGCTCCAACGGGAAGTCAGAGGTGCTGTGAGAGGGAGTAGCAGGAACACTATCCCGACCTGAGATGGTACTTCGAAGTGTGGCTCTAAGATGTGTCCCCCACACCTCCGCCCTCTCTGCCTCTGATTACACCCGGTTCCTGTCTGCCCGGTTCTTCCTCGTTTTAAAGACCTGGCTAACATTCCTAAGTACTTTGGGTATTAATTTATAAAGGTAATTTGTTATCCTTGTTGAATAAAAGAAGCACTCTTCTCTATTGACAGAATCTGCCCATTTTTCAAGAGAAGCTGGAAATCTACATTTTTAGGTGAAGTCTCCTGACTTACAAATGTTAACAAACTTTAAAAATGCTGTACACTTTGGGCTAAACATCACACGTCTGTCAGCCTTCAGTCTGCAGCATCTGCTTGAGGGGATGTAGGTACAAGAGAACTTAAGTCAAAGATTATATGGAACTCCCTTCTGCGGGTCCAGCCCTAAATTAAAAATTAAAAAGATAAGTTCCTTAATATTCAGTATTTCTGAATAAAAGATTCAGAATACTGAGGACAGGAACCAAAAGAAGTTTTTTTTAAACAAGTCTTTTTAATTTTCTCCTCAATATAGTATTAAATAGTAATTATTACCTTTGCTGATTTCTTCACTGGCTGCTAGTGAGGTTTCCTTCTTGCTTTCATTAAAAAAAATCCAAACAGTAAAGTCCCCTTTACTTTACAAGGGGAAGACAAGAGAGATTCATCCACCATCAGCCTCCATGACCACAGGGGTCCATGTTTCCCTAGAGGGGAGGTGACCAGCCTTCTACTCTTTTCTTTTTTTAAGGTAACAGCGTTTTTTCCTTTTTTCTATTTTCATTTATTTATTTAGTTGTTATTATTGACATAATTGACATATAACATTATATTGATTTCAGGTATACAATGTAATGATTTGATATTCGTATATATTGCAAAATGCTCACCACAATACCACAATAAGTCTAATTAACATGTTACCACACATAGTTAAATAATTTTTTTCTTTTCTTTTAAAAAAATTTTATTGAATTTATTGGGGTGACATGGGTTAATTATATAGGTTTCAGGTGTGCAGTTCTGTACTCCCATCACCTGTGTGCTGTGTTGTGTGCTCATCACCCCGAGTCAGGTGTCCTTCCATCACCATTTGTCCCCCTCCCCCCACCCCCTCCCCTCTGGCAATCACCATACTGTTGTCTGTGTGAATGAGTTGTTTTTTTTGTTTGTTTGTTTAGTCCCTTAACCTTTTCACCCAGCCCCCAACTTCCCTCCCCTGGGACTGCTGTCAGTCTGTTCTCTCTCTGTGAGGCTGTTTCTATCCCCCCCTCCCCCCTCCCTACCCCTCACCCTGCAACCCATCTCGGTGCCTGCAGCCATGGGTAGAGGACAGGCACTGGTTCAAGGCCACATTTTGCTCCAGGGGGACACGCCTGCCATAAATCCAAACCCATGCATGTGTTTTTATTTTGTTTGTTAGTTTATTTTGTTCATTGCATTCCACATATGAGTGAAATCATATGGCACTTATCTTTCTCTGACTGTCTTATTTCACTTAACATAATGCTCTCCAGATGCATCCATGCTGTTGCAAAGGATAAGGTTTAAGATTTACTCTCTTAGCTACTTTCACATATGCAGTACAGTATTATTAACTAGTTGCGATGCTGCATATTACAGCCCCGTGACTTATTTTATAACTGGAAATTTGTACCTTTTGACTTCTTTCACTCATTTTGCCTTCCCTTTAGCCCCCACCTCTGGCAACTACCAATCTGTTCTCTGTCTATGAGCTATTTTTTAATTTTTAAAAAAGATTCCACATATAAATGAGATCATATGGTATTTGTTTTATTTAGTGTGGCATAATGTCTTCAAGGTTCGTTCATGTTGTTATAAATGGCAAGATTTAATGCTTTTCATGACTGAATAATATTCCATTTCAATATACAGAGGTAGGCAAAATTAGGTTGTTGGTTACTGGTTAAACCAGCTGTCACTACCTAAAAGATAAATCGTAAGTAAGAATATGAAATAACAACAATAAGATAAATAATGCAAATATATAATACAATAATTAATAAAGTAATATAAGAATAAGCCCTATGTTTCATGTACTCACAGCTATAAACTAACTTTTGCCCACCCCTGCTGCATACACACCGCATTTTCTTTACCCATTTATTCGTCAGTGGGCTCTCGGGTTGTTTCTGTATCTTGTCTAGTGTAAGTGATGCAGCAGTGAGCATGGGGTGCATGTGTGTTTTTGAGTTACTGTTTTCATTTTCTTTAGAAAAATGCCCAGAAGTGGAATTGCTGAGTCATATGGTGGTTCTATATTTAATTTTCTGAAGAACTCTCATACTGTTTTCCATCGAGTCTGAACCAATTTATATTCCCACTAACAGTGCACAAGGGTTTCCTTTTCCCCGCATTCTCCACATTCTCACTTGTTATCTCTTGTCGTTTTGATAACCATCCTAACAGGAGTGAGGCGGTAGCTCATTGTGGTTCTGAGCTGCATTTCCCTGATGATCAGTGATGTTGAGCATCTATTCATGTACTTGTTGGCTATCTATATGTCTTCTTTACTTATTTCATTTTTAATGTTTTACTTTATTATATATTTTTTAATTTTTAAAAAAGATTTTATTTATTTATTTTTAGAGAGAGGGAAAGGGAAGGAGAAAGAGAGGGAGAGAAACGTGAATGAGTGGTTGCCTCTCATATGTTCCCTACCGGGAACCTGGCCGGCAACCCAGGCATGTGCCCTGACTGGGAATTGAACTGGCGACCTTTTGGTTCATAGGTTCACACTCAATCCACTGAGCTGCTCCAGCCAGGGCTATTTTACTTCTTTTTAGAGAGAGGGGAAGGGAGAGAGAAAGAGAGGGAGAGAAACATCGTTTGACTGCCTTCCATACACGCCCCAACTGGGGTCCAAACCTGTGACTCAGGCATGTGTCCTGACCAGGAATCAAGCTGGCGACCCTTCACTCTGTGGAACGTCGCCCAACCAACTGAGCCACACCAGTCGGGGCTTCTGTATGTCTTCTTTAGAAAAGTGTCTATTCAGATCCTCTGCCCATTTTTAAATTGGATCTTTTGGGGTGGGGGGTTGCTATTAAAGTTACATGAATTCTTTATATTTTTGGATATTAACCCCTTATCAGATATATGATTTGCAGCTATTTTCTCTCGTTCAGTAGATTGCCTTTTCATTTTGCTGTGCAGAAGCTTTTTAGTTTGATGTAGTCCCACATTTTTGCTTTTGTTGCCTTTGCCTTTGGTATCAAGTCCAGACAGTCATCACCAAGACCGATGTCAAGGAGCTTACTGCCTATATTTTTGTCCAGAAGTTTTATTTTTGTGTATGGTGTAAGACAGTGTTAGAGAAAGAAACCATGTACCCATTTTTAGTCCGTTTTCCAGCAACCACCCCTAGCCCTAGGTAGCCAGTAGTCTACTTTCTGTCACCATAGATTTGCCTGTTCTGGACATTTCATATAAATCGAGTCATGCAACGTGTGGTCTTTCATGACTAGCTTCTTCCATCTCATATGATTCAGGATTCATTCATGTTGAAACATGTATCGATACTTTATTCCTTTTTATGAGAAATAATATTCTGTTGTATGGATATACCACATTTTATTTACCCATAATCTGTTGATGGACATTTAGGTTGCTTCCACTTTTTTACTCTTATGAATAAACTGCTAAAAACATTTAAAGCTCACTGTGGCTCGTGTGGCTCAGTGGATTGAGCACTGGCCTGCAAACCAAAAGGTTGCCAGTTCGATTCCCAGCCAAGGTACACGCCTGGGTTGTGGGCTGGGTGCCTGGTTGGGGGCGTGTAAGAGGCAACTGACCTATGTTTCTCTCGTGCACCGATGTTTCTCTCCCTCTCTTTCTCCCTCCCTTCTCCGCTCTCTAAAAATAAATAAATAAAATCTTTAAAAAAAATCATTTAAAGCTCAAGTTTTTGTGTAGGCATAAGATATTTATTTCTCTTGGGTATATATATCTAGCAATAAATTGCTGAGTCATGTGGTAACTATATTTAGCCTATTGCGGAACTCCCAGACTGTTCTCCAAAGCTGCTTCACTATTTTACATTTCCACCAGGGATGTGCTCCATTTCCCTCCATGCCTTCCACTCTTAATACTTAAGAGAATGGCAGTGATGACAACCAATTATAAGTATTCCTTTCTTCATGTGGGTACTGAGGGGTGCATATCCTCTTTATTTTAAATAGAAATATTACAAAGCAATAAGTATATAAAAGTTTTTGAGACAGAAAACTTTGTTGAGCAACTTTTTATTTTGTTCCCTTCCTTTTTCATAACTAAGTTATCTTTTAAGAATGGAATGGTACCATGCTCTTTTAATTATAGCCTATCAAGTACATCTTTTTCCCAGATGAAGGAAAGAATGTCATATGGCAAATGACTTAAGAGTCTCATCTTGTCCAAGGGTCTCTGGCACATGTGAACAATCCAGGCCATGCTTTCACAGAGATTCATCTTTTATTATTTTGATTTTTACAATTACATTGAATTTTAAAGTAAATTCCAGACATTGTCATTTTAACTATAAATTCCTCAGTGTGCCTCTCTAGCAGATAAGAACTTTTTAAAATGTGACCATCATGGTACTCCCGCATTAGCTACAGTTCCAGCCTGTCCTCTTTTTCTAGCACATTTTGACATGGTAATTTATTTTTTAAGATGACTTAAAATATTCACAAATTATATTAATCACAGCTACATTTATATGAGCACAAATTTTAAATTAAGTCTTGACTGTGGGCAAACAGTTAAATGGTGGAAATACGTATACTTCTTTCAGAGGGTTAGTGTAGAGGCATTAAAAATTATGATATGAAATATCTTTAATGACCCAAGGAAACGTTAATGCTAAAATGTGAAATGAAATAGGTACAAATACACAAGTATGTATGAAATATTAGTATGATATTTTACACACATGCATGTGTACATAGATGGATATGTGCGTATATACGGAGAGAGAAATGTGACTGAAACGAAGCTATCTGCGCTAAGATTTTAACAGTACCTAATTCTGATTATTTTTTTTTATTAACTAAAGTCCATACTTTATTCAGATTAGTTTTTTTCTAACGTCCTTTCTCTGTTCTAGGGACCCACCCAGGATGCCACATAACATTGCATTATCATGTCTCCTTAGGCTCCTCTTGGCTGTGACAGTTTCTCAGACTTTCATCAGTTTTGATGACCTTGATAGTTTCCTTTTAATTCGTCAGTTACAGTTGACATTCAGTATTATTTTATATTAGTTTCAGGTGTGCAGCATAGTAGTTAGACATTTACGTAATTTACAAAGTGATCCTCCCGATAAGTCTAGTCCTTACCTGGCACCATACGTGTTTATTACCGTGTTATTACCTGTGTTCTCTGCTGTACTCTGCAGCCCTGTGACTGTTACAGCTACCAACTTGTACTTTATAATAGCTTCGTTTTTGTTCACCTAGCCCCTCAACCCTCCTTCCATGTGGCAACCATTGTTTTGTTCCCTATCCATGAGTCTGTTTCATTTTGTTTGTTTATTTTGTTCTTTAGGTTCCACATATAAGTGAAATAATCATATTTGTCTTTCTGTGTCTAATTTACTTCACTTAGCCTAACATCCTCTAGGTCCACAGATGTCGTTGCAAATGGTAAGATTTCATTCTTTTTCATGGTTGAGGAATATTCCATTGTGTGTAAGTGCCACGTCATCTTTATCCAGTCTTCTGTTAATGGGCACTTAGGTTGCTTCCACATCTCCTTATTGTAAATAATGCTGCAGTGAACATAGGGGTACATACATATCTCTTCAGATTAGTGTTTTGTATCTCTTCAAATAAATACCCAGAAGTGGAATTGCTGGGTCATACGGTAGTTCTATTTTTAATTTTTGAGAAACCTCCATACTATTTTCCACAGTGGCTACACCAACTTACAGTCCTACCAACAGTACTTGAGGGTTCCCCTTTCTCCACCTCCTTGCCAACGTTTGTTGATTTATTGACGATAGCCATTCTGACAGGTGTGAGGTGATAATCTCATTGTGGTTTTAATTTGCATCTCTCTGACAATTAGTGACATTGAGCATCTTTTCATTTATCTGTTGGCCATCTGTATATCCTCTTTGGAGAAATGTCTATTTAGGTCCTTCGTCCATTTTTTAATTGGATTGTTTGTTTTTGGTGTCGATTAGTATGTGTTATTTATACATTTTGGACATAAATCCCTTATTGGATGTATCACTGGATAACATCTTCTCTCCCAGTTGGTAGGTTGTCTTTTGATGGTTTCCTTTGCTGTGCAAAAACTTTTTAGTTTGATATAGTTCCATTTGTTTATTTTTTCTTTTGCTTCCCTTGTTTAAGGAGATATACCAGAAAAAAAATATTACTAGGATCAATGTCAGAGAGTTCACTGCCTTTGTTTTCTTTTAGGAGTTTTATGGTTTCAGGTCTTACATTAATTTAAGTCTTTAATCCATTTTGAGTTTATTTTTGTATATGGTATAAGAAGGTGGAAGTTTCCTTTTTTTTTTTTTGCATGTATCTGTCCAGTTTTCCCAACACTATTTATTGAATAAACTGTCTTCACCCCATTGTATATTCTTGCCTCCTCTGTTTTATATTAATTGAGCATGTAGGTGTGGGTTTATTTCTATGCTCTCTATTCTGTTCCGTTGATCTCTATGTCTGGTTTGATGCCAGTACCGTTCTGTTTTAGTTACTGTCAGCGCTGGAGTAGAGTTTGGTATCTGGTAGCATGATACCTCCAACTTTGTTCTTTTTTCTTAAGATTGCTGGGGCTCTGTGGGGTCTTTTGTGGTTCCATATAAATTCTAGAATTATTTGTTTTAGTTCCGTGAAAAATGCCATTGGTATTTTGATAGGGATTGCATTAAACCTACAGATTGCTTTGGGTAGTGTGGATATTTTAATGATGTTAATTCTTCCTCTCTGTGAGCATGGTGTGTGTTTCCATTTATTTGTATCTTCTTCAGTTTCTTTCTTCAGTGTCTCATAGTTTTCCAAGTACAGGTCATTTACCTCCTTGGTTAAATTTATTCACATGTATTTAATTTCTTTTCATTGTAAATAAGACTGTAAATGGGATTGTTTTCTTAATTTCTCTTTCTGATAGTTTGTAATCAGTGTACAAAAATGCAGCTGATTTCTGAATATTGATTTTGTATCCTTCTACTTTACTGAACTTATTTATCAGTTCTAATAGTTTTTTAGTAGAATCTTTAGGGGTTTCTCTGTATAGTATCATGTCATCTGCAAATAATGGCAGTTTTACTGCTTCTTTTCCAGTTTGGTTGCCTTTTATTTCATTTTCTTGTCTGATTGCAGTGGCTAGGACTTGCCCTTAATATCTCCCAATACCTATTCCATATTCAAACATCCCTAATTTATCTTAAATATGCCTTTTTGCAGATCTAAACAAGCTCTACACATTTGGTTGTTTTGTCTTTTATTATCTTCTATTCTAGACTATTTTTATAAATCAAGATTAACTAAATTTGACGCCTCAACCCTGCTACCACTGCAGACTGTGTGATCTTGTGCAAGTTACTTTAGTGTTTTCTTCACTCCCCCATTACCACCACTACTTGATTTCCCACCTTCAATAGGCATCCATTTTCAACTCTTTTAACTTAATTCGTTTGTATTTACCTCCAGATCTCTAAATAACATACTTGTAGTGCCAGTTCTTTATTTCTATTTTGAGTACTATGTGTTGACTTTATATGGTGGAAGATGAAGATTTAGTACTCTATCATACTCACCGCCTTTCCACCCCAGATGTGAAGTCTAACATAATTGTTCTATATAATTAGAACAACATTCAGTCTGTTTACTGTGGCCATGAAGATGCTATTTATAAATACCATGATTACAGTGTTTTCACTGCACATTTTTTTCTGAAGTCAATAATAGTTCTGCCTTTTGTTTTGCTTAGTTTCCTATGTACGTATCACTATGCAGCTTCCCCATGTGCTTAAACACATTAGGAAGTCTGTCAGTTCTATTATCTTGAAGAAATCTCCCTAGGAAGCTTTTGACATGCACTACTGTTGACTGTTTTCTATCCCTGTTGCCCAGCTGTAGACATGAAGTCTCCCTTTATCATCAACTTCTTGTGGTATATCTGAGTTTCTGGATTCCATGTTTTTTTCACTTTCTTCTTCATTTTGTGGAATACATTCTCTATGAGTTTTCTGAGAAACGATGAAAAAGAAGTAAATTTTTGAGACCTTGCCTGTATGAAAATACCTTTTTCTTTAAAAAGATTGTGTGTATTTTATTTTTAGAGAGGGGAAAGGAGGGAGAAAGAAAGGGAGAGAAACATCAATGTATGGATGCCTCTCATGCACCCCCTACTGGGGACCTGGCAACCCAGACATGTGCCTGACTGGGAATTGAACTGGCTGGGAAGAACAGGCTGGAAATCGAACCAGTGACCCTTTGGTTTGCAGGCCAGTGCTCAATCCACTGAGCCACACCAGCCAGGGCTGAAAATATCTTTATTCTAATCTCATACTTAATTGATAGTATAGCTATGTATAGAATTCTTGATTAGAAATTACATTCCATCAGTATTTTGAAGATATTAGTCCATGGAATTCTAAGCTTTCAGTGTCCTGTTGAGGGAGCTTCTGACATTCTGATATTTTATTATTTGTATAAAACCTGTTTTTATTGTTCTTTCTTGAAATTTGAATGTTTTGAAATTTCACGAAGATGTACCTTGGTGGACGGCTATTTTTAACATGAGTCATACAGTCAGAGGGCCCTTTCAAGTTCAAAAAGCTCAAGTCCTCTTTAGTTATGGGGACATTTTATTGAATTATTTTTTTGAATATTTTCTCCTTCCATTTTTTTCTTATTTTCTCTTCCTGGAACACCCATATTTAGATGTCATGTCTCCTAGACTGGTCCTCTAATTAAAAAAAATATTTTTTTTCTCATTTTTTATCTTTGTTTCTTGCTCTACATTGAGAGATTTCCTCTAGTTATTGTCTAACCCTTTTCATTTCTGCTATCATGTTCTTACACTTGATCTTAGCCAGGATGTTGAGAAGTGATCTGCTATCATGTTTTTAATTTTCAAGAATTATTTTTCTCTTTAGTCATTAAATACACTATTTTTAGAAAATGATCTCTTTGAGAGATCCAAGATGGCAGAGGAGTAAGTGGAAGCTACACTAACCTCCTCCCGGGACCAACCTGGAATTACAACTAAATTGTAGAGAAATCATCTCGAATAACAAACTGAACACTAGCTGGAGAGAAGGCTTACAACCACACACAGACAGAAGAAAACACCAGTACCCCGAGACTGGTACAGAGTGCAGAGGAGGTGCAAAAGGGCTGGCTTGGCTCCCATGGGCGACAGCTGAAGTGCCAGAGGGATATTTCAGCAGCTTCAGGGGGAACTTCTCAGGTTCCCCCTGAGAAGTGCGGGGGAACCCAACCTGTGCTCCCCAGCCTACAGCACCAGAGCTGAAAAGGAACCCAGATAACTTCCAGCTGTGAAAAGCAGCCAGGTTTCTGTCCATCAGGGAGAGACAGCTAGAGATGCAGAGAGCCTCTTAAAGTGTTAAAGCACAAAATTTCATTTGCAGCCACTTATCCTGGGTGCTGGCAATGGAAGGACAGAGTGAACTAGAGACTCTTGAGGGGAGTCTGGGGTTGGTGGTTCTGGGGAGAGAACTGAGGGAACAGCCTCCAGAATGCATGTGCTGAGTCATTGTACTGGAGGAGCCATCTCTCTCAGGCAGAGCACTGCTCCCCAAGTGGCATCAGCTAGAGGGGAAGCAATAGCCCCACAGGAATTACTCTGCCCCACCCTGTGGTGCTTAAGACTGCTTAGATTGATTAGATTAGAAACTGATCAGTTTGATGGCTTATTTAATACCTAAAGTGGAAAAATACAAAGAAGCAGCCAAAATGGGAAGACAAACAGACCCCAAATGAAAGAACAAGAGAATTTTCCAGAAGAACTAGATGAAATGGAAGTAAGGAATTCGTCACATAGAGAGTTTAGAGTAATGATTATAAGGATACTCAACAGCATGAAAAAAGACATAGAAACCATAAAAAAAGGATTAGTCAGAAATAAAGAGTGCAGTATCTGAGATAAATAATACACTGGAAGGAATAAAAAGTAAGTTAGATGAAGCAGAGGATTAAATCAGTGTTTTGGAAGACAAGGTAGAAAAAATAATCAGGCAGAGCAGCAAAAAGAAAAAAGAATTAACATTCAACAGAGGGAGCAAGCACATACAATGGGCTAAAGATAATTTATTTATCTTTAAAATGTGGTGTTGGGAAAATTGGACAGATACATGCAGAAAAATGAGACTAGACCACCTTCTTACATCACAGAGAGGAATAAATTCAAAATGTATTAAAGACAAATGTTAGACCCGAAACCATAAAAATTGTAGAAGAAAACATAGGCAGCAAAATCTTGGACATTGCTCGTAGAAATTTTTTATCGGATGTATCTCCCCAGGCAAAGGAAACAAGAGAAAAAAAATAAACAAATGGGACTTTGTCAAACTAAAAAGTTTTTACACAGCAAAGGAAACCATCAATAAAATAAAAAGACAACCCGCAGAATGAGAGAACATATTTGCCAGTACATCTGATAAGGGGTTAATATCCAAAATTTATCAAGAACTTAACAAAACTCAACACCAAAAAAACAAACAACCCAATTAAAAAAATTGCAAAGGAACTGAATAGACCCTTCTCCAAAGCGGACATACAGATGGCCAATAGACATATGAAAAGATGGTCAAAAAAAAAAAAATGCTCAACGTCACTACTCATCAGAGAGATGCAAATAAAAGCCACGGTGAGATATCACCTCACTCCTGTCAGAGTGGCCATCATCAATAAATAAAAAAACAAGTGCTGGCGAGGATGTGGAGAAAGGAGAATTCTTGCACTGTTGGTGGGAATGCAGACTGGTGTAGCCACTGTGGAAAGCAGTATGGAGATACCTCAAAAAATTAAAAATGGATCTGCCTTTTGACCCAGCAACCCCACGTCTGGGAATATATCCGAAGGAACCCAAAACACTAATTCGAAAGAACATAAGCAAAAATATGCTCATTGCAGCATTCTTTACAATGGCCAAGATACGGAAGCAAGTGTCCATCAGTACATGAGTGGATAAAACAACTATGGGACATTTACACAATGGAATTCTACTCAACCGTAAAAAAGAAGAAAATTTTGCCCTTTGCAACAGTATGGATGGAGCTGGAGAACATTATGTTAAGTGAAATAAGCCAGTCAGAGAAAGACAAGTACCATATGATCTCACTCACATGTGTTATCTAATGAACAAACTAAACTAACAAGCAAAACAGAGACAGACTCACAGATAGAGAACAGATGACGGCTAGTGGGGGCGGGGGAGGCTGCCGGGTAGAGGGATTGAGCAAAAAGGAAAAAGGACTCGTGGACAACAGTGATGATTGCTGGGGGCAGGGGGATATAAGGGGACTAAATGGTAATGGGAAAATATAATAAATATTATATATTTTTAAAATTCAAGAAAGAAAATATTTTTTTTACCTGTTTCATGAATAAAATATTTCTCTGATGATTTTAATGATTTTTTCTGTGTTTTCACCTTTGCACGTATTGTTTGCTTTTCCACATTGAGTTTCTTTTTTATTTGTTTGGTCTCCGTCTTTACATTAAGTACTTTTCTCTAATGCCTTTGATCTTGACTGTCAGCCCATACCTAAAAGTGCGGTGTCTTGTTTTCAGGGTTCTCTCCCACTTCCAGCTGTTCCTGGCGCTGCTGGAGACTGGTCTTTGTGGAGTTCTGCAGTGTATTTTAGGTTGCTTTCCCTGCTTCAAGTGCAGCATTCAGCTTTCTTGGGTTTGCTGAGTCAGTTCTACTTGTTTTTTTTTTCCAGTTTCCCAACTGCTGTTGCTGGTGTCCCCTCTCCTGTTTTCTTTGTTCTTGTGTACTTCACCTGTGCAACAATCTTACCTGTCATTCGAGGGGTGTCGAATAGGTGTGTATGTGATCTAAGTTAGGGGTCAGCAAACTGTGGGTCCGGTGCGGGATCCTTCCCTTTCCCCCCTCCAGGGCACCAACCAGCGCTACTCTCCCACCGCCCGAAGTTCACCTCCTCACCCTGTCGTCTCCCTGTCGGTTTCAGCACGTGCCTGTCCATTTTTATTCCAGCTGCTGCTGTTGCACACACATGTTTGTAAGCAGTGCCACCTTTCCTACGTTCCCCTGCCTCCCAGAGAGCGGTGGCTGGCAAAATGCCAGCTACTCCCAGTCTTCCTGGTCTCCCTGTGGGTGATGCTCCAGGGGGCCAACCTGCCCCTGATCCAAGTGCCTTTTGTTTTCTGGATGACATAGCAGTTTTTTTTCTCAAGTTGATGGTGACTCACTTTTTAAAAAACAGTCTTTGATGTGTCAGAGCCTTTTTTGAAAGTCTAAATAGATTGTATTGGCTGGTTCCCTTTTAGTCACATGCATTTTTACCTTCTCGAAAGAGGTAAATTAGGTATGTTTTCACTGTCCTGAAACCACACAACCCTTGCTTTCCACTGCTTCTCCTTAGCTGTTCCCACCCTTCCAGCGCAGCCCGCCCTGTAAGGCCGTCTCATACCAGCTCACATGTTATCTCTTCCTTGTCTTTCCAGGTTCTCCCAGCAAAAATTCTCCCTCTGGCATCTGAACTCCTATAGCAACTTCTCTAGAGGTTTATAATGTAGTTACTTGTATCTCCGTATTACCCTCCTAATAGTTCATAAACTCTTTCTTGTCAGAGACCACGCCTGATCTTCTCATATGGTCTCTTGAGCTTAGTAAGAATTCTATGTGTTTGGTAAGTTAAATTAATGACATGAATCTAAGGAAAAATTTCTTGAGATAAGTCTACTATTGGGTTGGCCAAAAAGTCCATTTAGATTTTCCACAAAATAAAAGACATTTTTTCATTTTCACCAATAACTTTATTGATTTGGATATTTTGAGTTTATCAGCTCAGACAGTTTATCAGCTGTCTCCCACCATTGGCTTCTAGTGGGTAGAGGGCAGAGGTGCTGCTAAACATCTTCCCATGCATAAGACAGCCCCATAGCAAAGAATTATTGGTCCAAAATGTTAATAGTACCAAGAAACTTTGCAAACCACTTTTGACATATTTGATCAATCATAGCACCTTTTCCATATGCTGCACAATTTGTGTGTGTGTGTTTCAGGTGCATTTTTACCTTTCTTAAAATAATAAAGCATAATATGCTGAAAATGTTGAATATTTTCTTCCATCTTCCATATTAAAATGGCTTCACAAAAATTCACCAATTTTGATACTTTTTTTAAAAAATGTGCTCTCATGTGTAACAGCTGTCAATAAAATCTAACAAAATTGTTTCGAATGAAGTTTAAGACAACTAAGCACTACAGAGCCATCACAAGGGAAAAACTAAACTGACTTTTTGGCCAACCCAGTAGTAGATCAACTGCCTTCACTTAACTCACTCACAGCTGAGTCTTCACAGTCTGGTCATTATACAGAAATTGTTCCCACGAAAGTTACAGATGCCCTTCTAAGGGTACCTTTGTGGTGTCTTTACATCCATCAGCTTCCTCCACCTCTTTGCCACATGTTGGTTATTCCTTCTTGTAACCAATTCTCACCTCCCCCATCTCCTCGTGTCCTGCTACCCCCATCACTCTGATTATTTCACCGGTTGTCTTCTTTATACCACACTCCCGTAAATCAGTGCTTTTGTTTAACTTTCTGTCCTCAGGCTTTTTTGTGTGTACACTTCAGGAATCTCATTACTCAGGTTTCGTTTATTTGGGATTGAGGTTAGGGAAGAAATTGAGGGACTAGAACAAGGGGTTGGCTTCCTCCACCACAGCCAGCCCCCCCAGGATCAAAGCAATGGAGGAAGTAGAACAAGACGCAGGTAGCCATATGGCTACTAAAAAATCCCGGAAGTCGAGCATTCTTTCATAAAGCTAGATTGGAGAACACAGCTTAGACCCAAGGTCCAAGTAGGGCCTTCTACGTCTCCCAGGATTCAGGCCCTGTGGGGTGAGTTGTGCTTGGAGCAGGTCCAGCCGGGTGTCAGGTCTGCCTCTTGCACCCAGTCGTTAGGAAGGCAGAGTATTAAAGCATGAAGACTGGAAAGTAGAGGAAGTGAGCCAGGGGTGTTCCAGCCTGTGGCCCAGGATGGCTAGGAGTGCGGCCCAATGCAAAATTGTAAATGTGCTTAAAACATTATGAGGTATTTTTGTTTTCGTTAGTGTTTGTGTATGTAATGTGTGGCCCAAGACAACTCTTCTTCCAGTGTGGCCCAGAGACACCAAAAGGTTGGACACCCCTGCCAGTTCCAAGATAGCAAGACACATGAAAAGGAGACTCTTGATTATAGCTCAAGACTCAAGGGAACTGAGGAAAAGCTAAAGGTCTCCAGCAAGGTTGATTCATGGTGAAGCTGGCTGCCACAGAGACCACCGCTGGAAGAACAGCTGGGTCCGAGGCAGCTCTTTAAGGGCTGTTGCTCTCCACTCTAATGCCCCGCCATTGAGATGGGCCCCAGCACCCAGCATGGAGTTCCACCTGTGACCTCCCAGTCTCTGCTCTTTGTCCGCTGTCTCCTGCCAATGGCCCCAACTCTCTGCACGTCCCATTTCAAACCTCTGAAAACTGGAACTTCCCTGTCTTATGGATGGGTAACCAGTCACGGATTGTCTTCCTTTGGGTCAGGTACCCAGCTTAGCTCCCCCACCTCAGCTTTATTGTGATCTAATTGACAGCGTTGTGTAAGTTTATCAGGTGTACAACGTGATGATCTAATATACACATATGTTATGAAATGATAACCACAGTAAGGTTAGTTGGCACGTCCATCACCGTACATGGTTACCTTTTTGTGTGTAAGTGTGTGGCAAGAACATCGAAGACCTACTCTTAGCAGATTCCAGTTATACAATATAGTGTTGTTAACTACAGAATGCTTAGCTTTATATGTGTCCTTCTTTTACCTGTTAGCTACTTGAGGGAACTTTTTTTTAACTCTTGCATCTCTAAGCCTTACCCATGGTGGCCAGCAGAATGTATGTGATGATTGTGTACATCTGCCACGACAGGTGGGATCAGAAAACGTAGCGGGTTCGCTGCATAACTTGAGCTTTGGAAGCCTCTCCAACAACTGGCAAGTCTGAGCCCCATTGTTCGTACTCTCTTTATGTCCCTTCTATCTGCTTCAGAAACCAGACACAGGAAACATCTGACCATAATAAAAGATTTCCAGTAAATTCTAGGTTTCCTCATTGAACAAGTCACATGCAGCAAAGCTCTGTTGCCCTTAGGTCTGGAATCCTGTTCGGTCACTTGTACAGCACACCACATGGCTGCCTCTGGCCTGGGAGCCAGGAACAGCTGGAGGCCGGGCTGCTCGCAATAAAAACGACGTTTGTTAGCCTGAGAGGGAGAAGTCTGGATATTCTTGCTGTGTTTCTTGCAAAACGAACTTCTGAACTTCTTGAAAACTGAATCTTCCCTTTTGCTGTCAAAGTGGCTTGTTACCAAAATAATCTTACATCCTTTAGAAGAAACACAAATAGTGATTGGCCAAACTGACTCTCAGGTCTTACTGGCTTTACTGCTCAAAGCGAAGCCCATCAAAATTTACACAAAACATGGATAGGTCCCTAACTTCCTTCAGAAGTTTCTACTCTCATTTGTGTTTTCTTCAGTTTAAAGACACATGCTCTGGGAGCATCCCACTACCGGAAACAGTATTTGTGAAAACTGACTGTTCTTTCCTGTAAGGCTGTCATCTCTTTGGTGCTTACCCCTTACATGCCCATCACACTTTATTTCCAGTGGCTGCTAACTCGTCTGTCTTCCTAGGCTGGAAGGCAAAAGCTATCTCTTATTTGGCTCCATTTCTCTAGTACAGGCACAGCTCAGAGATACTGAAAGTCGGTTCCACACCGCTGTGATAGAGTGAGTATTGCAGTAAAGCCAGTTGTAGTCTTTTTGCTGGTGGAGAGTCTTGCCTTCAGTTTGTAAAAAAAAAAATACATCTGTGACGCACAATAAAATGAGGTGTGGAAGAAATGGGGCCACATGCAAAACCTGACCAGCTCAGGGGAGGCCTACGTGGCGGCCTTACAAACTCAGAGACCTAAAGTGACCACATAGGGTGGTTTGAAATTAGAACTTTCTAACGGAAAGCAGTTTGTGGCGGGTAGTCACGTTCTAGTCTGGTGTTTTCCCTAACAAAGGTTAATCTTTACCTTCGCTGAGCCTGTCGTCTTTTTGCATGTATGATAACATGCCTTTGGAATGTCAAATTTCCTTTTTCCGGGCCCCTCAAAGCACAGGCACCACACCAGGAGAAGACCACAAATCCTCTGGTCGTGCTTGTCATCGTGTTAATTATTCACTGTTCACTGTCCTGTACCCACTTGTGTAAGAAGTATGTGTCTGTCACTTTACATTTTATCCCGTCCCGGAGGTTTCCCCACTTGGCTTTCTCCTGCCTCCCTAATCTAACACCACTTGTTTTCATGTAACCCCCTTATGCCTCCTTTTTTGATTGTAATGTATAAAATAAGGTGCTGAACTGCCATTCCGCAGAGCATTTTCTCAGTCGTTGAGGTTTTGCTTCCTGAAAATTGTCATCAGTTTGGCTCAAATAGATGCAAAAATTCTCTACGGGTTTGAATGTTTCTTACGCTGACAGAGATATGCCTGTATCTGGCACATCACACGTACTTGATAATATTTGTGGGAAGGAGGGAGGGATTTTTGAAAAGCTCAGTCTATTTAGGAATGGCTGTAGCAGAGGCACACCTAAGCGGCACGAAGCAAGGACACCTGAGTAGTTAAGGGAAAAGCTGAACAGTGAGGCAGGCAGGAGCCTCCCATCCTTCCACACTGGTACCAGTGAGTTAGAGGGGAAAGTCCTAGAGCTGGATGGGAGAGTTTTAACTTTTTTATGATAATGTAAGTAACATGTGTTTACTGTAGAAAAATTTCAAAAATACAGAGAATAAACACTACCTGTAATTCTTTCTCCCACAGACAACCACTGTTAATATCGGGTCTTTTTTTCTTTTACTTTTCACTAAGTTTTAGGTTTCTAGTTAATCCTTAGCCTTTTTTCTTTACGTTTAGTTTGAAAAGTTTAAGAAATTATTTCAGGACTGCTTGTGAATACAAAGAAGGTGAACTGCAATGGGAAAAAATACTTGTCAATTGCAATAAAAATTTGAGATGCTGTTTTTATTGTTAGTGTGGGCAGTGACCTCCTCAGAAAGCCTTCCCTCATCTTCTTCAGGTGAGTGTGATTTCTCACCTAGAAAGCTCCTTGGCCAGTTTCCTCATCCCCCCTGCACTGACTTGTGGGACTGCCTTTATCTCCGTAGAATGAGGCCAGAAGCTTCACTGAACCTCTGAAGCTTCCCAGCTTCAAGGTACTTGAAGGACAGTTCCAGGTTGACTTGAATTGAATGGGAATCTAGATGCATAATGCATTTCCCCCCAAAGTGTGAAATACCACTGGGGTAAGACATCTCCTTTGAAAGAAAGGAGGACATTTACTACTGTATTCCTTTGTTTACTGAACATACCGCCTAGTTCCGTGTGTTGGTCACTGAGCTAGGCCTAGGCATCAGAGCTTCAGAATGAGTAGACAGTCCTTGTCCTCAGGGAACTTGCAGTTTAATGAGAGAAGAAAGAAAGGTAAACGAGGAGTATAATGCAATACAATAATGCCGTAATAGCGGCACAGGGATGGCGTAGAGAGGAGAATGGGCAGAATGGATGAGAGGAGGCTTAAAGAAGAGGGGTGACTGAGTTGGGTGTTAATGGAAAAGTGAGGGTTTTTTTCATGCGAGCAGGCAGAGAGAACAGGATGTCTGAAGATACGAGGTGCATATCTCTTTGGGGAAATGGAAGTCATTTGGCATATCTGGAACGTGAGGTACACTACAGGTGGCAAATGAGGGAAGGTGGTGAAAACCTTGAATGTCAGAACTTGGGCTTTATTCAATAGGCTATGGGAAGCATTTTAATCAAGAGCAAAGCCACAGTCAGGTATACATCTTGGGAAAACCATGTAGCAGTGTAAAGGAGGATGGAAGTGGGCTAAGCTAAAAGGCAGGTGTGTGGTTAGGAGGCTGGCAGAACAGTCCCAGCAAAAAAGGACAGGCAAATGTCCAGAAAGGGCAAACCCCAGAGAGACAGAAAGTAAGTTAGTGGTCACCTGCAGCCGGAGGGGGGACAGGATGTGACTGTAAATGGCCACAAGGCATCATTAGGGTGATGGAAAAGTTCTACAACTGCATGTGGTGACGGCTGCACAGCTCTGTACACTTAAATGAGTGAATGGTGTAGTACAGAGATTATACCTCAATAAAACTCTGAGAGAACGGTGACGGAAGGAGACTTGACTTGGGCTGGTGAGCACACAACACAATATACCTGTGATGTGTCATAGAATCGTACACCTGAAATCTATATAATTTTTTTAACCAATGTCACCCCAATAAATTCAATTAAAAAAACTCAGAGAGAGAGAGAAACAGGGACTTCTTTTCTGAAAGGGCAGTAGCTTTAAGAGGAGACAGATATGAGAAACGGTGATAAAGAAGTAGCATTTTAACAGCTAGGCATCGATTGTGTCTCGCATCATGGTCACCTATCTGTTTAGCCAAGTGTACTAATTGTGCTTCTGTTTACATTTTTGCAAAAAGTGTCAACCCCTACCTTTTATCTGGTAGGTTTCAAAGCATATGGATCTGCCCTTAACTAGCAATACAAAATATCTGCCTGTAGATTCCTACACAAAACTGTATCTTCTAGTTCTCTGCCACCCAGTTCTTCATAAACACTTGGTTATGAGGAAAAAATACAGGGTCTGGCACAGATAATGCCCCTTTTTTATTACAAAATTATAAGCATGTAATCCTGTAACATAACAATATCATATTTAAGGATACCAAATGACACTTCAGGTGAAATGTTCAAATTAAAACTATAAATTATACCCCCATTATTACCCTACCGACCACACTCAAGCAGGCGTTACTTGTGCCAGACCCTGTATGGGTGAAAGACTGCTTGAAGGGAATGTGGCCCACTCGTTTCTCTAGAATTGTTATTCACCAAGTAGTTATTGGGTGCCAGATCTTACGCTGGTAACATAGTAGTGAATAGAGTGGATGTAGGCTCTGCCTTTATGGGGCTTACAGTCTAGCAGTGGGGACAGAGATCTATAGTTGTGGCAACAATTGTGCTGAATTTCCATGTGCACTAAGAGAAAAGGACATACAAACCGAGATCTGAAGAAGAATGCTGGGTTGGAGGAGTGGCTGCGGACGCTGGTCCTGTAACCATCCAGCTGGCATTCTTCTGTAATGAGTGAGCCTTTGAATGCGATCCCTTTGGAGTCTGGGGTCTCCGAGGTTATCCTGGGCCTTAAATTATCTTGGCGTCCTTTACAGTTGCTTTCATTGAGCTGTACGCCAGCTTTATGCCATCATTTGTATTGGTCATGTTATAAGAAACAGCCATACAAGATTCGCAATTAATTATTATAGAAATGTTGTGGAAGATACAGTCTTTAACATCATGCTTCATCCTGCTTTATAGAAACCCAGAAGAGAAATTTCTTTCTGGTCACTCTAGAGCGTTCGCTTCTATGTTTTGCTCTGTGAGTTGCTCTGGAACACCCTATGGCGTCTTGCTCCCCTTCCCCACAAGGGACATTGTCTCGGCCTGGAGTGCCCGTTCCATTCTTGTCAGGTTTAACCCTTACTTCTCCCTCAGCTGTTAGGTCAAGGGCCACTTCTTTAGGGAAGCCTTTCCTAACCAACACCCACTCCCCTTCTAAACTAGTCTGGTTCCTAAGAGAAACGTTCACAGCACTCTTTTCTTTTTTACTTAGTTTATAGTTAAATAATTTGTTGTTCGGTAACTTTTTCTCTCTCCTAGTCTGATGGCAAGTAGATCCATGAGGGTAGAGACCATGCTTTTTTTATTTGCTGCTTTGTCTCAAAGTATAGTATCTTGCACATAGTAGATGCCCAATAAGTATTTACTGAACAGTTGAATGAAGAAATGATTGAATCAATGTGGGCACTGAATCTTGTAACTTGTTTTTCTCCTGTGGCTGTTTGGATGCTCAGGCCTCCTTCATTGCAGCTACAGCGTTTGTGTAGGTCCTCATGGCATGCATTTTGTACACTAACATTTCCCGACTACGTAATATTTTTCCTTTCTTCGACTTTTTCATTTTTGATTCCATTGTGTACTATAAATTCCTACAGGCCACTTGAAGCCTTTTGGCGGGAAGAAATAGTAAACTAGTGGGTATATGGCTAAGAAAAGAAAGGAAGAAGTCACAGGGAAATGTTAGTGTCTAACGAGATACAGGAGGGAATTTTCCATTTGCTTTTTAAAAATTTTATTTTTTCACTATGAGGAGGAAAAAGAAGTGAACTTGTCCCGTAATGTGGCAGGAAATGCCTCTGAAACACTCGAGGCCCCTCGGCCCTGAGGTGGTCGTCCCTGTGGCAGGAGGCTGGGGGCTGGGCTCGCAGGGCCTCCCGGCCCGGTGGATGGGTGGGCACGGACCTGTGCAGTGTCCGTGCAGCTGAATTCCATGACAGTTGGCTTTCCCGTGGGGAGGGTTTGGGCAGAGCCAGTGGGAGCTTGGGTTTTCACTGTAAGAAGGAGAAAAGAAATGAACCTGTCCTCTTGTGTTGCAGATTCAGTGGTTCTATCCTTTGACTCCGATGGACAAGCTCTAGGCTCAGGTACCAGTCTCTCCCCTCTGTCATCCTTTCAGCACCCAACACTGGCCACATTTGAATGGAGCCTAATAAGGTTGGGGGTGGGGGTAATCTGGGGGTGGGCAATGGAATATCTCAGAATTGTGGGAAAGCCTCAAGAAGCCTTTCTAGGGACTCAAGGTCTAGGAAGCAGCAGTGGGATACCACACCCAGAAGGCTTTGCCAATTGCTTTAAAAGCGAGCACTGAAGTGTTTTCAGGAGATGCTCCTTCCTCATTCAGAGTGGTCCAGGTTTCTATACAAGGGCACGTTTTCTGTCCTTGTATAGAGAGCAGGGCAGAGGGCGTCGAGGGATGCCAAGCTCTGGCTGCGCTGGAGTAGATAAGCATCAGGGCTTTCAGCAGAATGCCAGGCTGGTGAGAGCATCACAGCTTCTCAAGGACATACACCTCATCACACGCTTGCACGCACACCCCGTACACTCAAACACACAACCTCCAGGAGGTGTTCTTTATTGTGCACTTTACTGTGCACTCGTGCCCAAACTCATGTAGGCTGGCACACTCCCACTCTTCCCTGTGTCTACAGTGGAGGACACGCAGCCTGGCACACCTGCGCCTGGCACACAGAATCACCCAGGCTCATTTGGACTTGGCTTTCTCATGTCTGAAGGAGTCTCCCTGCTCCACACGACGGTGCTGTTGGCAGTGAGCAGAAAGGGGTTACTTTGATTCTTCAGCCTGCTGCCGTTGTATCCCTGTGGGAGCCCTGGAATGACGTTACTTTGTGAGAAGAGCATTTCTGTGCATTAATTCTGTATTTTTAGTTGAGGACAGTGGTGGGTGCTGCTTACGAATAACAGGGAGACTTTGCTGGCCTGCTGAGGACAGTTCATCCTTGAATGCGGGAGGCAGGTGTTCACAAAGCAGCTGTGAGTTGCCGGCAGCTGTGGCCGTGTGGACAAGAGAACGATATTCAGAGAATGTGGTCACAGCTACCCCTGTTTACTGAGGACCTACTGTGTGCCGGCGCTGTGCCAAGTGCTTTGCACATATCTCACAAGGTAGACAATATATCCCTACTTAGAGATAAAGAAACTCATGCTCAAACGGTGAAGTAATCTGTCCAGGGCCATGGATCTCTGTCCGGCTCTGGAGCCTGTTCTCTCTGCTTTGCCATCTTGCTGTCTCCTAACTGTGTGAGGTGTCCTCCACCAAAATGCTGAGACAGGAGAGGCCACTTTTAAACAGAGTGGACAGAGAGTTTTTATTCCTATAGGAAAAGACTAACCAATTTGATTACAATAAAGTTAAGAACTTCTGTTAATCGAAAGACACCATTAAGAGTAAAAAGGCAATAAAGAGTGCAAAACGATATTCACAACACAAAAACCCAGAAAAGGCTTGTGCCAGGACTATGAAAGAACTACAAAATCGATAGGAATAAAGAAATGACCAGTATAGAAACAGGCAAAAACCCGAGTAAGTACTTCACAAAAGAGGAAATCCAAATGGCCAATAAACCTATGAAAAGGTGTTTGGTTGAGTTGACATGTAAGGAGTGCATATTCGAATTGCAGTGAGACACCACAACACTTCTACCCAAACAGCAAAACTTAAAAAGCCTAATGTCCCAGTGTCGGTGAGAATGTGGTACAGTGGAAACTCTGAGTTTCTCCTGGTCAGAGGATAAATTGGCTACAACCGCTTTGGAAAAGACTAGCTGAATTTAAATACACCCCATAACCTGGCAGTTCCTCCCCTAGGTATGTTCCTCGCGTAAAGGGATGCTTATATACATACCAGGGTATACGGACAAGGTACATATGTAAGAGTCTATCTCTGACATTGCATGTAGCTAAAGGCCTGGACATAATGCATTTAGCAGCTATTTGAAGACTCTAAAATATAAATAGTAGCAGATAGATTGTGGGAAAAGACTAGAATTAAAAGCGCAAACACAGTGACAGTGAATTTCTCATTTTTCTTCTGGTGTCCCATGTCGTGGACGTGAGGCAGTCCAAAATCTAGCAGTGGATACCAGGGCACAGAGAGAATTCCAGAAGACCTCTAGTTAGGACTCTACGGCTCAAACGGGGAAATCCCAAGAGCTGTTTTTCCCTTGTTCTCTCATGCCCTAGTGCCCAGGCAGTCCTGCGGTAGTGGTGGTAGCGCCAGTGGCAGCAGTGGGGCCTTCAAGCACCGAGAACTGAGGGAGGAAAATCTTCCTCTCTGATTGAAGGAGCTGTAATCCCAAGAGGGTGACATGAAATCTGGTTGCTTTGCTCTCTCTCTCTGCCTTCTTGCTGCTTGGCCCCAGATTTGGGCATAGGTCGGGAAACAGGTGGCAGAATACGTTAACTAAAACCCCAGCTTTCTGGCCAGAGGACCAAGAAGGGAAAACCCAATGAACTGGAAAGTATAAGAGACAATGGAGAGGGGGGATCTCAAGAAAGTGACTCCACGAAGGTGTTTATGAGCTTCTGGGCCAGCCCCTGAGCTGTGCATGCATGCATCTGATTCTAACCAGCAGAGCAAAGACTTTGAGAACTGAACTAAGGAATGGGCCATGGCCTGAGTCCCAGACTGCATGCTGGGGGGCACACTCAGAAGGCACACCTGAAGAGGCTTTGACAATGGAACTGGCTTTGAAAGCACAACCCATAGAAGGCTGGTCAGCACTTGCTACCTAAATCCAACCTGATCAATGGGCAGAGCAACCCAGGCTGTGCCCTGATGGGGAATCAAACTGGCAACCTTTCGATTTGCAGGTTGATTATCTGGTAAAACAAAAATATCGACATTCTCCACTGGATTTAAATAAGACCTCAGGTTTCATAACATAATATTCAGAATATCCAAAATTAATCATCATCTGAAGAACCAGGAAAATCTTGACTTGCGTAGGAAAGATGATCAGGAGATGCCAGTGCTGAAATGACACAGATGCTGGAATAATCTGACAGACTTTGAAGTAGCTATTATAAAAACGCTCCCAAAAGTCAGGGCGAACACTGTTACGATGCATGGAAAGACAGAAAGTGTTAGCCGTTAGCCCCCCACACCAAAAAATAAATAAATAAAAAGGTATAAGGAAGGACCAAATGGCGATACAAGAAAAAATACAATAACCCCAAATTTAAAAACTCAACTGAATGGGCTCAATAACAGAATGCAAATGACAGAGGAAAAAGCCTCAGTGAACTTGAAAATAAAGCAATAGAAACTAATCAATCTGAACAACAAAAGAAAAAAAAAGATGAAAAGAGTTGAACAGAGCCCCAGTGACTTGTGGGATGATACCAGAAGGTTTACTGTCTGTATCATTAGACTCCCAGAAAAAGGAGAGTGCAGTACAGAAGAAATATTCGATGGAATAAGGGCTAAAAAAATCCCCAAATTTGGTACCCAAGTGGGGTTTATCCTGGGAATGGAAGGTTCAACACTAAAAAACTCAGTCCATGTAATCTACCATGTGAACTGTCAAAAGAAAAACTAATGGTCATGTCAATTGATGAAGAAAAAGCATCTGACAAAATTCAACATTTACTCATGATAAAAAAAAATACTCTCATCAAGCTTAAGTGTGAACTTCTTCGACCTGATATGGAGCATCTATAAAAAGCCTACAGCAAACATCATACTTAATGGTAAAAGACTGCCCTCTCCTAAGATCAGGAGTCACTGCTGAAAGTCCTTGCCAGTGCAATAAGGCAAGAAAAAGAAATAAAAAGAATACAGATTGGAAAGGAAGGAATAAAATTAAGCCTCCTCATAGATGACATGATTGCCTACATAGAAAATCCCAAGGAAATCTACAAAAAAAAAACAACAAAGAAACCCCTCCTAGAACTGATAACTGAGTTTGGCACAATGACAGGATATAAGAACAAAACACAAAAATTTAATTGTATTTCTATATACAAGCAATGAACAATTGAAGATCTAAAATAAAAAAAATCATGTATAGTATCCCCAAACCAAAATACTTATGAATAAATCTAATGAAATGTGTAGGATCTGTATGTTGATACTTGTTCCTCTCTCACTTTTCCTTCCCTATTTACCCAACTGTTGAAACTGTGACCTAGGAATCTGGTTTTTCCTCTTTCTCACCCTTTTCTACCTTTTTTAAATCTGGTTTTTAAAAGATTTAATTTTTTTAGAGAGCGGGGAAGGGAAGGAGCAAGAGAGGGAGAGAAACATCGACTTACGAGTAAAACACTGATCAGTTGCCTCTCACACACCCCCAACCCAAGACCTGACCTGCAACCCAGGCTGCGCCCTGACGGGGAATCAAACTGGCAACCTTTCGATTTGTAGGCTGGCACTCAACCCAGCGAGCCACACTAGCCAGCTCTTCCCTTTTTTTTTGTTTTTATCTTTACTGTACGTCCTTGTCCAGCCGTTTCTTTCTAGCACTTCTCTCCAAGTTACCATCATCTCTCCCTTTAGACAAGTGAGCATCTATTCTAACTGGTCTTTCTGAGCTCATTTGTTATCTCCCAGCAGTGCATTCTCCACTGCAGCCAGAGTAATCTTTTAAAAATAGAAATCAGATCATATCTTATCTGCACTGAAATCTTTCCAGTGACTTCATGGTGCACTTAAAGTAAATCCAAACTCTGACGTGCAGGGCCCTGCTTGCTGGCTCCTACTCTAGTTGCTCTCCACTTATCTCTACACATAGCCCACTTGGCCCCCACTGACCTCAAGCCACAGTGGCACTCCTGCTGTTCCCTGAGTGTGCCGGGCTCTTTCTACCTCAGGGCCTGTGTGCTCACTGCTTCCCTCTACCTAGAATTCCTCCTGCTTTGCCTGACTGTCACAGGTTTCTCTTCAAACGTCACCTCTGCAGGAAGGCCTTCCCAGACCACTTTATCTGAAGTCATCTACTCTTTTGACACCTAGTCCTTCTCTAGGCAGGTATGTCTTTATTCCTTGTTAGCACTCATCCTTCCTTCACATCATCAGTCTCCGAGAATGCAGGCTTCATTTGGCCAGGGACCTTGCCTATCGTGTTCATCACTGTGTCCCCAGTACTGAGAACAGTACTTGGCATGTAATAGATACTCAGTAAATGTTTGTTGAATGAAGAGTTGAAAATAGAAACAAAAATGTCCATCACTTAATGAATACGTAAGGATTGCATAAATAGCGCATCCATCTAGTGAAATACTGTGGGGCCATTGAAAATAATGATGCAGTTTTATTTTCATCGACAAAGAAGATGTTGAGGATATTGTTGAGTGAACGATATAGACATATTGACATATAGACATACCGAGTCTATATATAAGTAAAATTATATATGCATATTCACACATGTATTTATGGAAGGAGATTTCTGAGAAGATATTCATGAAAATGTAGCAATTAACTTTTGATGGGAGTTTAAAATAGTTCTCACTTCATTCTTTGTAAGTTTTTTACATTTTGATGTGTGTTGCTCCTACAAATGGGAAACACAAAATTATTTTTGTTTGGAGAGAGGGACACATTTCTGTTTTATGTAATAATTGCTTGGTGGTTATTTATACTTATCTACCTACTAAGTGGTGAGCTCCGTGAAGTTTAAGGTGCAGACTGCAGAGTGAACTATTTTTTTCTATTTCCAGCCCCAGCTGTTCTTTTGCCATGCTTTTCCTCCCAGTTCTGCAGCAGGACGCCCTGGCATGGTGCGGACACACTTGACATCATGAATCAAATTGAATGCGCTGCATGCGCAGCTCTAGACATCTGCTGTTTTCCCAGGGCAGAGGGGAAATTGGAGCATGACTGCTTTGCCTTCCCTGGGATGAGGCTTCTATTTACCACCGAGGCTCCACTCTCCACTGGCCCCCAGCAGTGCCACACCGCAGAGGGGCTGTGGTGCGTTGCGGAGGGAGGGCTCACAGTCACAGGAGGCCCTCCGCCCGCCCCCATGCCAACCTACATCCATTGGAGGTTGGATTTCCATTTGTGATCCTCCAAGTTATTTTACTGGGTCAGTTAATTTAGTCCAGGTCAGTGAATTTTTCTGTGTTTATTTTATAAAACTGCTTTTCCTATTTTAGTTTGTCTTTGATTAATTGATCCTACATTATGATTTATTTCACTGACTTAAGATGATGTGGGAGCTGTTTACACTTTGGCCAGCCCCTCTCAAGCCTCTGTGGACTCCCATAACTCATGTGTGGGCTTGGCTAGGGCCTTTTGACCCCACCCCCTTGGTGGGGGACGGGAGATAAATAGTAGGTAATTGCTCTCATGACAGCTGCCCTCCTAACATGAGGGTCTCAGTTTTGCTTTCCTCTGAGAGTCAGTGTGGCATAACATGATGAAGTTTCAGAGTCAGATCCAGGCTGGGTCACCAACACCCCCGCTAGTCCACTTACTGATTGGGAATATCAGCACATTATTTCCGTCTCTCTAAGCCTCTGTTTCCTCACCTGTAAAAAGGAACTGACACCTACTGTGAGTAGAGGTGAAGGTACTGAGAGCAGCATGAGTACACAGTAGATGCTCAATAAATGGTAGTTCCCCTTCGTCTGGCAGTCCATTTGTAATTGTCACCAACTTCCTCCTCCATGCAAACTGTGACATGTATTGCTGGTGTTCAGTGTAGCCTGTGACTTTTTTTGGAGACTGTGCAGCGCCATTTCTTCAGGAATGAGGGCCCTATTTTGGTTAAGATAGGTCCTCGTTTCACCTACCCCGACGCCTTTTGCACTTTCCTGCCCATGGCCTGTCCTGCCTTTTGTGTATTCTAATATAAAGCACTGCAGTTTTCTGATGGGATGAAGTCCGTAATTTTATCCCATCAACTAAAGTTTGAGTACCTCAGTGATGTTCCTCAGACTTGTCTTCACATGAAACATTCATTGTTCTCAACAGCAGCAGTTATTTAATAAGCATCTGCTTTGTGCCAAAGCATAGTGACAGCTGACTGGAATTTGCGGCGGTTCTTTAGAATGAGAAAAGGAGGGGGACCACTGGAGACCCAAAATGCCAGTAGCACGGTTGGCTCACGATGTCCACCTACCTGGAATCCCTGAAATTCCATCGTAGAACTCAGTGGCATGAAGGTGAACCTAGAGTAGGACACTGGCCTCGGGAACTTTCAGGGAGGTACCTCTCAGTCTCGAATAGAGTCCCACTGCAGGAAGGTGCTCCCAGCTGTGGACGCAGGAGAGCGCAGACAGAAAGTGATAACCTTCGTGCCCCAGGCTGTGATAAGCAGGAGAGGACTTGGGGTTATCTAAATAGGGCATTGTGGAAACATTTATCATTTTCTTTACATTGCAGAATTGTGATGGGCAAAATGAATGCAGAGTTTTAGAGTATAGTAAATGTTGAATTAAACCAAGCTTATTTCAATGTTCATAAATTTTTATACCAGGTTTTGTGTCTTACATGTGGTCAGTTTTCGTAACTGTTTCATATATGCTTGAAAAGAATGTACATTCTTTACTTTTTGGACGTAGGTACTCTGTATCTGTTAGTTCAAATGTATTAATTGTTCTGTTTAAATCTTCTGAATTCTCACAATGTCGTGAGCCTGAGTTTTCAGTGTGTATGTGTCTCCACTGCAATGCAGGAGCCCACTGTGTGTTTCTTGCTGTAATTCTGTTAATTTTGCCCGTGTACAGAGACGTTTCAGTGTTAGGTGCATACACACTTGAGTTTATGTCCAGTTTCTGAACCTTCTAGGAGTTTGTATGATGCAGAACACCAACTTATCCCTTTGAAACAGCAGTGGGAGAGTTAATGATTAATTTTGAAGACTTTAGGTGTCTGAAAAAGCGCTCTCTGCACTTACAGGTCTGGCTTGGTGCAGGTGCAGAAGGAGAAGAGCAGAGATTTGCATCACTGAGGCCACTTCCCATCTGGAGCCAGGCAAAGGACACACATGTGCTTAGGGGTTTTTGTAATGCTGGGCTTTCCAGCCTGGGTGAGGCAGGAAGCCTGAGCCACCAGACTAAACATCTCTCCTTCACTGTGCAGCTGCAGGGTTGCTGCTTTGACACCTGAGAGGAGAGTCCTCAGGTGCTGGGAGAGCCATGTGTGCACATCGGCGTACCCTTCGGTGCCTGGCTGACTTGGGAGTCCAAGAGTCTTCTGTTCGTATTACAGAGTTGGGGTCAGTGGACTGCCAGGGAGACCCAGGCTTTACTGCCAGCTTCCCCGGAAGTGAATTGTCCCTGAGTTGGTACCTCCCAAATAGCATTTCCACTGTATAAGCTGAATTCACGTGCAGCCTGAAGACCACGTCTGTATACAGTGAGATGTTGTGGGACCCGCAGCCTTGCCCGAACCCGGGGAAGAAGCTCTGCACCTGCCTCACGGAGCGCTGTGCCTGTGCCTGCCTGGCGGCTTTCTATTCTGGCTCACACTTCCTAAAGATCATACTTGCGCTTTCCTGCTCGGTGGGGGCTCCATGAGCACCTGTTTGTGACCTCGGGGCATATTCATAACAGCTTATGAATATGAGAGTGGAGCGCTTGGCAGCTGAGACCCCTGCCTGCGTTGGAGATGGGGCAGTCACTGGCTGCTGAGGAGCCTCAGGAAGTCTTGGTGGAGGTTAAATTTTAGGCTTTTATAAATGACAGGAGGGAATTACCTTGGAAAATTTGGAGTCCTCAAAAGGGAACCCCAAAGTAAAAGCTGGAAACTGAAGTGAGGGAAGAGTGCCTAAGAAGAGCCAGGTCAGGCTCTCCATAGGCAGGTGACCGCGAAGTAATCTGGGAGCCAGGAGTGGCCAGAGCAAGGGAAGCACTGGAGCACAGGGAGGTCGGGCTAGTGACTAGGAGGGGCAGCTACTGCTACCGCCATTGCCGCCACCGCTAACATTGCCCCCTCGCAGTAAAGGGCGGAGGAAGGCAAAGAATCCAGGACTAAGGGCTTCTTATTAGGCTTCCTTGGTCATTTGGTTATTCTGTGTATTCTTCCATTTATTCAGCACAGCTATGGACACCCACTCTGGGCCAGACCCCAGTTAGCTGCTAGAGAAACAGATAACATATGTAGTTAGGGTTGTTTAATTGTGAGCAACAGGAACTGACCATGGCTAACTCAAAAGAAAAAGGAATTTACTGGAAGGACACAGGTACCCACAGAATCAAAAGCCACACAGCTGGCCCACAGAAAGGACATGAAGGGCAGTGCCGGGAACCTAGGGGCCGGCAAGTCGTCCATCTCTTCAGCACACTGTTTTCTCCCCAGTGCCACTTAGCTTAAGGAAGAAAGAGTCTAGCCCACCCAGCTTTTGCCCGGTCTCTACGCGTTGGACAGGCAAAACCCAGGACAGGCTCACCACTTGCCAGCAATGATAGAAAAGTAGTTCCTTGAAAGAAATTTAAGGGGCTTATTCTGAAATGAGGGGGAAAACCAGCAGATGCGGACTGCAGGGTCATGAGCGACTAATGGCAGAAGTGCGTTAAGTTCTGTGTGTTTGGCGGCGAGCACGGATAAGGGGCACTTGGGCTAACGGCTTGGATCAGAGAAGGTGCTGTCCACTCACTCACTCTTAACATGGCAAACACAGTGCTAGTGACGACGCCTTGATAGAACTTCTAGTACCGTGGAGGAGGGACACCAGTCCAATAGTCTGATAAGTGTATAATTCCAAACTGGCTTCCAAGGGCTGTGAGAGCAAGTAAGTACATGTTAAAGGAACGTGTAAGAGGGGCCACAATCTGGACAGGAGGGACAAGGAATGCTCTTCTAAAAGAATATGTTTTAACTAGGGTCTAAAGGGTGAGCAGGAATTAGCCAAATAAAGAGGTGAGGACACATTTCAGGTAGAAAAAAACCTGTTTCTCAAAAAAAGTCCTATGCTGAGAGAGCTCATGGCTTATTCCGGGAACAGAAAGAAGGCCAGAATGGCCCAAACAGGGAGTACGGGTACGAACTAGAAATGGAAAGGTAGGCAAAGTCCCAATCACAAGGTCCTGTGGCACTACGGAAATATCAGAGTTGGCTTTGGTGACAGCTATGATGTATCTTGGGGATGAGTGGGTGTTTACCAGGTCAGCAAGGGGAGTGAGGGTTTTCAAGATGACAGAAATGTTGTCTGCAACAGCTGTCGGGCATAAAGGCTGCCTAGACAGGAGTGGCTGCAGGAGAGTCCGGGAAGACAGGTAGAGACATTAAGAGGCAGCTGCATTTTCTCAGTGAAAACTAGCAAGAACAGTGACCGTGGTATAGGGAGGAGGATCTGCATTTAGAAATGAGACAGGGTACACCAAAAAATTCTTTCTTGGAGAACTGAGTGATCATAGTGTTATGAAGCAAAACAAAACCAGGAACGGCTCGGGGCAGAGTGAAGGTAGGTCTGATGTGCAGCGTTTTGAGTGTTGAGGTGACCGTGGGTCATTTAGAAGCAATGTATGGGGATAACCAATGCGAAAGGGGTGGGAATAATGTCTTAGGTGAAGGGAAAATCATGTACAAAGGCCTGACGGTGGGTAAAGACACTATGAAGGAAAGAAAATAGTTCAGTTGGCGGGATCACCGAGTATGGCAAGGGCAGGGTAGGGGAAATGCAGAAGCTCAAAAAGTGAACTCCGAATGGTTGCTGTAGGCCATATCTTGAAGGACCTTGTAAATCAAGAGACTAGGGTTCATTCTAAGAACAATAGAGACCATTCAAAGGCTTTAAGCAGAGTTATGACATAACCATCTTTATCCGATAAGAAGATAGCTCTGATTACACCATGGAGAATCGGTTAGAGAAAGACAAGACAGGAGGCAGGGAGACGTGGTAGGGGGCTCTTACTGTAATCTGGGTCAGAGGTGAAGGATAGTAGAAATGGGAAAAAGTGGATTTGAAATCCACTGAGAAGATGAAATTAAAAGGACATGGTAATTAGGAAAGAAGCAGGAATCAAGGAATCCTCTCAGGTTTCAAGCTTGGGCAGCTGGATGAGGAATGGTACCATTCCCAGTAAGGTAGGGAGCGCTGGGGAAGAACCAGGTTCTATGTGTGTGAGGGTGGTGAAAATGAACTCTGTGTGGGGTGGCCTGCGTTTTCGGTGTCTATAGGACGTGGAATGTCCGGGGGACGGAGGGAGGGGGCTGGACACACAAGTCTGGAGCTCAGGAGAGAGGGTTGGGCAGGAATGAGAGATTTAGTTTGGGTGCAATGAAAAGATAATTGCATCCAGCTAAACTGAATAGTTGAACAAGGTAAAGTCTCGACTGGATAAGGAAAAAAGTCAAGAAAGAAGGAGAAACAACTAAAAACAGACAAGATATATGAACTAAGTTTTTTCAGACACTGAACAATAGGTGGCACAGGACACTGATCTCTGAAAGAAGGGAAACAAATAAGGTTAGCTCTGTAATTACCCACACTCACGGCCTGGACAGAGTTTCCAGACTACAGCACAGGAAGGAGAGCCCAGAGAGAACCCAAGAGAGTCTTAAGAGGAAACAAGAGTTGAGAATTTAAGGGACCAAAGCAGCCGGAACTCACAGGCAGAGCACCAGAGAGGAGAGCACTGCACACAGAGAGAGCTCTGGAGAGCTGTTGAAGGTCCTCGCAAACTCAGCTGGCCAACGCATCCATGTGCAGAAACAACTGGAAGCCAGAGAAAGAACCACTGGGAAGCAACAGGCAGAATCATCCCCACAACAGCTCACATGGCTGGGAAGTGGAGGAAAGCATCATAATGCATGGGGCATCACACAGCAAACTCAGAAGGGTATTAGTGCCTCAGTAGGGGGCAAAATTAGTAATGGTGCAAAATAAGTCCTACAGTACAGCTCACTTGTGCCTCTAACTCCAGCCTTACAAAGCTTAAAAGCAAGCCTTGAAAGGATCAAACTGTTTCCAAGTAACTTAATTGCACTTCATACTTAGGGGATGTACAAATAACCTGCATGCAACAAGGTAAGATTCACATGGCCGGCATCTAATCAATAACCAGGCAATTCAAAAACATAAAAATAAAACCTATAGTGAAAAGAAAAGCCAATCAATAGAAACAGGTCTAGAGATAACACAAATGATATAATTAGTAGACAGAGATATTAAGTTACATTTCATATCTTCAAGAAGGTAGAAGTATGAGAACATTAAGAAAAGACATAAAAGATACAAAAATCCTAGAGATGGAAACATAGGTGAAAAATACACTGAATGGATAAACAGCACATTAGACACTGCAGAAGAAAAAGTGGTGAACTGGCTGATACGTCAATAGAAATTATCCAAATTGAAATACAGACTGAAAAATTACTGGAACAAAATGATCAGAGCATCAGGGAGTGGTGGGACTTCAAGCAGCTTAATACATACCTAATAGGAGCCTGCAAAAGAAAGGATAAGACCAAAAAATTGAAGAAATAATAGCCCCCCCCCCAAATTCAAACTTGGTTAAATTGTAAACCCACAGATCCAAGAAGCTCGGTGGACTACACCACCATAAGCACACCCTCCTCACTGCCCACAGGTACTTGGCATTTGAGTGAAAAAGCAGCCTTCCCGGAGAGCTTCAGGAAAAGCGAGGTCTCGCCGGGCAGAGCCAGGCTTCAAGTCTGTCGGGAGGTATAGAGGGAGGTAAGCCAGGTGGTTGGAACAGGGGGTTCTGAAGGCATTCTGAGAAAGATTTAAAAAGGAGATTGGGTAGGGAAGAAGAGCCCCACAGTGGAATGGGGATAAGAGAGGGGAAAAGTCCATGGACCAATTTAACAGTGGTTATACCTATTATACCTGGGGGATTCAGCTAGCTCCAGTTTTCCGGAGCCTTCCTCCTGTTAGGCCTTCGTTCAGGGCAGCACGTTCTTTCTCCTGGTAAACGCTCCTTCTCATCACGTGTCATGCGGAAGCAGTTTTTTATAAACCCCGTCTCCTCCATCCCTGCGTGGAACAGGCGTGAGGAGCTGATGTAGGCTGGACCACTCCTACCCTCCCCGGGGAGTTTTGCCGTTAGGAACAGAGATCAGAGTCCCGTTCCCTTCTCAGTGACAAAGCTGAAGACGTGTGGGCTCCGTGCTTCCCAGCTAAGGAAGAGAGCTGGTTGGGGGAGAATAAAGCCAGTGGACAGAGGCCTGCAGTCACTGTCAGTCATCCCTGGAGCCCTCTCTGCACCCTGGCCCTTCCCACACTTGGCTATGTGAGCCATTAAGTTGCCCTATTTATCTAAGTTAGTGCAACCGCCATACTCAACGTGGAAACATGGGTGCACAAGCGGACACCTTCATTGGTGTGGGAAGTCCAGAGAATTATTGATACCTCTGAGGTAATAAAAATCTCATGGTCACAGTGGGTCACCAGTTCCAAAATTAGAGTGTCCAGCCTTATGTAATAGCGATAGGGTAGCATTTGGGCAGACTGATTTGTTTTTATGAACTTGTGACCAGATAACCCTGACGACAGTCCGCAGATATTTCCTGACCACCTACTGTGCGCAGCCTCAAAACAGAAGGGCTTCTAGCCCACGTGAGCTGCCAGCCTAGGACAGAGTCTACAGTTCTTAACCTGCTGGTGGCCTCCTGCTCTTTAAAGTTTTGCTTGCATCTGTTGCCAGTACTTACAAATTGAGAGATTTTACCTTAAGAGATCTAGATTCTTGGTTTGAAAAAATCAGAAGATGTGGTGTTGCCTGGCCCGCATCGCTGCCTGGCAGAGTTTGCTGTCAGCTGGAGCCGCTGGAGGCCGCCCTTCAGCAGGGCGTGCCGTTTCCAGTGGTGCCCTTTCCTCCGGGCCCATGTCCACTGTCAGCTGCCGTTCATCATCACTGAGCCACAAGGTTACCTTTTCTTAAAGTAAAGAAAAAAGTGAAATATTTTCCATATTCAGGCATCCTAACAAAAGAGAGAAAACAGATAGACCAAGAGAACCATGGAAGGGATATAATCTTTTAGAAATACAAAGTGTTCCTACATGTTCAGTATGCAATTTGTGTGTGTGTGTGTGTAAAACAAAATTTTAGGTGCCATTGGAAAATAAACCACAGATATAATGATTACTACACACAAAATCTGTGGTTAAAAAAGACATTTCAACTTGTTTTTAATACAGCCAAAATAAATGGCATGTGCTGCTGTGGGCGGGTATTACCTTCCCCCCTTCCCTCATTTATCTGTGTTCTTCCTTGGCCCCTGACATTTGAGTTTGCGGCAGGGAGAAAACACTTTCTGGCCTCTCTGGAAGGAATCGACTGAACTGTAGATTCTTCCTGTGCCCAAGGTGTCCAAGAGGGCGCGGCTCAGGTCTAAGGAGCAATAGCAGGATAGTTGCCCCAAGGTTATGGCCACCTGGGAAAAGCAACACGTGTTTGTCCAGCTAATGAGATTTGCTTTTTCATGGACTGCTACAATAGGATTGTTGAAAGAGTGTTAAACTTGGAAACTAACATCTTGCAAGTTTTGTTTTTCATTTATTTTTTCAATTGAAACCTTTTTTTGTTTGTTTTTCTTATTGGTTTTCATAAGTTACTGATATTCCTAAGCAAAGCTTCTCACCTATTTACTTGAGTAAGAGCATTGTTTTAAACCACATTATTTTGAAGAAGGGCTTTCACTTGCCCAAGTGTGTTCTCTTGGGAGGCAAGCCTGCTGTCGAGTTAGGTGTCCTACTCGGCATCTTCAGTTTTAAGAAGAGGAACTATTCCCTCGCCGCAGCTTAGCTGCTTATAAAAGCACACAGATTGGCCTTAACTGGGCTTGAGAATGACTCTGGGGGTACCTGTCACTATGTGTAACTTACCGTTCTTGCCTATTCACTGCTTACTGGAGGCAGAGTTCCTCAAAAGCTTTGCTGCCTCGCCTTTTCCGTTTGGCTGTTTGGCCTTCGTATTCGGTTTTGTCCTCAGATGCAGTCAGGCCAGCCGAGAGCTGCATTCATAGACCACCTTATTTTGGTGAAGCCATTCTGCACACACCCACACACACCCCACAGTCATTGGTCAGAGTTATGGTGAAGCCGTTCTGCACGCACACGTACACACACACACCCCCGCAGTCGTGGTCAGAGCTGTAAGAAACAACCCCATGACACGTCCTTTCACTTTCTTTTAACAAATGTTTTTGGGGACACCGAGGAAACTTCCCTCAAGTCTCAGTATCAGGAATAGCTGCTGCGATTCTCCTGGATTATTTATAGACACTGTAAACCATGTATATCAGTGCTTTGCATTTAGTTCCAACTGCGAGAAGTCCTGGGGACAGATCTTTAATCCTCCTCCAGCAAGCAGAGGACCTTAGGACATCCGCTTTTGGTGTTCTTATCCTGGCGCACTTGACTTTCTTTTCTGTGCTTATTTACTTTTTGGACCTCACATGTCGTCTTTTCAAAATCTTGCACTTCATACAGTTTTTTAAAAAAAACTGCTTCAACTTCCTTTTAGAATGAGGCAAGATATAAAGAACATAAAATATTAATTATTTATCATTTGGTGTAAACATCTTAGCAATTTGTTTTTAGATTTCATTTAAAATTTCCTATTCCTTATGTAATCAGATCTATAAATTGTTTGTGATTGTCATGTAGAGGATCCTTGCCCTGAATTTGGGGACCCCTTGGCTGCCACATCTTCACCCCATAGTTAATGTGGCTGATTGATCAAAAATTGTGCTTAGAGCTTAGAGGAAGCAGAGATTGCCTCTGACCCTCTTTTCCAGGTGTCCAGTTTTGTGGGTTACTAAATTTTATTTTCAGGTACCACATTTAAGCAGGAAGGCAATTACAAAACAGTGTAGGACTGGTTGGCCTAGATGCCCTGGTAAATACCTGGCTTGAACCTGGTCCTTCACCAAACAGATGTTCAATACGCTTTGTGACTTAAGTTTAGTTGTGGCTTATGTGCCTGGCTCTATTCTTTGAGGCAGTTGTCTGTCCCAACGGTCTAGGTCTGGGGAGTGTAATCGGCTAGTGTCAGCAGTGGGTCGCCTTCGGTGACATTTTCTGCTTGCTTTTCTTTTTCAGAGTACGATCGGTTGGGCTTCCTCCTGAAGCTGGACTCTAAACTGTGAGTAGAATGAGAAAATGCCTTGACTGTATGGCATTTTCAGCTGTCATCACCCCTGTGGTTGTGGGGGGTTCCCTGGGGCCTCTGTCCTCAGTCTGTCAGCAGCCTGCAGGGGCCTGGAGAGGATGGATGGCCCTGTGGCCGCACACATAAGGCCTTAGACTTGGCTGGCACAGCAGCTCATTAGAGAAGGAGCCACTGCAAGGAGTTTGAGGGACAAGGAGGCCCCCGGTAGGGCTTCTGCTCCAGAATAGCTGATGGTTGAGTTGCAGTGAGAGGCAGTGGCCTCTCGGAGATGCTCTGCAGCTTGGCATGCAGAGCCTTCTGTGATACCAGGCCCCTGTCTTCCCCCTTCACCCTCCTGCAGGTAAACCCTCCGCTTTCCAGTACTTTTGCATTATGTTCATTATCTGTTCCTGAAACTTCCTTTCCTTGCTTGTCCACTAGGAAACTCAAAGACTTCCTCCTTTTACACAAAAGTATGTTTTCCTCTATGCTTCCTGTGAATTTTCTGCCCCTGTCACCAATTATCTCATTGTACTATAATTAACTGTGTAGTGAGTATTAATTTATTAAGAGTACAGGCTCAGAGCCAGGCAAAGCTTCATTCAAATCCCAGATTGCCATTTACCCTTCTTTGATTTGGGACAGGCTACTTAGCCACTCTGGGTCTCAGTTTCTTCTGTAATGTGAGGATAACAATATACCTGCCCCATAGTGTTGTGGTAAGGATTTAGTTGAAATGATTACTTGGCTTTCCAGTAAATGGTATGTAATCCTTCCAGAATCCTTCCCTGTTCTTGCATTTTTGGTCTCCCTAGCACCTAGACATCCCTGGCATGTTTTTGTTACCTGCTCAGTAACCACGGCCACCTGGCCGCAGGATGGATGGATGGAGGATAGGAGGGTGACTAGATCAGGAAGCCTTGAGATGAGGCTCCGTCCACTCTGTGTGTTCACACCCTGCGTAGGACCCCTCACGTGGCCGATGTGCGATAAATGGCTGCAAAACTGGCTGTGGCTTTGTGCTGTTGTTAGTCATCTGTGCATACCCAGGACCCCTGTCCTGTGCGAGACAGACGTGAAAGGTCAGATTGAGTCACCATTTCCTCTCTTGCATGAGACGTTGACCACAGCTGCTTCTGGGGATGATGGCTGCACCTATATACAAGACGTCAAATCTGGGGCTCTTTGGCTTTCCCACTGAAGTGTCTGGCATCTGGCCCCTTTTCTTGACATCTGGCTTCTGGCTCTGTTGCCTCATACTGTGAGTTCAGGAGTTGTAATTCTCCCAGCTTTTCTACATCATGGAGGCAGCCATGAGGGAAGAATGGTCTGCTCTTCACAGTGAGTTAGTAGAGCGATGTCAGCTACATGTTAACATCCTGGGGAATGGGACTTGATTATGCTAGAAGGCCACAGGCTTCACTTTTAGAAAATTCTAATTTAATGCTTTGGGCAAAAGAACAAATCAAGTATAAGCTATACGCAAGTGAAATGCCACCCGAATGGAAGACAGAGTATTACTGAGTTGAATCACGCTGATGAACAAGACATGTTATATAGGACACGGTAACTACAGTATTTGAACTGTCTTCAAGAGCGTAAGGAGGAGAATTAGGAGGACACTCCCGCCCTGCTGTCCTGGCGGCCGGGTGGTGCTCAGGAGGCTGTCGGGTAGCTTTCTGTTGTGTATCAGGCTGGCTCTGGGAACTCATTGAGTCAGCTTGGTCTTGAGCCCAGGGAGCTGGCTTGGCCTCATTTGGTTTAACTCACAATTTAATGTACAAGATAGAACTTTTCCTTTCTTACTATGAAGTCTTTTCCAGTCCAGTGCTGTCTGCAAATGAAAGCACAGATACGTGGGAAAGGTTTTTACGTGCTTCAAGGGAGACGTTTCCAAATTAAGGATTCTGTTTTCGAGGGAAGTCTTTCTTTGCTGTGTTGTGTTCTATTTCTGACGTGTAGGAAAGGAGTTGAACTTGGATCAGGAAAGCTGGGTTTGAATTCTGCCCCTTCTGCTCAAAATTAAAGGACCTTGGATAATTTGTTTTAGATTTCAGAATCCCAGCTTTTCCTTAGAAAAGATGTAGATGATGATACCTGCTTCTAAGGTTTTATGAAAATTAAAACAAAGGGTTCTATAAATTATACGTATACAAACATAAGAATTTGTTTTCATTTATTTTGATTGGATTCATTTAGCTTCTTAAGTATAAAAATTCATGTTCTGAAAAATGTTTGGCCATTTCTCTTTAAGTATTGCCTCTGCCCCACTCTTTCTATTCCTCTTCAGGAACTCTGATACAGTGTTAGACCTTCTCATTGTGGACTCTAGGTCTACTGTATTTCGTATTTCCATCTTTGATTCATTCCACATTAAGTTGGAACTGGACCCCTAAAGGACTCAATGTAGGGATAAACTAGAACTAAGCCTGCACTAAGTGTTTCTGTTCAAAACCTGGTCTTTTAACTGCAAGCTCTGTTGTTTGGGGAGGCAGCGGTCTTTGGAGCTTAGAAACATCGGCTGTGAAGTCAGACATGCATTTTTAAAGCCCAGTTCCACATCTCACTAGCTATGATCTTGAGTGAGTTATTTACCTGCTAAGCCTCAGTTTTAAAGTGGGGAGAATAGTAGTCTCCCAAGGATGAAATTCAGCGTGCCCTGCACCCTTATCAGTGTCTGGAACTGGGAAGGATATAGCCCCAAAATGCTCGCCTCTTGCTCCATGCCCCAGACTTCATTTTTTCACTTATTCATTTAGTAAATATTTCTTGAGCACCATATGCTTTGTAATGGGGATAAAACTGAAAAGTCTAAGCCATATGGACAACGCTTCTAAGTTTGATTGGAAAGGATGTTTTGTAAGATTTTAGTGACTAGAGGAGGAGTACGTGAGAACAGTGAGGGAGAGTAGGAGGTAGTATTTCCAGATAGCGCTAGCAATGAGCAGGTTTTTGTTTTGTTTTGAAATAAGGCAGCTTGGAAGCATAAAGGGAGTACAAAGAGTCCTCAGGTGCAGGGGGTGTAGAAGAAAGAGCAGCTCCATCACACGGGGCAGTGGAGAATATGGTGTTTTCAGGGTGACCAAGGTTTCTGTGAAAGCAGGAGGTAGAAGGAACATTTACTGAAGAAACTGAGGATGTAAAGGAACAAAGCTTCAGAGGACACAGGGGGCAGTTCGAGTGTGGTGCAGCAGGGAGAGAAGTGGGAGATTGGGCCAGGAAGAGGCAGAGCGTGACGTGGGGATGAGAAGACGGACGAGGATGTAACTGAGGGAATGAACAAGGTGTGAGCCTGGTCAGCTGGGGAGTGCTGGCCACGGGCTGCCTAAGAATTAATCTTGTAATCCCTTGGGGTGGGCACTCAGGCTGTGTTTCCTGAACTGATTTAACTAAATGCAGGTTTCATCTGTTTCTCCTGGATGTGGGTAGGTGCTCCGTGCTCCAGGTAGTCTCCCGTCTGATATGACAGTGGGTGTTTTATAGTCGCCATGCGGGCATTTGCAAACATGGGGACATTAATGCTCAATCTAATTTCACTAGAAATTGCACGTGAGATACAAAGATGTGAAAGCTGAAACCAACAACTTTTAATTCCAAAAGGCTTGTGAAAACCAAACCAATTGTGAAAGGGCTATATACATGGGGCAGTCCAAATCATACCCTAAGGCATAGTTTACTGTTTCCAGAACAGCCTGCCACGTGCCCTGGGGCTGCAAGGGCGAAGGGTTTACTGAGCGTGTGTTGTATGCCTCATGCCACACTAGGTGCTTTCTGTGTTACTCATTCCTTGCAACAGCCACTTGGGTACCTCATTCAGTCTCATGGCTGTTGGTGACATTTAGATGTTGGTGACTCCCAAATGTGCAGTTCAAGCCCAGTTCTCTTCCCTGACACTCCAGACTCACTTATCCAATTACCTGCTTTACATGGATGTGTATTAGGCATCTCACACCTAACATGTCCAGAACCAAACTCCTGATTCATACCCTCTGCCTCCCAGAATCTTCCCTACCCCATAAATGGCAATTTCATCCTTCTAGTTGCTTGGGTCAAAAATCTTAATTTCATACATTTGACACCAAACTCATCATCAGCCCTGTTGGCTTTGCCTTAAATATCTCCAGATCCAATCCCTCGTCACTACCTCCACCACGATCCCTCTCTCCAGACAGCCCCCATCTCCTGTCTCAGGATTGCGTCCTAACTGCTCTCCCTCCCTGCTTTCCTGCTGCCTCCCCAGTGTCTGCTTCCACACTGCAACCGAAGCGATCCTGCTAAAGTGCAGGAGAGATCTGCTTACTCCTATGATCAGAAGTCTCCAATGGCTTCCATTTCTCTTAGAGTAAGAACCGGAGTTTTTGCCATGCCCAACCAAGGCCCTACACGATCTAGAGCCCTGTTTTCTTACTACTCTCTCCTTGTTTGTTATTCTATACTGGGCTCCTAGCTGTTTCTCTTATCCTCCAGGCCCATTCCTGCCTCAGACTCTTGGCACTTGCTCTATCCTTTGTTTGGAACTCTCCCAAATACCTACAGAGATTGCTCACTCCCTCACCTTTTCAGACCTTAGCTCAAATGTCATCTTCTTAGCGAAGTCTTCCCTGCCCTCCCACTTAGAATTATAACCTCTTCCCCCATTGGCAATCCCTGTGCCCCTCACTGTGTTGTTTTTCTCCAGAGCCCTCATCACTGTTGCATATCTGTGTTTTACTTGTTGATTGGCTGTCTCCTACTAAAAGAAGGACAGGGGGCTGTCTGTTTTGTTTACTACTATTTCCTAAAACAGTGTTGAGCACTTAGTGATTGCTTAATACATATTTGTTGAATGAATGAATGAGTGAATGAATTGGTAGACGACTTTATAAACTATGTGGTATTTAAATGCATTTTAACAAATGAGAAAGTAACTGTAGAAGTAATTTACCTGTGTTTATGGAACTCTATGTGATCTAGCCAGCATTCAAACCCTCTCTGCCTGGCTCCAAACTTTCTACTCATTGCACTATTCAACACAGCTTTCTATTTTTTTTCCCAATTCACGCTGTCAATTTGATTCTGAGTTTGAACAACTACATTGTAAGCTTCGTTAGGGCTGGAACTGTGAAGGTCCTGCTCACAGATGTATTCCCAGTGCCTAGTATAGTGTTTGTGGTGCATAGTAGAGTTTCAATAAGTGCTTTTCAAGTCAATGAAGGACAGAGGAAGAGGATATAAGAGAGAATAGTGCCATCTTTAATACACAAACCCCAGTCCCCCAAGTATCAGTACTGGAAGATTTGGGGGGAATGGGAGGTGCAGTGACAAGGACTGTCTTTAACCCTGAGCTCACCGTCTCCTGGAGGGCGTCTCACTTCAAGAACTCCCACCTCCATCACATTTACAGAGAACACACATCCTCTTTATGCTTTAAAAGGAGAGGGGAAAAAAACAGCAACAAAGCAAACAAAAAAAAAAACCCCACTTTTTCTCTTAATTCCTCTAAGCAAAGCTAAAAATATTTCAGTAAAGATTAAAAGAGGACAATAGAGGAATAAACCCTGAGAGTTTATTAACCAGTGTCACGCCAATAAATTTAATATTTAAAAAAAATGTGAGAGTATAAGAAACCAAAGAAGTAGTCTGGTTTTCAAAATACAGAGTTCTGTCTGCTGCGTAGGTCGCTCAGGCCAGGGCCCCACCGAGTTCCTAACAGGAGAGCACAGCCGTGCAGGACTTGATCGGGTTCCGTGCTGCATAACGTCCAGCCCGTCTCACAGCCCCCCGTTCAAAGACTTCCTCCTAGACATCGTGATACCTAGGTGGCCAGAACCCCAAAAGCCACATTCTCACGCTGCAGCTCTCCTGGCTCATTGGGTTGAGAAGTAGCCTGGGCATTGAGGGGGCTTTTTAAAGCTCTGCAGGTGAGTCTGATATGCAATTAAATTGAGCACCATTGTTCTAAAAGATTCCATTTCCTGTGTGAGAAACTCTCCACTTTCAGAGGTGACTGATACCAAGAATAAACTAGCTTTTGAGGTAAGGTCCCTGCCTACACACAAGTATGTCTGTATACAGTGTTTCTTTACCCAGGACCTCACCATCAGAAGTCAGGCTCCGGTACCTGAATGTTTATGAGTTCCCCCAGGGGGCTGTAACACGCCCGGGCTGAGAGCCCCAGCAGTACAGCCTTCAAGCCTGCCACTGAGATCACGGCTGAAGACGGCGTGGTAACTGCTGCGGAGTGCAGTAGTCGCTGTGGTCGTGGGATTGCGGGCACACTTTTCCTTCTGAGTTTACATGTCCTGTACCGTCCTTATATTCCTTAACAGTGAAAAATGCATATTTGGATGGGCTTTTTTCCTGTAATTTTTTCATGCTTTCATTATTATCTCTAGGTCTCTAAAACACTATTTTTAAAAATCCATTTAATACTAATTTTTGGTTACCAAAAATTACTAAAGCCTTTTCTTTAGTTTTTTTTCTTTAAATCTGAATCAGTTGAAGAGTTTCCTGTATATTCAGTTGGTCTAAAGTTTCTCTTCCTCATCTACAATTGAAATTCATATCTGTGTAGAGACTGAATATCTGTCTTTTCTATGCTGCCAAAGTTCCAAGAGGTCCGAGGGTGGAACATGGTAAGTCTGGAGGAATGGGCAGACCAAATCTTGCAGCGATGTAGAGGTAACAGTAAGAGACTTGGGCTTCATCTTGAGGGCAGAAAATACCATTGAAGTGTTTGAAGAAGGTGAAAAACAGTTCTTTGACCTGTAGGAAAACGACTTGAGTTGCAAGAAGGGAGGTGGATCGGAGAAGAGCAGGAGTGGAAAGGGACACAATACCTGAGAGGCTGTCACAGAAGCGAAGAGCAGAAATCAGTAGAGAAAATCAATAAAACTAAAAGGTGATTCTTTCAAAATATAAATAAAGTTGGAAAACTTCTAGTTGGGCTAGCCAAGAAAAAGGAGATGACACAAATTACTAATATCAGAAATAAAAAAGGGGTCATCAGTACTGATCCCTTGGATAGTAAAAGAATATTATGAACAACTTAAGGCCTACAAATTTTATAACGTAGAGACCAATTCCTTGGAAGACACAAACTACCAAAACGTACACAGGAAGAAATAGCTAATCCCAATAGGCTTACATCTGTTAAAGAAGTTGATTCCATCACGAACAACCTTCCGACACAGAAAACACCAGGTGCGGAGGTTTCACCCGTGCGTTCTGTCAGACATTCGAGTAGAAGACGATGGCAATTCTCTGCAGTCTCTTCCAGAAAATAGAAAGAGGGAATGCTTCCTAACTTGCTCTGTGAAGCCTGCATTACCTTAAAACCAAACCAGATAGAAAGAATTATAAGAAAGGAGTACCACAGACTAGTATCTCTCCTGCACATAGTGTAAAAATCCGCAACAAAATGCTAGTGTACTGAGTCCAACAGTGTATAGAGTCACACACCACAACCAAGTGGGTTTTGTTCCAGGTGCACACGGCTGGTTCAACATTAGAACATCAGTTACTGCGTTCCAACATCAACAGAATGAGCATTTAATACAGTCCACTTCCAATGGTATTTTAGAAAAAAACTCTCAGCAAACTAGCAAAGAGAGCAACTTCCTCAATTCGATAAGGAACACCTACAAAAAATCTACAGCTTACATCATACGTGATGATGAGAAACTGGTGCTTTTCCCCTAAGACTGGGAAACAGCAAGAATGTCCCCTTTCAGCACTCCTAGTCAACATCGTACTGAAAGCTCTAACTAATTCAGTAAGAAAAGAAAAGGCATAGAGATTGGGAAGGAGGAAATAAAACTGTCTTTGTTCACAGATGACATAGCTGTGTATGTAGGAAATCCCGAGAATTGGCAAAAACTCCTGGAACTAATCGGCAATTGTAGCAAAGTTGCAGGATACAAGGTTAATCTACAAAAGTCAGTTGCTGTCCCATATCCCAGCAGGTGGACAATTGGAATTTGAAGTTGAAAACAATATTATGTACATTAATCCACACAAAGAAGTACTTAGGTATACATCTAACTAAATATACTCACGCATATATGGAAAATTACAAAACTGATGAAAGGATGCAAGAAAAACTAGATAAATGGAGAGATGTTCCATGTTCATGGATTAGAAGACTCAATATTGTTTAAATATCAGTTCTTCCCAACTTGATCTGTACATTCAACATAATCTCAGTTAAAATCCCAGCGAGTTATTTTGTGGATATCAACAAACTTATAGTTTATATAAAAAGGCATAAGACCCAAAATAGCCCATGTAATACTAATGAAGAACAAAGCTGAAGGACTGACGCTACGTGGCTTTAGGCTTACAATAATGCTGCAGTAATTAAGTATTCTGTCCGTAGTGTTGTTAAAAGAACACACAAACGCACCAGTGGAACGGCAGAGAGAGCACAGAAGTAGACATGCAAATACACAGGTGCTTCTCAACTTACGATGGGGTTACGTCTCGATAAATCCATCGTTAGCTGAAAATATTTTAAGTCGAAAATGTATGTGATACACCTAACCTACCAAACGTGGAAGTTTAGCCTAGCCCACCTTTCATACACGTGCTCAGAACACAGTACCCCGACGATGACCTGGCCGTCCGGCAGCCGCTCTGGCTGATGCTGCCCAGCATCGTGAGAGCGCATTGTACTGCATGTGGCTAGCCTGGGAAAAGATCAAAATGCAAACTCTGAAGTGTGGTTTCCACTGAAGTATGTCGCTTTTGCACCATGGTAAAGCCAGAAAATCCTTAGTCGAACCAGCGTAAGTCAGGGGCTATCTGTGGTAAGTGATAGTCGACAAAGGAGCAAAGGCAGTTCGGTGGAAGAGAGGATAGTCTTCCCAACAAATGGTGCTGGAACAATGGACATCCACATGCAGAAACTTAACCTTTCACCTTAGACCTTTTACAAAAATTAACTGGAAATGGAACTTAAATAGACCTGAATGTAAGATACACGGAAGGTAAAGTAAGAGGAAATCTACGTGACCTTGGGTTTTGGCAATGAGTTTTTAGATTCAAAACTAAAATTACAATCATGAAAGAGAAAATCAGTACCTTGACTTTATTAAAATGTAAAATTTTTGTTCTGTTAGAGATACTGGAAAAAATACTTGTAAGACACGTGTAATAAAAAACACATCCAAAATACACCAAGAACTCAAAACTCAACAATAAGAAAACAGCCAAGCCAATTAAAAAGTGGGTTCTGCACCTTAATAGACACCTCACTAAAGAAGATATATAGGTGATAAATAATTTATAAAAGATGCTCGTATCATATGTCATTCGGGAAATTCCAATTAAAACGTGGAATACCACCACATACCTATTAGAATGGCTGAAGTCCAAAACACCGACAGTACCAAATGCTGACAAGGATGTGGAGCAGCGGGAAGTCTCCACTCACGGCTGCTGGAAATGCAGGATGGTTCAGCCGCTTTGGAAGACAGCTTAGCAGCATCTTTAAAGCTAAGTTTAGACTGACCATATGATTTAGCAATTACTCTTCTAACTGTTTACCCAATTGAGCTGAAAAGTTATGTCTATACAAAAACTGTTGCACAAATCCGCACATTGCTCGGTTTGCACAGTAAGAAAGGCCTTTCTGTCTAATTACCTTTAAAAATCTTATTTTCCAACAACTGGAAGTAATCAAGATGTCTTTCATTAGGTGAATGGATGAACAAATTGTGGTTCATCTAGACAATAGAATATTATTCAGCTCTAAAGAGAAGTGAGCTGTCAAGCCATAAAAAGACTGCTGGAACTTTCAATACAGATTGCTAAGTCAAAGAAGCCAGTCTGAAAATGCTACGTAGTATATGCTTTTAGCTATGTGACATTCTAGAAGAGGAAAAACTATGGAGAAAGGAAAGAGATCAGAGGTTGTTCAGAGAGAAGGAGAAAAGGAATGAAGAGGTGAATCACGGATGATATTAGAACAGTATTATATCATAATGGTGTGGTATGTGGGGACCATAAAAGGTGCGTGGTTGCCAGGTGGAAGGAAGAAGGGAAAGTGATGACTAGATGCACTGTTGCACTTGTCAAAATCCACAGTACCTTACAACACAAAGTGAATTTTAATGTAAACTGTAACCTTTGTCACATATGTACCACATTGATGCAGGATGTTGACAATAGGGGAAAACTCTGGGGAGGGTCAAGGAGTATATGGGAACTTTATGCTATCTCAGTGCCCCTATAAATATAAAACTTCTAAATATTAAAGTCTATTAACGATCAATGAAAACAAACAACCAAGGACTTTGAAATTAGAAAGCTCTATATTCAAATATTCTTTCTGCTGCTTACCCTGTGAGTCTGGGTAATGTCATGTGCATATCATACTAAGTTGTTTGACGATTAACAATAATGTACAAAAATAAAATAAAAACAAAAACTCCAGTATTGCTAAATAATGGTAGTTACATTCTCCTACTTACTATTATTTTGCTTCCCAAATCTCTTACAATTTTCCTTCCTCTCCATACCCACTGTCACCCCTCAGTCCAGGCCTCCTCATTTTGCTCTAGGACTAGGGCATGTCATTTCCTCTGCTTAAACATCCTTCAGTGACTCCTCGTTGCCTACAGCAGAAAGTCCAGACTCCTTGTCCAGGCAGCTCGACCATGATCTGGTTTCACACACTTGGGCCCGCCAGAGCTAAAGTGTTTGCGGTTCCCCAAATGTGCCGGGCCCTCTTCGGGCCTTTGCCTGCGTTGTGTCCTCTGCTGAAAATGCCCGTCCACCCTCTTTTCTTGACATCACCTCCGCAAGATGCCCGCCCAGTCTCCCAGGCCACTTTAACTGTCGTCTCCATCCTCTCACACCCTGTGCGTAACTCTGTGGTCGTACTTATCCTTCATTTACTTACCTGTCTTGTTCACCAGAGCACAGCTCCTTGTGGGCAGAAACCAAAACAGAGCACTCAGATACCCACCCTCCTGAAACTTTACCCCAGATATCCCTAATGGCAGAGGAGAATGAGCATATACTACACAGCAACCCGTTGCAGCATAAACAGTTTAAAAATAAAACTTTTTTAATCCTCACCCGAAGATATGTTTATTGATATTAGAGAGAGAGGAAGGGAGAGAGAGAGAAACGTTGATCAGTTGCCCCCCATAAGCGCCTCAACCTGGAATCGAACCTGCACTTAGGTATGTACCTTGACCAGGGTTCAAACCCACAGCCTTTTGGTGAATGGGATGATGCTCCAACCAACTGAGCTGCCCGGCCAGGGTACAGCATAAACATTTTAAAAATTCTTTTTATTTAAAAAAATTGTTTACATTCTATTCCATAATACATTTGTATAATTTTAATACATTCTTCCCCATATCTTCACGCCAATTTGTTGCTCCAGGAAGACGCATTGTGTTTGTGCTGTGGCTTTGATTATCCCTGCCCTCCTTTATAACCCTGCCCTGGGACTCAATTTGAGAAGCTTAGAATTAGTGGATTTAGGGAGAATGTTACCTGAAAATCATGAAAATGACCTGTACTTTGCTCTGAGGGCCAATAGCGAATTGGCCATAAGTTTCCGCCATGATTTTTCACTACAGATCACATGGATTTATCCACTGGGCTCAGATGGGCACTGGCCTGTCAGTTGAAGACAAGTTCCTGAATACGGGATGTTGGCCTCCCTCTCTGTTCCCAGCAGTCTCTTGCCCCCCCCCCCCACGCCACCTATCAGGCAGAAGTTTGGAGGCAGCCAAGTGAATTGGAGAGAATAATCCAAGTAAGAAAAATAAAGGGAAATATTTTTCTCATTTGCAAAACAATGATAATTCAGATGATCTAGAGGTTGTAAAAGCCCAAGTCAAACATTAACGCAGCAGGAGCAGTAAGTGACATTTATGTAACCTTTCAAAGAGTGCTCTGACCTACATTATTGCAGGAAGTCATTTTGTCCTCCATCAGCCCTGTAAAATGTGTATTATCAGAGATATTTAAAGAGTTAAGGAAATTGATTATCTTTTACTTGAAATTACATAATTAATAAGAGGAAGACTCAGTTACTTAAACTCCAATCTTTTTTATCTTTAAACCTATTGCTCTTTGTACCAAAATGAACAAGGGCTTTGGTGAGAACAGAGGATGGGTTTTAGAGTCAGTTTCTCTTGTCAAAAAATGAGAATAATGTTTACTTTAGAATAAGGCTGTTCCAAGGCTATGCAGAGTACTGGCTGAATATTTTTTGTAAGGCCCCTGCTATATAAAAAAGTTGATGGGGCCTGTGAGGTATAATGATTTCTTGATGAGGACTTATAATAATGGGGAAAGAAGAGAGATTTTGTATTAGTTTATTGTCCAATCGGTGCACGCGAAGGTTCTTGTACTATCTAGACACGATCTCGTTCTGTCCAGGTTCAGGAACCATCTATTACTGGGGGGATTTTTTTGCCAAGTACATCATTCCTTGGCTAATTTCACATCTCCCACCACATGAAGATGGTAGCAATACTGTTATTGCTTACACTTCCATGGCTCTCTGGAACCTGAAATCATGTTTTATAGAAGCAATAAATAAACCATGGTGGGGAATTCTGGTCAAGGTGGCGGGGTAGGCAGACATGGTTCACCTCCTACCAATCCACATCTAATTTATAACTAAAATAAAGAACAGCCATCACTGAGAACCATCAGAAATCGAGTTAAATGGAAGTCTGACAACTACGCAATTAAAGAAACCACATCCATCCAGACTGGTAGGAGGGGTGCAGATGCAGAATGGGCCAGTCCCACACCCATGTGTAGATAATAATTTGGGAGGGATATCAGGAGCGAGGAGTCCCAGACCCATACCAGGTCCCCCAGCCCAGAGTTCCAGTGCCAGGAAGATAAGTCCCTACAACTTCTGGCTGCAAAAAACAGCAGGGATTGATTTGGTGGAAGAAACTTCTGGAGCCCCAAGCAGTTCCTCTTAAAGAACCCAGACACGGACTCACCTGCTCATGGACTCACTCCCTCTGAGCTCCAGCAGGGGGGCAGCAGCTTGAAAGGCAACAGTGGCATACAGGGAGGAACTGAAGTGTCTGGCGTCAAGGTGAGCAGAGGCCATTGTTGCTTTTCTGAACCTTTGCCTCATAGAGCCAGCAAGCTGGTGCCATATCTGAGACTCCATCAACCTGGCTAACACTGCTCGCCTCACCCTGGACATCCCCTGAGACTCGCACCCACCCAACTTACAGGTCCACCCAAACTGCTTTCCCATATGAATGGCTGGTGTTGGCTCATGCTTCACAACTTCGCAAATTCTATCAAACAAGTAGTAGCTGGCCTCAGTGAGACCCAGGCCCAGTGCTAGCAGCAGCCAGCCTAGATTCACAACTTGGCTTCCCTGGGAATCTCCAAGCCCAGCACAAGTAGCAGCCATCTCAGATTCCTTTATAGCTCAGGCAGGGCGGCCCTGGGCAGAACACAGGTGGGGGCTGACCTTGCCCTGCACCACCACTGGGGAAACCTCAGAGTCTATGCACCCAGTGGACAGCTACAGACCACCACCTCAGAGCACCACCATCCTGCCCCTGCACAGCTGATCCTCCATGGAGGGTGGCAGTCAGTGGTCACAGCCAGTCCTAGCAGCTGACTGGCCTGGGTATGTCCCTCCCATTGATCTACCAGTAGCAAGCAAGGCTCAGCTACAAGAGGAAGGTGTACTCAGCCCACACAGAAGGTGCACCCCGAGTATCCAGCTTGGGTGATAGGGAGGTTGTGCCACTGTTCCTACAGGACACCTACTACACTAGCCACTACCAAGACACGGAGTCAAAGCAGCTCTACCTAATACATAGAAACAAACACAGGGAGGCTGCCAAAACAAAGAGACAAAGAAACATGGCCCAAATGAAAGAACAAATTAAAACTCCAGTAAAAGAGCTAAATGAAGTGGAGATAAACAATCTATCAGATGCAGAGTTCAAAACACTGGTTATAAGGGTGCTCAAGGAACTTAGTGAGGACCTCAACAGCATAAAAAAGATCCAGTCAGAAATGAAAGATACACTAATTGAAATAAAGAACAATTTACAGGAAAACAACAGAGTGGATGAAATTGAGAATCAAATCAATGATTTGAAACATAAGGAAGCAAAAAACAACTATACAGAATGACAAGAAGAAAAAAGAATCCAAAAAATGAGGATAGTATAAGCAGCCTCTGGGACAACTTTGAGAGACCCTACATTTGCATCATAGGGGTGCTGGAAGGAGAAGAGAGAGCAAGAAATTGGAAATCTATTTGAGAGAATAATGAAGTAAAACTTCCCTAATTTGGTGAAGGAAATAGACATGCAAGTCCAAGAAGCACAGAGAGCCCCAAATAAGATGGATGTAAAGAGGCCCACTCCCAGACACATCATAATTAAAATGCCAAAGGTTAAAGAGAAAATCTTAAAAGTAGCCAGAGAAAAGAAGACAGTTACCTACAAAGGAGTTTCCATAAGACTGTCAGCTGACTTCTCAAAAGAAACTTTTAGGCTAGAAGGAATTGGCAAGAAATACTCAAAATCAAGAAAAGCAGGGACCTCCAGCCAAGATTGCTCTACCCAGCAAAGCTATCATTTAGAATCAAAGGGCAGATAAAGAGCTTCCCAGACCAAAAGAAACCCAAAAACACAAAAAAACCTAAAGTTTATCATCACCAAACCATTATTATATGAAATGTTAAAGGGACTTATTTAAGGAAAAGAAGATCGAAACTATAAACTATGAAACAGCGATAAATACATATCTATCAACAGTTGCATGTAAAAATCAAACTAAGCAAACAAGAAGAACAGAATCATGGATATGAAGAGCTTTTTAATGGCTGCCAGATGGGAGGGGTTGTGAGGGAATAGATAAAGAGGTGAGGGGATTAAGAAGTACAAAAAGTAGTTACGGAATAGTCTTGGGGGTGGAAAATATGGTATAGGAAATGGAGTAGCCAAATAACTTACACGCGTGACCCATGAACATGAACAATGGTGTGGGGATTGCCTGAGGGAGTGGGGGTGCTGAGTGGAGGGAGGCAAAGAGTGAAAAATCAGGACAACTGTAATAGCATAATCAATAAAATATAATTTTAACAAAGAAGCAATATAGATGGTATTGTCTGTTCTTCAGTATCATTTATTTCATATGGGCTACATCATTACTCCTGAAACCACATTAGTCTTAACCTTTCATGCTGCCCATAAATACTGGCTTCCAGTGACCCTCAGAGGTTGTGACTGTGCTTTGTTCGTGATGACCACAGATGTAAGTCTCACCCAGAGTATACAGGGAAAGTGTGACTTGCAATTAGTTCTCTGCTGATGTTAAATGTACCATTTGAACCTACTAAGACTGAATCATGAAAAAACAGAAAATCTGAACTGGTCAATTACTAGTAAGGAGATTGAATCAGTAATCAAAACTCTTCCCAACAAACAGAAGTCCAGGACCAGACAGCTTCACTGGTGAATTCTACCAAACATTTGAAGAAAACTTAATACCAATACTTCTCAAACTTCCACAAAATAGAAGAGGAGGGAACACTTTCAAACTCACTCTAATAGACTAGCAATGCCCTGATACCAAAATCAAAACACTACAAGGAAAGAAAGTTACAGGCCAATATCCCTGATGAACACAAATGCAAAATTCTCAACAAGATTTTAGCAAACTGAATTTAAATACATTAAAAGGATCATACACCATGATCAAGTGACATTCACTCCAGGATGCAAGAATTTTTCAATATCTGCAAGTCAATCTGTGTGATACAAATGAAGGATAAAAATCATATGAGCATTTCAACAGATGGAGAAAAAGCATTTGACAAAATTCAACATCCATTTATAATAAAAACTCTTAACAAAGTGAGTATAGAGGAAATGTACCTCAATATAATAAAGGCCATGTGTGACAAGCCCACAGCTGACATCATACTCAATGGTGAAAACCTAGAAGGTTTTCCTCTAAGATCAGGAATTAGACAAGGATGCCCACTCGAGCCACTTTCATTAATTATAGTACTGGAAGTCCTAGCAAAGTATTTGGGCAAGAAAAAGAAATAAAAGGCATCCAAATCCAAAAAGAAGTAAAACTGTATTTCCATATATGAAAAAAAAACCCTGAAGATTCCACCATAAAACTGTTAGAACTATTAAACAAATTGAGTGAAGTTGCGAGGTACAAAATCAATACACAAAAGTTAGTTGTGAGCCTGCCCTGACTGGTGTGGCTCAGTGGGTTGGGTGCTGGCCTGCGAACCAAAAGGTTGCCAGTTGGGTTCCCAGTCGGGCACACGCCTGGGTTGCAGGCCATGCCCCCAGTTGGGGACATGTGAGAGGCAACCAATCAATGTTTCTCTCACACATCAATGTTTCCCTCTCTCCCTCCCTCCCCCTGTCTCTAAAAAACAAAATCTTTTTAAAAACTTAGTTGTGTTTCTACACACTAATAATGAATAATCCCATTTACAGTTGCATCACAGAGAATAAAATACCTAGGAATAAATTTAACTAAGGAGGCAAAAGACCCATACACTGAAAACTGTAAGATACTGATGAAAGAAATTGAAGAAAGCACAAATAAATGGAAAGATATTTCATGCTAATGGATTGAAAGAAATAACATTGTTAAAATGTCCATATGCCCTCACTGGTGTAGCTCAGCGGGTTGGGCATCATCCCACAAACTGAAAGGTTGTGGGTTCGATTCCCAATGAGGGCACATGCCTGGCTTGTGGGTCAGGTCCCTGGTTGGGGGTGTGTGAGAGGCAACAAGTCCATGTTTCTCTCGCACATCAATATTTCTCTCCCTCTCTTTTTCCCTCCCTCTCTCTCTAAAAATAAAATAACATAAAATATTTTTAAAAATTAAATAAATTTAAATGTCCATACTATTCAAAGCAATCTATAGATTCAATGCAAATCCTTGTCCAAATTCATGGTTTGAAATTTTATCGTTTAAACACAGAACAGCACATCTTTTAACTATGTGTTCTGCATCTCTTTCAGCCCCACATGCCTGGGTCTAAGAACTGCACTGTCTTAGTGGATTATTGTAAAGCTAAATTAGATAATTAGGTCAACTGTCTGGCACATGGTTTATGGTCAATAAATCTTAGTTTCCTTGTTCTTTTCACTACCACCCAGAAAGAAGATGTGTGTGTATGTGTGTTTTCAAAGAAACGAAATTGAATTGGAGCAGGCAGCAGTCACAACAGAGATCCCTGGTACAGAGTCTGCAAGAATTGCCCATATAACTCAGGCCTAAAGCTTTTGCAAGAGCTGAAGTAAATGACAAGACCCGGGATACACAGTTGAACTGCAGTAATGTCAGCTCCAGAATCACTGATCAAACAGTAGAGTAGCCTGGCCTGTTCAAAATATATTGCTGTGCCCAGCACCAAGAGCTGAAAGGCAGGGCCTCCAGAGCTGAGAAATACCACAAATTCCAGATGGCTCAGATCAAGCAGTTCCTCTTCCTTTAAAGTGATGAAAGAAACATGAGAGACAGCTGCCGGGTTTATCGTAGATCACTGTGAGGCAAAAAGTCCATGGAAACCCCAGGCTGCTTTGGAGTTCACAAAGAGCAGAGTCGTGATACTCAGGGCAGGAAGGAGCAGCCACACCCCAATGAGAGTGAGTGAAGAGTCTCTTGATACTGCAGAAAGAGCCAGCCGACCTGTAATAATGGGGTTTGAGGGGAGAGGCGGTTGTCCTTAAGAAGAAAAGTTTCCGTCTTGGAGCTTAAAAGGATCTATGGCAGGATTAAGTAACCTTTCTTACATAAAGCCTACTTCAGAAAAAAAAGTTAAAATAAAAATGCTTAATGACAGAATAGGATTACTAAATCTAACCTAATCTGCTGCTTTCATTTCCTAAGTAATGTCATTGTTCCAGAGCAGCCCCCTAGAAATTGGAGGAAGCACCTTCATTAGGAAGGAGGGGTGGATGGCGCTGAAGCAGCAGTGCTGGGTGGGCTCTGTGCGGGGCTCCTAGTGTGTGTGGCCCTGCGAGGCCTCACCGCAGGGCTATACGGGCTGCCTTTGAGTTGCTGTATCTGCTTGAAAGGAAACTAACTGCTCATTAACTGTTACTTGCCAGGCAGGGTGCTAAGTGTCTCACTTGGTCTTACTTCACTCTCACAATCAGTTCCCTGACAGTTACTCTACATAGTAAACCAGCACACGGAATGAGGGAGGGGCAGTGTAGGGCGAGTCTGAGTTCAGTCCTCTTCGGGAGAGTCAGGAATTAGACGGTTGGTCACAAGTGCCCATCACTGATCTACAGAGTCCTCAGGAATAACTGTTGAAGTCCCTTCTCCATTTTCCCCGGCAGTCACCACCTCTCCCCCACACCTCCTGGCAGTTAACTTTCCAAGTCAAGGTAACCACTTAGTTTCAGTCCAACAAACATTTTGTTGGATACTTATATGAGGTCTGTCCGGGAAAATTCCAGCCGTTGTTTATATAACAAGAACAGTTTGTGTGACATCGATGTAACCCGGCAGCCGAGGAGAGGGGGCTGGAATGCGCATATGTGAACAGTGATGACTTCACTGTGCTAGTCAGTGGGGGTGGTAGATGCCGTTGAGTGAGCGTGTGTACTGTGTGGCCATCACATTCAAAATGACTGAGCAAGTAGGGCAACAAATCTGCATCAAATTTTGCGTTAAGCTTGAACATTCCTCCACGGAAACTATTTAGATGATTCAGAAGGCCGCAGTTGTGGGCGACCGGTGATTGACATCTTCGTCACAACAATAATCCCGCTCACGCATCACGTCTCATGCAGAGTTTTTTGGTGAAACATCAAATCACCCAGGTGACTCAGCCCCCCTATAGCCCAGATTTGGCACCCTGCAACTACTGGCTTTTCCCAAAACTAAAATCACCTTTGAAAGGAAAGAGATTTTAGGCCATCGATGAGATTCAGGAAAACACAACAGAGCAGCTGATGGTGATTGGGAGAACTGCGTGAGGTCCCAAGGTGCCTCCTTTGAAGGGGACTGAGGTGTCATTGTTCTATGTACAATGTCTCTTGTATCTTCTTCAATAAATGTCTGTTTCATGTTACATGGCTGGACACCTTCTGGACAGACCTCGTGTATCCCATGCTGTGCATGGTGCTCTGGACTATGCGCTATGCTCAATTTTTATGGTCTAGGAGAGAAAGATATTTAAATGCATAGTTACTCTTCAGTGTAAGAAGTGTTAGGCCCTAGCTGTATCCTAGTCATCATTGTATGCCTAAACCCAGGCCAGTGTCTGGCGCGTGACAATGTGTGTCACAGTTAACATGCGTTGAGAAAGGAACTAGGGGCCAGGCATTGTACTAAGCACTTTATTCTTGACCTAATCCCCACAACAAGTTCACGAAGTACATACTAGTATAATCCCAGTTTCAAAGATGTGGAAATTAAGGCACTGAGCGACTAAATAACATACCCAAAATCACCCAGCTAGTAAGGGATAGAGTCAGGATACAGTCCAAGCAGAGCGACTCTGTTGCCTCTAAACATTTGTTGAGTGAGTGAAAGAATAAATGAGAGGAAGGAAGGGAAGGAGGTGGGAGAGAGAGTGTGTGTGGGGACAAGTGAGCAAGCTAAAGGTGAGAGTTGGCTCTGGGCAAAATGGGGTCTGCAGGCGGAATGGGTTGGTCCTGCTCTGGAAGGGAAGTAATCGTGAAAAGCGTCGCAAAGGAAGCAGTGCTTAAACTGAATATTGCAAGATGAACAGCTAGTCTCAGGGCAGGGCCAGGCAGGGTAGGCAGAGCTACGGCCAGCCCTTCTTTTGGATTAGATCCTTGCCCTCACCCACAGACATTTCTCCTGTAACGGTCCCATCGCCACTGCATTGTGAGTTTTTCTCTTATTCTAAGAAGCTTGTAAATATGCTAAAATATTTCCTATTCTCAAAAACCATACGTTCCTTGTTTCTTTCCTCCAGCTATCACCCCATTTCTATGTCTCCATTTATAGCAAAACTCCTAAAAATAGTTTATATTCTGTGACTCCAATTCTTCTGTTTTCTCTTAAACCCAATGAAATCAGCATTTTGTCCCCTCACCCCTACCCGTGCAGTGAAACAGCTCTTTTCAAGGTCAGGGGTAACTTCACGATGCCAGATCCAGCTGTCAGTCGTAGGGCCACACCAGGCCTACTGCCGTGTTTGACACAGTTGGTCCCTCTGTCCTTGAGCCACTTCCATCTCTTGGCAACTGAGACATCACACTCTCCTGAAACATTTTCTGCCTCCTGGACTGCTCCTTTCAACCCCTTGTAGTGTTCCTCTCCACCTCCCATTTTAAGGATCAAATGCTGACCCTTCAAATTCATACGTCCGTCAAGGCACTCTACCACTGTAAGTCATTCAGTGACTCTCCACTATGACAGAATCCAAACTTGAGCCAAGTGTTCAAAGCCTCCGTGACCTGGCTGCCTGCCTCTGCCACCTCATCTCTCATGGCACATTTGTGGTGCCAGAGGACAGCCGAGCCCTCCAAATGGGCCTTCTCACCACATCCTCCCACGGTCCCTGGGAATTGAGTGAGAATCAGTTTTCCCATCGCTTGCCCAAGGTCACGTAGCTTGCCAGTGTCCTCAGAATGTTCCTGATTCCAGATCCTGTACTCTTCCCATTTACAACCCGTGGCTTGGCCTGATTCCTTAAACGTGGTGCTTCTGAGTGAAGCAGAGAAATGGAAGTCTGGTTCCTTCGTCTGTCCATCTGGATTTCCTCTTGAGAGTGCAGCGGTTCGCACTCTTCACCCAGGGGCTCGGTAGTCACGTTTGTAGGACAATGGGTGCTCTTACTGGTGGAAATGCTAAATCTCCCAAAATGAAAGGCCAGCTGCAGAGTATGAGAAGAAACAAGGGCGGAATGATTTGATCAGACATCTGTGGGGGCCCCCTGGCATTTGCAGTGTGAGTGCCTTAGAGAAACTAGCTATTCTGGCCCGAGGGAGTTGGCAACTCTCGGTCTCAGTGGTTTTGACCGCTGACTGCCCCAGAGGTCCCAGCCTGCTGTATGACTCAGAGTCCCCAACACTCCCCTTATTCTTCTCTCACAGGGATAGTCAGGAGGCTGAGTCTGAGGCATTTTAATCTGGTAATAACTTGACCGGCCCACTGTCCCCAGAGCTGTTGTGTTTTTGAAGTTACTGTTGCTTTCTGAATGGGAGGGGGTTGATTTAGAGCCGCTCGTCTTTGTGTGTGAGCACCTTGCCCTGCCACGGCAAGGGCCCACCCAGGGCTGGGTTCTGGCTCCCCTGTGCTCAGCTTGCCCGTGCTCCCTCCTCTCCGTTATGGATCACCTGAGTCCATGGCCCCTGGCCGGGCCCATAGCCCTTATTCTTGAAGCACCCAGCCAAACTTTGATGGTGTAAATTAAAGAGGAAAGAGGTGGCCAAAGGTTTGTCTCTTACTGTACATGCATTTCTGTGATGCATTGTCTTAAAGAGGCAACTGTTGTTCATCTTTCCTCTTCTTTGTGAAACTGTCTGGAATTCAGAAAGACCGCAGGAGCCCACCATGCACGGTAGGCAAGCAGACGGTGGGGGGTTGGAAGACAAGGGTATGAGGGACTCATTGCCTCGCTGCTCATCCACGCCCTCCTCGACCCTCTCCTCCGACCCTTCTCCGATGGCATGGACCACTGGTGCGCTGCTCCCGGACTGTTTCCCTCTGTGCCGGCACGCAGTGCGGTCCATGCCGGTGGTGGTGCCGTGATAACAGCTCCTGCACTGGTGTTAGACACAAGTTCAATCCCATATCTGCCACTTACTAGCTGTGTGACTTTGGATAAGTCTCTTCATCTTTCTGAACTTGTATGGAAATTAGTAATTAATAGCGCCTACTCACATGGCTGTTGAGAGGAGTAATTGAAAAAGTCTGTAATTTTTTAATCCCTGTGCCTAATCCAGAAGCTTCCAGTAAATTTAATAATTGAACTGAAGTTTATATTTTGCTTCTGAAATACAGTTGTTTACATAAGAAAATATAGTTATGTAAATTACCTTGTTAAGCCTTTGACTTTATTTTGCCTACCAAATAGAGTCCCGATTCTGGCTTGTCACTCAGCATTTGCTTTTGCATTTCAGGCTTTAAATTTCATTGATAGGGAAGGCTAAAAACAAAACCACGAAGATTTCTAGAAGAACTGGCACATGCATACAGATGCATTTGTCTAATTTACTGTCTGAGCAGTCAGTCACTCCTGTGCAAGGTTCTGGGCTAGGCCCTTGGGCACACAGGCGTGGATCACACATGACAGGCCGAGGCATCGTCGTTTCTGGCTCTCTAGTACAGGCGCCGGCACCCCTCAATGCAGGCCCCCAACGCCACCACTGCCACCTTATATGACCCCACCCAACCCCTGAGGAAGGCAGCCTGAGGGGAAACTTGCCCCAGAGCCCCAGGACACTAGAGCAGCTGGGCGTCAGAGTGACTCGAGTTTTGGCCGTGGGCCCAAGGGTGGAGGCGTGGGAGGTTGGGACTGGGAACTGGCGACCGGCCAGGACTTCCCAGGTGCCCCAGCATGCAGGGCTTCCAGCCCCAGCAGTCACTGAATGTGACCTGTTCTTCGTCTCGGTTGTCTCTAGACTGCGCCGGCCCCACATTGAACACATAAAGACGTCGAAGCCCAAAGATGTGAGGTTGACTACAGTCACACAGCAGCAAAACCGGGGCTAGACACACAAGTCTTCTGAAAAGTATCCAGCCATCTCTAACTTGTGGGTTCCTAAGATTGTCTCAGTTCCCGCGCGAGTATAGTGAGACTGACTGTCAGGGTCATTTTGTTCCTCCCATTCCTGGGCGAGGTACTGGGGACGCAGGGTTAAATCTTGACTCTGAGCTCAGGAAATCACAGTACAAAGAGGGAGACACTACCAACAATCACAGCACAGTACAGCAAGTGCTGAGGGGGTAAGCATGTAATGTGGGCGGCAAGGGGCAGACTGTAGGAACGCAGAGGGGGCGCTTAGCCCAGTCTGGAGGTCAGGGAATTACTCCCAGTGAAGCTGACATCTGAGCTTAGTTTTGAAAACCCAGTAGGCAAAGCCAAGTGGAGAAAGAGAAGGAGGCACATTCTAGGCAGAGAGAATAGAAGAGCACAAGAGCGTTCTCCGCCAAACGTCCAACGATTTCAGTAATAGCCCTGACATGCATATGATCAGTGGTCCTCACTGGCTGGAGAGAATCGAGGCAGGTGAAGCTGGATGTGTAGGAACGTAGGAGTGTTGAGAGGGCAGAGCTGCTGAGTTTATCAAAGCCCAAGCAGCTGTCTCATTAGATCTCCAGGCTCCTCTCTCCCAGTCTGAGAGCCTGGATGGAGTTCCTGATGCTCTTGGTATCAATGTCACTGCAAATAATCTATTCGAATGCAGTGAGTTCCTTTTACCAAATTCGATTGACGGGCCTTGTTTATTTACCTACCTATTCCTCCAGGGTTTTTGATTTGGAGAGCGGGGGCGTGGTTACCCCCATGAAGCCTTGGTAAGAGGGACTTAAGTACTGGTTGTGGGGAACAAAGCTTTATGTCAGGTTTAAATACCTACAGCTCTTCCTAAATCAATAACCCACTGACTGCTGAGTGCCTGGCAAGCTGTGACTTTCCTTCTCTTCCCATAGGCCTGCAGAGTTAGCCACCAAGTACGCAAACTTTTCAGAGGGAGCTTGCAAGCCCGGCTACGCTTCTGCCCTGATGACTGCCATCTTCCCCCGGTGAGTGCTCCTCTTTCTTCCCACGGCCTGCACAGCCTGCCTGGCCCGTGACGCAGGAGCCAGAAAGCCTGCCCTCATGGCAAGTGGTGTGCTCCAGAGAAAACAAATTCCGTTTTAACTTTCTTTTTGTGTCCTCAAGTCTCTGGGTACCTGAAAAGGACTTTGCTTCTAGTTGGTTCCCACCCCAATTTCACTCTATGGCCTTGCTATGCCTTAACCCCCAGTTCGCCTACCAGCACAGCTTGTTTCTGTGGAGGAGAGGGAGGAGGTAGAATGTGTGTGGTTGCCCTGTGGAAGCCAGGTATCCAGAGGCAGCCAGACAAGGCTATCCAGCACAGAAGCTCCTAGTCGTAGTATCAGTGGCCAAACTTTTTTGGAAGCTAGGAGAGACCAAAGAGGAGTTTCTGAGGCTGGCTGTTCTGCATCTTCTCTTTTTGTCCGTTTTGCTTTCTGGATTCCTGATTTCCTTGTTATTAGGGTTGCTGAGAAAAGCTGTGTCAAACCCTGGCAGTTCCTTTTACCAAATTCTGCTGAGGGGACCTCAGTTACTTTTCTGCCTTTTCCTTTCGGGTGTTCTTTTCCTGAAGCCTCAGTGTGGAGAAGGGCCTGACGTGCTGAGAGGGTCTTGCCTGCAGCCTGGAGTGCGGTAAGACGGTCCAGGATCATTTTGTCCCTTAAGAAAGCTGTGAGAGTGTCTGACCTGGAGGGACTTGAGGGTGGGCTGCTCGGGACCCTCTGGGAGTTGGGACACAGCACTTGGATCACCGGGGCAGCCCTAGGGGTGGGCTCAGATCCTGGGGAAGGACTTGCACCCCGCCCTCAGAAGGCTGAGGTTGGGGCACAGTGTGCTTGCACAGCGATGCGGAGAAACACTTGCCCAAACGTAATTCAGGATGTTTGGGTTTTGTGCTCCTTTTCTTTTTCTAACTGAGCGATGCAAGCTCAGCCTCTTGTGTAAAACGGGGTCTCTGCTGCCTGAACATCTCGTGTTCAGATAGAGCTCTCTTTGTCCAGGGTTTGCCTCTTAATTGATTCCAAATACTTGGCTTCCCCCAGCTATTCACTGAGCACCTCTTAAGTGTCTAGCTCCGTGTTCCCCATCCTCACGTGTGTCTTCTCAGGCCTGCACGACTCAGTCCCCTGGGCCAGACACCTGTGAGTTTTCCTCGACTCACGTGTAGTTTCTTTGACTTTTTCTAACTAAGAGTAATACAAGCATGTGATTTTTTTAAAGACTCAAACAACACAGAGGGTGTATTCTCCCACTCTAGACCCCTTCCCCAGCGACAGTCAACATTATCACAAATGGGAACATACTGTCTCTTGCTTTTTGCTAACAGTATATGTTCAGAGATGATCCCATTACCAACATTTATGGATCCATCTTATTTTTTAAATGATTTCACAATATATAATTGTATGGATGTATCATACTTTTTTCGTTTTAAAAAGTAAGGTTTATTGAAGATTAATTTACACACAGTAAAAGGTCCTTTTTAATGTAGTTGTTTGAATTTCGATAAATGCATACCTTTGTGTAACTGCGACAATCAACCCAACATTTCTCTCTTCACCCCCAGAAGTTTCCTTGCGCTCCTTTGCCCTGAGTCCACAGCCTCTGACCAATATTGATCAGTTTTCTGTCCCATAATATTTCCAGAACGGCATGTAATTGGGGTCCTACAGTGTGTGGCCTTTTGAGTCTGCTTCTTTCGTTGGTTAAAATGCGAGATCCACCCTTGTGTTGTGTGTGTCGATTGTTCCTCTTTGTTGCCGAAGAATATTCCCTTGTATGGGTATAACAGTCTGTTACCTACTCAGCAGTCAGAGGACATTTGGGTTGACTCCAGTTTTTAGCTATTAAAATAGAGTCACTATAAACATTTGCATATGGAATGGATGCTCTACTTTTTGTTATTATTATTATTATTATTATTACTTTTATTATTCTTTTCATATATTGCTGAATTCAACTTACTAATGTTTTGTTAAGGATTTTTGTTCCCCTCTTCATAAAAGATATTGGTCTATAATTTTCTTTTCTCATAGTATCTTTATTTCTAGTATCAGAGTAAAGCTGACCTCATAAAAATAAGGAGAAAACTATTCTTTTATCTGCAGTTTTTTGAAAGTTTTATGTAGAATTGATAATATTTTTCCTTAAATGTTTGATGGAATTCACCACCAAAGACATCTAGGCCTACAGTTTTCTTTGCGGAAAAGGTTTTTTATTAAGAATTAAATTTCTTTAATAGATCTGGGGCTTTCTTATCTCAATTCAGGTTTTCCTGTTTCTTCTTTGGTAGTTTGTGTCTTTCAAGGAATTTGTGCATTTCATCTAAGTTGTTGAATTTATTGGCATGAAACTCTTCATAATATTCTTTCCTTATTCCTTTAATGCCTGGGATCTCTAGAGAGATCTTCCCTTTCATACCTGATGAAATTTGTATTTTTTTCTCTTTTTTCCCTAAACTGTATGGTTAGGAGTATATCATTTTTATTGATCTCAAAGAACTAGTTTTTGGATTCATTGAATTTTCCCTTTTATTATTTTTTCACTATGTTGTTGATTTCAACTCTTTAGTATTTCCTACCTTCCATTTATTTAGGGTTTAATTTGTTCTTTTTTGTCTTATTGTTTCTCAAGGTAGAAGGTTAGACCATTGATTTGATTTTTTCCTAGTATAAACATTTAATGCTATAAATTTTCCTCTAGGTTCTTATGAACTTTCTTGCTTAATTTCCAAATATTTGAGGATGTTCCAGATATCCTTCATTTTTTTAAGATTTTATTTATTTATTTTTAGGAAGAGGAGAAGGGAGGGAGAAAGAGAGGGAAAGAAATATCAATGTGTGGTTGCCTCTCATGTGCCCCCTACTGGGGACCTGGCCTGCAACCCAGGCATGTACCTTGACTGTGATACGAACAGGTGACCTTTTGGTTTGCCAGCTGGTACTCAATCCACTGAGCCACACCAGCCAGGGCCAGATATCTTTATGTTATAGATTTCTAGTTTATTTTTGTTGTGATCAAAGAACATACTTTATATGATTTTAATACTTTTAAATTGATAGAGATCTGAATTATGGGATAAAATAAGGTCTGTCTTTTTTTTTAAGATTTTTAAATTTATTTTTAGAGAGGGGAAGGGAGGGAGAAAGAGAGGGAGAGAAACATCAATGTGTGGTTGCCTCCTGCACGCACCCCACTGGGGACCCTCCTGCAACCCAGGCATATGCCCTGACTGGGACTTGAACTTGCGACCCTTTTATTCTCAAGCCAGCACTCAATCCACTGAGCAACACCAGCCAGGGCAAAATATGGTCTAGCTTGGCGAACATTCTGTGCATTTGATAAAAATGTTTCTGCTGTTATTGGGTATTCTATAAATGGCAGTTAGATTAGATTAGTTGATAGTGTTTGTAAATCTCCTCTCCCATATCCTTACTGATTCTCTGTCAGTTGCTGACAGAGGGATGTGTAAGCCTCCATTTGTCAGCTTTGCTTCATGTATTGTGAAGCTCTGCCATTTAGTGCATATACATTTAGGGTTATTGTACCCCTTGCAGAATAGATTCCCTCATTATTCGGGTATGTTTCTTTTTCCCTGGTAACAATCCTTGTGCTGAAATCTTTCGTGTTTGATATTAATATAACCATTCCAGCCTTTTAAAAATTAACTTCATCATGTTATATGTTTTTTTTTTATCCTTCTACATTTTTTTTTTGGTGGGAAAGGAGTATGTTTGTGTTTACTCTTGAGCTCAGAGAAGTTGGGTCTCGGAGTGGTTGGCAGCAGGTCATCCTTTTACTTTGGACCTGTCTGTGCCTTTGCAATTCAAGTGGGTTTCCTGTAGACAGTGTGTAACTGAGTCCTGCTTGTTTGTCCAATCTGACAATGTCAGGCTTTTGTTGGAGTGCTTACACCATTTACATTTAGTGGAATCCGCACCTTACTGTTAGTTTTCTGCTTTCCCCCCTTTCTTTCCTGGCTCCGTTTGGATTAATTGGATGTGTTTTGTGTTTTCAGTTTACCTCCACTCTTGGTTTCAGAGCGGCACCTTTTTTGTTTTATGTTTTTCATGATTGCTCTAGAGTTCACAACGTACGTCTTTAATTTGTAATCTATTTTTAAATATTTTGGGACTTCACTTAGAGCTTAAGAACCATACAAAATATATTTCATTCCCCCTCCCATCATTTGTGCTATTTTTGTCATGTATTTTGTATCTTTCTCTATATAATAAACTCACACAACATTGCTCTTACTTATTTTTGTTTTAAACAGTTAATTATTTTAAAATGATTTTAAAACGAGGGGAAAAGACAACCTGTGGAATGGGAGAAGACATTTTCAAATCATATATCTGATGTGGGGTTAGTGTGCAGAATATATAAAGAACTCCAACGAAATAACAACAGGAAGAATGGGCGAAGGACTTGAGTAGATATTTCACCAAAAAAAGATGTATAAATGGCTAACAAGCACATGAAAAGATGCTCAACATCATGAGTCATTAGGGAAATGCAAGTCAAAACCACAGTGAGATACCACGTCACTCCCATTAGGATGACTGCTATTTTGAAAAAGCAGAAAATAATATGTGTTGATGAGGATGTGGAAATACTGGAACCCTCATGCACTGTTGGTGGAAAGGTTAAACAGTACAGCCACTATGGAAAACAGTAATTCGAAATTTTCAATTTCAAAACCTTGAAAATAGACTTATTACATGATCCAGCAATTCCATGTCTGGGTGTAGACCCTAAAGAAATGAAAGCAGGGTCTCCAAGAGGTATCCGCATACCCATGTTCGTAGCAACATCATTCACGACAGCCAGAACCAGCCAAGGGTCCATCACCAGATGAAAGGATAAACAAAATGTGGTCTCTATATACAACAGAATATTACTTACTTCCTTAAAAAGAAAGGAAATTCTGACATATGATACAACGTGGGTGAAACTTGAGGATATTATGCTAAGTACAATAAACCAGTCATAGAAAGACAAATATTGTTTGATTCCACTTACATGAGGTACTAGAGTACTCAAATTCATAGAGGTAGAAAGTAGAATGGTGGTTGTGGGGGGGGCTAGGGGCAGGGGGAGTGGGGAGCTGCCATCTAATGGATTCAGATTCCAGTGTGGTGAGATGGGAACAGTTCTGGATATAAGTTGCTTAATGATGCAAATGTACTTAACACTACTGAATTATACACCTAAAATATTTAAGATGACAAATACTTCATGTTGTGTGTGTTACCACAATTGGACATTTAAAATTTTTTAAATTAGGGATAAAAGTCTTTTATAGCTACCCACACACTTATTTTAACTGTTGATCATTCTTCCTTTGTGAAGAGACAGATTTCCAGATGGCGTCCTTCTTCTTCCATCTGAAGAACTCATTTTAACTTTTCTTACGAGGCAAATCTGATGGCACTGAAGTCTTTAAGGTTCGGGTTGTCTGATAATGTCTTCATCCTACCTTCAGTTTTTAAAGGTTTTTTTTTTTTTTGGCTGACAATTTCACAAGCACATGTACAGTACTTTAAAGATATACAGTCACATGTCACTTAACGACTCACTCTGAGAAATGAGTCGTTAGCAATTTTGTCATCATGTGAACATCATAGAGCGCACTTACACAAACCCAGACGGTAGAGCCCTCTACACGCCGAGACTGTGTGGTACAGCCTGTTGCTCCCGGGCTACACACCTGTACAGCATGTACTGCCCAGAAGAACACGAGATCCAACTAAGTGCGAGAGGAGATGACACAGTCCAGAGATGGCGGCACACTTGAGATGGATAGAGGGCCGCTGCTGGCTTAACGTGGCGGACTGGTTTATAGAAAACTTTTTTTATGTGAGTACAAAGACTGCACTGTAAACTGACAAGAAACACGTAGTAAATGCACAAACCAGGAACGTAGTCATCTATTATCATTATCAGTATATGTTCATTGCACATGCTAGAGTTTTATGTGACCGGCAGCACGGGGGTGTGTTTACACGGGCATCACACCAACAGGCGAGGAGGGGGTTGTGCCGCCAAGTCACGGAGGCTACGAGGCCACTGGGTGGGGAGGGTTTTCCAGCTCCTGCTGCTCTTACACCCCTGCTGTTGCGCTGTCCTCCCTCCCTGACCAGAACGGGGCTGGACACCCCACGACTGCAACTTCGATTTCTCTCGGCTTGCATAGTTCCTAGTGAAGTCTTTTTACTTTGTATGTAATGTTTCTATTTTCCTTTGGCTGCTTTTTGAGATTTTTTCCTTATCACCCTTTTTCAGCAATTTGGTTATGATGATCTTGTTGTGGTTTTCGTTACTCTTATTTGGCTTGGGTTTATGTCTCTCCTTGGATCTATGGGTTCGTAGTTTATTTTTTTTAATCAAGTTTGAATGGTTTTTGTCCTCATTTTTTCAAATGTTTTTCTCTGCCCTACCTTCTTTCCCAGGCTTCTGGTTGCACATGTTGTGCCATTAGTCCCACAGGCGTCTGGGGGCGGTTTAGCTGCTGTCGTTTGTTCCAGTCTTATTTCTCTCCGTGCTTCATTGTGGACAGTTGGTTTTCCTGTGTTTTCACGTCCACCGACTTTTTTTTCGTGGTGTCTAGCCAGCTGCTTATTCCGTGGTGTATTTTTATTTCAGATACTGTAGTTCCATTTAGTTCTTTTCTTATCTTCCATTTCATTCCTTATTATGCTCCTGCATTCTTCTACCTTCTTGAACATATGGAATACATTTATACTAGCTGCTAGTTCCATCATCTCTGTCATTTCTGGGATGGTTTCTGTTGATTGATTTTTCTCCTGTTTTGGGCCTATATTTTTCTGATTCTTTTTATTGGATTCCAGGCAACACAAATTTTACATTTTTCTGTGCTACATTTTGTTGTATTCCCTTAAACTGTGGGAGTTTTCCTTGGACATTTAGTTAAGTTACTCGGAATCAGTCGCATCCTTTTGAGGCTTGCTTTCACCACTGTTAGTGCGTGTCTTGAGCAACCCTGTCTATGGCAAATGTATCTCCATTACCGACACGGGACCCTTGTGCGTCGTGCGGTATTTCCACTCCTGCCGACTTATTTCCACTCTGGTTTGTGTGAGTGCAGACGACTCCAGCCCTTGTGAACACCAGCAATCGTTCGATCTGTTGCTTCCCGGCGGTCGTTCATCAGCCTCAGCGTTTCCTCTCATGTATGCGCAGATCGGTGCTTGGCCAAAGATCTGAAGAGACCCTTTTGCAGATCTCCGGAGCTTTCTGTGCGGCTCCGTCCTCTATGGCCGTCTTCTCCACAAATACTAGCCTCCTGGGCCGCTCTAAACTTTGATCTGTTTTCTTAACTCCGAAAGACCACTGGGCTGCGTTTGGGCTCCCCATCCTCCCACTGGTCTAAAAACTATTGTTTCTGTATTCTGACTTGTCTTCTGGTTGTTTAAGGTAGGAGGGTAAATCCCATTCCTGTTATGCCATCATGGCTGGAAACAGAAGTCCCTTGTCCTTCCTTACATAGCGTCCCATCGTAAAGACACACTATGGTTTATCAGGTCCCTGTCCGTGGACATTTAGGCAACTGCTAATCTTTACAACTAAAATATTAATTCAGTGAATAACCTTTTTTGTACAATGTTTCCCACACACGTGAGATTACATATCTGGAATAAAGTGATACTTCTGGATCAAAAGTAATTTTGAAAGTTACTGAAATATTGGCACATTATCTGATATAGTAGTTTTTGAATTTACGTCCACTTACAGTAGTTTGTAAAGGTGCCTTCCTCTATGTTTCCTTCCAGTACGTTTTTAGCTTCTTTTTTTTTAAGATTTTATTTATTTTTAGAGAAGGAAAGGGAGGGAGAGAAACATCAATGTGTGGTTGCCTCTTGCGTGCCCCTTACGGGGGACCTGGCCTGCAACACAGGCATGTGCCCTGACTGGGAATCGAACTAGAAACCCTTTGGTTCTCAGGCCAGCACTTAGTCCACTGAGCCACACCAGCCAGAGTTCATTTTTAGCTTTATTATTAATATTTGAATTAATAATGCATCTGGGTTTTTTATTGTTTTGTTTTTGGTGTTAGGAGTGATCTCTGGTGTTGGGATCTAGGTTTCTTTTACTTTGGGAAGCTAGTATTTCTTAATATTTTAATCAAAAAATTTAAGTACTATATTCAGCCCTGGCTGGTGTGGCTCAGTGGATTGAGCACTAGCCTGCGAACCAAAGGGTCACCAGTTTGATTCCCAGTCAGGGCACGTGCCTGGGTTGTGGGCCACGTCCCCAGTAGGGGGCACATGAGAGGCATTGATGTTTCTCTCCCTCTTTTTCTCCCTCCCTTCCCCGCTCTCTAAAAATAAACAAAATCTTTTTTTTAATTAAAAAAAATTAAATATATTCAGAATTTTGATTTGTATAGCAACAGTATTTTGACACAAAAGGTCTTCATGTAGCTCTTGATGTGTTAGTTTTGACACAATCTAATAAAAACAAACCATTAAATCTTTCTTTTTTTAATTACCAAGTGCTGCGTGAAGCATATCCTCACTCTGATCCTAAGCCTCACCCCTCTTTGTGCTCACTTAGTCACTGGCTCCCACACCTGCCACAGGCGGTGGTAACGGAAGCGATGCTGGTGTGCCGCCTCTCCAGGCTGCAGCGTCCTGCTTCCCCGGGAAGCCAGCTTGTCCCCCCTCACACATTTGTGCTGTCTGCTGGGAAATCCTCCTTCCCTCCCTTATTCTTGACACTTTCCTGCCTGGATACATCTTCCTCTAGCGAGAGAGATGGGGCATAAGATCGAAAGGAACTCCAATTTATTGAGGATCTGCTCTGCTCTAAACAGTGGACTGGGGTCTTTCACCCGTCGGCCTCATGGACTGGAAAAGTCTTCCCTCACCTCCAGTCCCTGCAGACACCCAGTTGTCTTTCCTCTCCCTGTACGACGGTGCCACGCACGTAGCTCTGCGACTGTGTGTGTAATTTGTTGATGTTTCTTCTACCATAGTAGGCTCTGCACTTCCTAGCAGAGAGACATGGTCTCGTGCATGGCTGCCAACACTTAGCAGAGCCTCTAGCACATAGTAGGCACTTACTGTTTGCTTTACGAATGGACATTAATACCTGCCCTCAGGAAGTGGAAAGTCTGAGCGCGTGAGGAACGTTGACAAGACTCTCTTTCAGTGGAGAGAGTTACTAAAGAAAAATAATTCCTTTGACACATACCAATATATGATCGATTGGGAAGATGAGATTTGGAGACAGAGAGTTCTCACAGCTTTCTCACTTAACAGGCTGTGATGGATTGTGGGAAAGCCTGAGCGTTACTTAGCTCATTAGTCAAGAGGATGAAATGAGATGATACATCTTGGGACAATAAATGTTAGATCATTCCAGCAAAATTATTAGACACTAAGGGAATTCTCACTTCCTCAATGACTTTTATTATAATCAGGTAAGTTTTTCAGGAAGAAATAAAGATCTCACCATAGGTCATGGGAAACATTCAAACTGTAGGTTTCGAGAAAAAAATATAACTCATAAAACCTTAATTAACACACCCCATTTTCCTGGCAATGCTTTGCTCCCTATTTTGAGTGGCTTTTTGTGCTTTGGTGAAAGATTAAGTTAAGTACCATGTCATTTAGATCGTGGCCTGTGGAGCCTCTCAGCATTGGGAGCAAGCGTGGCGTCCACAGGATAGTCAGCCTGCGGCAAACATCTTGAGCAGAAAGCAGAACCCAAGCCCAGGCCCCAGCCGCGCTGCAGAGCAACAGCAGCAGCCGTGACCGGGATAGCTAGCACGCGCCAACGTATCAGGTCCTGTGCTAAGCCCTTTTTTTTCTGTTTTAACCCTTCCAACAATCATATGAGATGGGTGTTGTTATTAGTCCAGTTTTAAGTATGAGGAAATGGAGGTGTGGAGAAGTCAAACAATTTGCCTGAAGTCACACAGGAAGTGATGAAGCCAAGTTTTGAGCCCAAGCACTCTAGCCACAGACCCGGCATGCTTAACTGCTGCACTCCACTTCCTCTCACAGCTGCTGTTTCACGGACAGGCTGGCTAGTGGCCAAAGTGCAGAGGTCTGTCAGATGCCTGGTGGTGGCTAATGAGGTACTGGTGCAGAAATTGCCCTCTTGTCCAGCTCTGCAAAGGAAAACCTCTCTTCTCCTGAGACACTTTGCTTTAGGAAGGCCACGGCGCATGGTGTTTATCTTTGATTGTGTGCGTCTGTGATTCTCTCTGCTAAGAAATCATTGCCATGGTCCAAACCAGATGAAGTCCCCAGAGTGCTAGGATGGCCTTCGAAACCTTACTGAGCTCTCTGAAGCAGCAAGTCTGGATGGAGCATTGACAGACTCCCAGCTGCCTGTTTTAGGACCCTTGCGTGAGAAGATACAGGAGGCCTGTTGCACTGCCCTGGGGGTTTTGAGAGCTTGTGGGCTGCTGGCCAGGGTAGCTGGGTGTCTGCTGTCCCCACATTCCAAAGCCCCTCCCTCTCTGTCATTCCAGAGAAAGGACCCTGGGACTTTTATCACTACAGCAGCAGGAGGGGCAGTAAAATTAAGAGGCACCCTTGCTAGGCTTTGTCCCCGGCCATAAATTATGAAGAATAGTGCGACATCGACTTCTACAGAATTGCTGTCCTTCCATACTGGGAGCAAATTGAGTCTCCCATGAGTGTGCAGAAGATTTGTTATGATTACATTCTCTGCTTCCTCACATCCCCCTAACTCTTAATCTCAGTAGCCCAGCGTCCTCTCCCCCACCCCCCTCCCTGAAATGCTCTAGTCCAGATCACCAAAAAGGACTAACTGACAAACCCAGTGGGGGGACCTTCTCTTTTTTTGACATCTCGGAAGCATTTGGCAGTAATGATCTCTTCCTTCATTTTGAACATTTGAAACTCCTCATAAATTCTTTTTCCAGTCTCCCTTTCAGTTCTCCTCCCATTTCTCTGATTGTTCCTTCGGTCTCTTTTGTAGCACTCTCCTTTCTCTGTGCCCACCCTTAACTGTTGATGTCTGCCGGGGTCCGTGTATGGCCCTCTCCTCACTCCTCTGCTTCAGCCAACACGTATGCGCTGATGACTCCCAAGTCTGTGCTGATCCTGCACCCAGATGCCCCATTTCCTGCTGGACAGCTCCACTTGGACAGCTCTCAAGCATCTCAAAATTGGTGTGTCCAATTCACTGAATTTCCAGTTAATCAAATCAGTCCGCATTGCCTATGTCAGTGAATGACACTACTGTCCACTCTGTCACCTGAGCCAAAAATCTAGGTGTCGTTCTTTCTCCTTCCTTTCTCAAGAGGATGTCTAATTCGTCATTGAGTCCTGTCACTCCCCTCTACAGAATCCCTTCTCTGAGGTCAGTCCCTTCCCTGTGCCCTGATTCTCCAGCCTCTCCTGGGTGTCGGCCCTGAAGAGCCTACACCTTCGTTCTCTTTGCCGACCCCTTCAGATCACTGTTTAATCTCACTCGTCTCTCCCATCCTTTAAGCTGCCACGGCAACTCTGCTTTCCTGTGAACCTAACGATAACAGCTACTGAGTCATTTACTCACCTGCTATGTGCCAGACAGCTTTTTAGGGCGAGATGCTTAAGCATTGCAGAAGATACAGAAAATCTCTCCTCTTGAAGAGCCTACATTTCATTGGGAGACACAGACAGCCTGTGTGTATAAAATGTCACACAGGTTTACAGAGCACTTCCTATGTGCCAGCCACTCTGCTAAACACCATAAAGTCATTGTCTCATTTAGTCTTTTCAACAACCCAGTGGAGTAAGTGGCGTTATGCCCACTTTACAAATGAAAAAGCTGGAAGCTACCCAAGGTCCCAGTAGCACAGAGCCAGGGATCAAACCCTCCAGTCCCACCTCGTGTCCTGAGTCGTGGCTGTGAACCATGAGCCTGTAGGGGAATGCAGGTTCCTTTTGTTCAGAGAATTTTCTTTAATCCTCACCTGACAATATTGTCTCTTCTTGTCTCAGCCTACCTCTTCTGCCTCCCCCACCATTCAAGGAATTCAGCCCCACACTGCCTGACGATATGCTTATTGATTTTGAGAGAGAGAGGAACCTCAATGTGAGAGGGAAACATCGATCAGTTGTCTCCTGTACACGCCCCAAATGGGGATTGAACCCACAACCTAGGTATGTGCCCTGACCAGGGATCCAACCCACAACCTTTTGGTGTATGGGACGATGCTCTAACCAACTGAGGCACCCAGCCAGGGGGAGAATATTTTAAGTATTTTTAGGGGGCACTCCCCTCAGTGAAACCCTTCGGCACCAGGCCTTTCCAGGAAGGTCAGAGAGCTCCTTTAAGTAGAGGGTTCAAGGGCTGACGGCCCTGCACGGGCCAGGCAGACTAAGTGCCTGTCCTCGCTTGGACTTCAGCTTGAAACTGGAGGAGCTGCCATCTGGGTCCTCTTGATTTCCCTGCTATCAGGTTTTCTTCATGTGTTTCTCAGTGTTAGTTGTTCTGACCTCCTCTGGGAACTGATCCACGTTCTGTTTTTAAATCATTTTCACTTCTTGTCTCAGCCTACCTCTTCTGCCTCCCCCACCATTCAAGGAACTCAGCCCCACACTGCCTGACAGGTATATACCCCATCTTCCTCTTTTCTCTGCATTCCAGCCCTCACAGGTGGGTCTGCAGGAGATGCCAGAAGTCATGTTTTCTTTGGAAAAATCTCTCCCTAGATGACTAGGGGCCCTCACTTTTTTGCACAGGTGATATTGCAGACCCACCTGCTGGGCTTTCCCTGGTTATGAATTCATCCACCGCAGGCAAAGTGTTAGGCCTCAGTCTGCTGACTGCTCCTGGTGGTGTCCCAGTATGTCTTTTCTGCTGCCCCAGTTCAGGACCCGAGGAGCTTTGTCTCACCCTCTCTCTAGCTTCTCTTGAAGGTGAGTGCCAGGCAAGTCCCTGCAGGACGTCTGCCGGTTGGGAGCCTGTTGTATGCAATGGAATCAAAAGTGATGTGAGCTGGTCTGCAGCAAGGTTTTTGAGAAACTGAGAATAAAGTTTTAGAAATGTCTATAGCAATTAGACAGAGTGAGTTTATGTCAGTTGACTCTAATAACTAAAAAATGGAGTGCTATGTGTTCTAATTTTTCTAGTGATTCATTCTCTATTACACTTTATGAGAGTATCACTCTGTGACAGAATTGAAAATTAAAAAGCAAAGCAAACTGGTCGCTCTCCACTGAGGTTTGATAAGCATTGGACTGTAGTGATAAGAGCACAGGCTTTGGGTGGGCTTATCCGCTCCACACCTCCCTTGCCTCATCTGCACCAACTGAACTCGGGGTTCAGGGAGGCAGTGCCTGGACACAAACATGTATCCAGGCATCCGGGCTCTGGAGGAGCTGAGGACAGAGGAGGCCTTGAAAAGGGAAGGGATGATCATGGATTGATCAGGGGGACTTTCTGGTGCAGGTGATGCCTGAGCTGTGCCCAGGAGGATGGGGCTTCCGTAGCAAGGTCAGTCCCTCTGGTGGGCAGCAGCTTCTTGGCTGGTAGACCCAGCTCTAGGCTCTGTGGGGAGTAGCAGACCTAGATGTGCGTAGAGCGCAGTCTCTGGTGAGAGCAGGCAGGCGGGCCGCATTCCTGCGGTATTTGAAGATTGATCTTGTCAGGTTAGCAGCTTTGCTTTTCTTGGTTCAGGTACAAGATCCCCACGTGGGGAGCTCTGCTTCTGGGGAAGAGCAGGGGCTGAGGAAAGCAGGGAACGTGATCCTGGCCCTGCTCCCAGCCTGCGCAAGGCTGCAGGCCAGGAACCGCCCTGCACAGGCTGCGGGGGGGGGGGGGGGGGGGGGGGGGGGTGCCAGTCTGAGCTCTGCCGCACAGCCCAGGGTGAGGCAGGGGTGCTGCAGATAGGAGGATGCTGGCATTTGGGGACTTAGTCCTGCTCTCCCTACTCAGTCTTCACCCAGGGGGTGAGCAGGGGATCACAGCTGCATATAGGGTACCTCCCCACACAAATAGCCAGAGCTAGAGAGGAGAAGCAGGGCTGCAGCCTCGCCTCTCCCAGGTGCTGGCAGGACGCCAGTCCATGCCCGCTTCCGGTCATCTCAGCTTTCTACTCTCTGCTCCCATTCCATGCATGGGATCAGGCATTACTCCTAGGGAAATGAAGCAGCCAGAGGGAAGCCACGGCCCCATCTAGGGAGCCTGAGTTCAGTGAATCTCTCAGGAGCGCGCTCTGGGCTACAGGGGTAAAAACCTGGAGGTAATCCTTACAGAAACCTCAGAGGATAGAGGAGATTGTCCAGGGAGATCTGGAGAGTAATGGGTAACATGGCCCCTGATCTTGGGAGACTTGATGGGGAAAATGCAAGCTGGACGACTGGCAGTATCACAAAAGCAAGCCTGTTGACGGTTGGCCGGTGACATCTCTGTGCCTCTTGTATTGGGATCAACCCATTCTCCCAGTGCTCCACGGGCTTAGTATGGGGAAGTTTCCCATATCAGGACAACCTGAGAACACAGTTTGAAAACAGGTGGTTGGAAAAAACCAAAGGACACCTTCCACTCTGTTGCTCAGCCCCTCAAGTAAGAGCGTCTAGGCCAGAGGCCGGCTGCAGAGCTTACCCCAAGAAGCATGCGCCACAGTGGAGCAAGACCCCTAAATGGGCCAAGGCATGTGCGTGGGACCTGCGCTCAGAAGCAGCTCTGTGGGGCCTGATGAGAGATGGATCCGTGACTGCTGTCCCCACTCACCTTGCTCCCGCACATCCAAGGGTGACTGTGATCAGCGGGGTTCGACCAGGTAAAGCGCTGTCTCCACCTCATTCCCCCTCTCCTCCACCCACCCTCCTGCACACGCTCAGGACAAACGAGAGAGATTGAGGGCAGGACTTTGTTCAGCTCAGTGTTTGCCCTTAGGGCCTTTTGTACCCTAAGCCGCTGCCTACTCACCTGTGCCTTTTTCTTCTCAGAGGTTGTTGCATGCACAGGTGCTCCTGACATCCATCAGGAGGGAGGGCCTTTCTCCCATACTGGGCTTGTCTCCCCTTCTCCCCTACACCTGAGGGAGGATACAGTGAGAATGGCCATGGGTTTGATTAGGTCTCATGAGTCCATGTGGCTCCCATGCGGTTCTCCTGGAGGAAGGAGTCCTTCCTCAGAGGCAATGTCCTTTTTAATATACGGTCAGCAGCTACCTCGGGTGCAGCCAGTGCTGCAATAGCCTAGCATCCCGGCCGGCCAACCACGCCCTGGGGCTGGCAGCCGAGGGTAAGACTGCTTAGCTGGCCGGGAGGCTTGGGCCTTGACCCAGCGCTGTCTCCATTGGGCTCCGACTAAGTCGTTGACCCACATGGAGGGGCATTCCTTTGCTGCCACTCAGATTATTGGGAGGAAACAAAGGGTTCGTCCAGGGCTACAGTCTGGCCAAGGAGAGCTGTCAGCACAGGCGCAGCTGCACACAGGGTGCTGGTTCGGGGGGAGCCTGGCTCCGTCCGTCTCCTTTTCGGTCACCCAGGGACTCCATGTGCTGGAGGAGGAAGGAAGGGCCAGCCGTTCTCTGCCCTGCAGTGGGTCCCCAGGGCTGACCTCTGTGAGCAGCAGTCCTCATAATGACCCAGCCCTGAGCCCCTTTCAGGCAGGGCTCGGGAGTTGGATGCAGAGACTGTAGAGCAGGAAGCAGGTGACAAGGGCCTAATTACTGGCTATGTCTCAGCCCTCTTCTGAGGGCTGACGTGGATGTCAGGAAGTAGAGAGCTTGGTAGCTAGGGCAGAAGTGGCCCAACCCCACTCATCACTTGGTGCAGGGGGGAAGTGGGGAGGGGCCGACTCTACCACCTGACTTTACCACTGGGTCAGTGATCCTGGAGGTTGGGGCCTCTCCAGTGCCCATGCCAGGGTCACAGCATCTCATCACTGCTGTCCTAGCAAAGATTGGATGGGGCCGGGGGGTCCTCTTCCTCAGTCCAGGCAGATGAAAAGAGCTTGGGTTTTAGAGTCAAGCAAACCTACATTGAATCCCAGCTTTGCTACTTAGCTAGCCGAGTGACTTTGGACAAATTCCTTAGTCCAAGGCCTGCTCCAGCTTCTTCAGCTGCTCAGTGGGAGTGATAGTCCCTCCTTCATGGGCAGTTGTGAGGGTTCCACAGGCTGACGTCCCTGAGGCCCAGGGCCTGGTGCTGACCTATAGCGAGTGCTCAGGCCCGGGCGGGGACTGCTGTCGCTGCTCTGCCTCCTCCCACCTTGACGGCCCCGACTCTCACTGAGGCCTTCTGGTATGTGTGTGGATGGGAGCCGTCAGGACTTGTGCAGACTGCGCATACCAACCCCGGTGATTGGCATTTGTTGATACAGGAATGCCTCCTCATATCGGGAAATGTGACTTTTGAAAACCCCAGCCACACAGGATGCAACTGATAACTTGTAATTTAGTAAAGAAAAAGGCTTCTGACCTCGTGGCAGCTGTCAGAGCACCAGGGAACTGATTCTGCCTCCTGGCGCCCCAACCCCTGGATGGCCTTGCCCTGCAAACCATAGTCTCCCACACCTTTGTGCTGTGCAGAGGCCGTTCCTCCAGCCTGGAGTGCTCACCGCCCAGGTCTCTGCCTTTAGGACCACTGCCCTTCCTTTAACAGGCTCCTCCAGCGCCGCCTGGCAAAAAGCACGGCAATCTCTGATCAAAGAGCTGCTCGTGGCAGCTTCTCCCTCAGAGGGGGCCTGGACCAGGCGTGCACGCACCTTTGTAGGCACCACGTGGGTGTGCTACCTGGAGTGCTCCTCCTCATAACTGCCACCTTTCGAACTCCAACTCAGATGCCACCGCCTCAGCGAGGCCCTTCCCTGGGTCCCCTAGCAGCGTTAGACATGGGGCTCCCACCGCTCTTTGCACATCTCAGTCTGTAACACTTCACACATTGCATGGAAGTCCCCTCCTGGGTCCTCCACTAATCCTTGTCTAGTTTTCACCTCTAATTCACGCCGTGTCGCTTACTGGGAACGAACTGGGGACAGCTCCTCTCTCCCTTGCCCTTGTCTGTCCTGTAAGCACAGTTGTCACAGCCGGCTTTGGCTCTGAGAGGGAAATGAGAGTGGGGCGTCCTGTTGACCGTCTTGCGCTACCCCCAGGCCCCTGCGCTGCTCTGCCCACCTCTCCGGGCTCCTTCCCAGCAGCCACACCACCAGCATCAAGAGTGGGTAGAGCCTCAATGATTCTAAGAAGATAGTAAATTCTAGATGATTCTCCTCTTAGGACATTAACTTTGGTGAGCTCCTGCAGTTAGTTCAAGTAACCGGGAGTTGCATGTCTCTTCACTTGTTCAGCCCGTTTTTATTGCATGCCTGTGCTGGCCACTGGGGAAGTGGGTTTGAAAAATGCAGGCGTGGTGCCAGATCACCGTCTAGGGGCCATAAGTCCAAGTCGTACCTCAGGGTTCCGGCGACATTCAGGCCAGGTTGAAAAGTGAGAGGCTTGCCTGAGTCCCTGCACCTGGCCCCGATGTGGCAGCAGCACGCCCCGTGGCCGAGTGGGTGTCACACAGTAGTTCTGTGGGCTGTGAGAGGATGACAGCATTGGAAGCTCTGAAAAACTGTCTTGTGAGCAGCTTTCATGGAGCAGGGTTACAGAGAGACAGAAATGACATCTGAAAGGACTCAGAAAGACTTCTTGGCATGCTCCCCCAAGTCAGGCCCAAACAAAAGGCTGTTGATGGCATTTCTTCCGCACAAGTCACGAAAAGCTTCAGACGAAGGGTGAACAATTTCTGCTTCTGCAATTCTGAGGCCATAAAGAATAAAGAATGGCTTGGGAAAATCATGGCTTCATCATTAGGCCAGCACCCGCCCCCTAGAATTGAGCATGTCTGCGCAGCAGCGATCTTAATCCCTGTGCCCCCCGCAGAGGCTCCTGTGTGGCAGAGAGTGCCCTTGGGCATGGGAGAGCGCCTCCCACATCCTCCGCCTCTGGGGGGGCCAGAACCAGGCCTCAGACATCCCCATTTAGACCCCATCCATGGTGACTGCTTGCCCCCCTTCTGGCCCCCAGGGACCCAAGTCAGATTCTGCTCCTCCCCACTCCCTAAACACTCCCACTCTGCCAAGTCTGTGAAGAGCTTTGGGGGGACTGTGATAAGTAACAGCTGGTGGCCCCAGGAGCTGAGTGGATCAGAAAGACAAACAGAACAGTGTAGTGGCTGCAGTGACAGAGCACGCCAAGGGGGCATGCACGCCCAGGTTAAGGGCCCGAACCAAACCAAGTGGGCAGGAAAGGCTTCCTGGAGGAGGTGCCACCTGTGCTGACTGGGGCAGGACAGTTGGAAACGGGCCAAGGAGAGGCAGCTGCTCTGAGGGGAGGAGACACACTGGCAAGCAATCCGGGCTGTGCAGAGTTCAGGCCCCAGGCCGGGAAGAGGCCCTGAAGGCCATGCTGAGGGGACTGCTATTTTATTTTCAATTAAAGTTGACATTCAATATTATTTTATATTAGTTGCAGGTGTGTAACACAATGGTTAGACATTTATGTAATTTAGAAAGTGGTACCCCCCGATAAGTTTTTGTTGTAATTGTTGTTGTTGTGTTAAGATTTTATTTATTGATTTTTAGAGAGGGGGAAGGGAGGGAGAAAGAGAGGAAGAGAAACAGCGATGGATTGGCTCTCGCATGCCCCCACTGGCGCACCTGGCCCACAACCCAGGCATGTGCCTTGACAGGGAATTGAACCGGTGACCCTTTGACGACACCCAACCGAGTCACACCAGCCAGGGCCCCCTCCCCCTAGCCCTGATCAGTTTTAGTACCTACCTGGCACTGCGTGTAGTTATTACAATATTATTGACAATATTCCCTATGCTGTACTTTACATCCCACGACTATTTATTATTATAAAAGCTCTTTATTATGAGGTCAGAGGTTTTGAGGCAGCAAGAGAGGGACAGCATCAGGTTGTGGTTTAGAAATTTCAGAAAGGTCATTACTGGACGTGGAGGGGGAAGGATTAGAGGAGGTGACAGAAGTGGGGGGGGAGGGAGGTGCTGGGGACAGTGGTCGGGCAAGGAGCAGGTGGTGAGATGCTAGGGAAGGAGGAAGGACATTTGGTGGGTGGGGTGGGGGTGAGCGAGAGGGAGGAGTGAAAACAGACCCTGTCTCGGGCAGCCAGGGATGGCGGCACCGCTTCCTAACCTAGAGAACACAGAGCGGAGGGCAGGCTGGGGGCAGCTGTCGAATTCACTCGGGGAAATTCATTTGGAGTTCCTATGAAGCATTGGTAGAAATGTGAGCACTGGAGTCTTTTTAGTTCTTTTCCCCAATTTCTTCCTGTTATAAACAACACTGCTATGAATAATCTTCATATAAGTAAGTCATTATGCAGTTCCCTGACAGTTTCCTCATGTCTCTGACACAGCGAAAGAATGTTTTTCATGATATTGGCCTGGTTTGTTGTATTTATCCCTCTTTATCACCAGACTTCTCAATTTGAAATCTGTTTAGCTAAACTTCCTTCCCACTCCTTCCCCCACTATTTATCTTGAGCATTTCCATATACTGGGTACCACGCTAGGTACTAAGGATGCAGAGTAACACATAATTTTTATCCTAGAACTTCAGTCTAGAAGGGGCATCAGACATGAAAACGAAATTACAACAGAGTGTTGATGTCATAGTAGTTGAGAGTATAAGATGCTGTGAATACACAGAAAGGAGACACCAAATTAAACTGAACGGGTCAAAGAAGGCTTTTTTTTCCTAAGGAGGATTTCTGTGCTCACTCCTCTTCTACCGTTATTATTGACAGTACCTCCTGATTTTCACTGTAATTATTTGCTTCTAGCATTTAAAAGACAGAGGTGCTTCTCTCATTGGTTCATGATAAGTGGTGTCTCACCATCATTCAGCTGAAGACTTTCTGGTTTTGTTTTGTATTTAGCAAGGGTAGGTGCTGCAGGTGTCAGTGGATGGGACAGGTCATGTCAGTAGTGCCTCAGAGTATGTAGTCTGTGGACCTGAAGCGTTCATGGGTCCCTCAAGGCCATGGCCAACCAGAGCCAAGGAGCTGTGCCTCTTCCTGGTCTCCTGACCTCCTCTGAAATCACTCACTGTCTGCCTTCCTCCCCCCGCCACCTCCATATTCTCTCAACACAGCCTCTTCTCAAAGACATCCAGGTAAGAACATTGTCATAGTTCCCTTCAGCAGCCTGGACAAAATGCCTCAGAAGTTTCTTTCCCTCCCTGACCGTAAGCCAGCAGCACTGGTAGAGTGTGTAACAGAGAACCCCTGGAAAAGCTGTCTTTTGTGGGGGAAAGTGGTCAGGGAAGGATTTTTAAAGAAAGTGATGTGTTATCCAAGTCTTAAAGATTGCATAGAAATCAAACAGTTGAAAAATGATAGGTGTTCTAGGCAGAGGAAATGTGTAAACTAAAAGCATGAGAACCACAGGGACGTCCGGAGAACTGCAAGTGTTTTGGCTTGTTTGGGGCATAATCGTGTTACACCCTGGAACGCTGGAAGGTAAGGCTGGAGAAGCCGTCCAAGACCCGGGAGACCTGACAAGTCGTTCTCAAAGGATTTTGATTGTAACATAAAGGAAATGGGGAATTATTGACATGTTTTATGCAAGACAGTGATGTGATCAGATTTGCTATTTGGAGAGATTGCTCCAACCTTATGTGGAAGACGAATTGGAGGAGGGACTTGGAAACATGAAGATCAGTTACTGCTGCGATAACTGCTGAAGGTAATCCATAGGGATGGAACACAGAGGCTTAGTAACACCTAGAAAATATAATCAAATTGTTCCTTCTCTCCCCCAGAGCATCCTGTGTGGCATTTCTCCCACCGCCTCCCCCACATCTGATCATGACATTATGTCTCCCCCTCCAGGACAGGAGCACCTCATTCCTCATTGTGGCCACCCAGCACCTATTATGTCTACTGAACTGATTTGACTTGGTGATTAACTGGGTATAGAAGGCTGGGGAGAGGGAAGAATCTGGAATGACTCCCAGGTTTCTGGCTTCAAATATAGAAAAAAAAATAGGGATGCCATTCATCAAGATAGGGAACCCAAAAAGAAGGGCAGCTGTTTCTGGTTTGGTCAGGAGGAAAGGGCAGGGCAGAGATCATGACTGTGTTGTGGACGTAAGGCATGTGGGTGCCTCTGGCACACGGAAGGAGATAGGGTAGCCACGTGCACGTGGGTCTAGAGTCCAGGAGGAGAGGTCAGAGCTGGAGATGAGGCAGTGGGAGCGACCAGCATTCGGATGAAGTTTGGCAGTGGGTGAGGTAGTGTAGGGAAGGTGTGTAGACTGGGTCCCAAACTGGCGGCTTACAGGCTGAATCTGTCTACGGACATGCTTCATATGGCTGGCACAGTGTTCTCAAGTGATGGGGGTGCTTTTATGCGTTGTGTCCACTCTAATTTGCTATAACTCTGCCACTTTTTATTGTCTTCTACCTGGCCCAGGTAACATATTTATAGTGTCTTCTTGGCTCCTGTAGGCACTTGAGGTTATAATTTTTGGAGGGAGAAGAAGAAAACCGAAGTACATAACTCTGGGAATACCAGCTCATAAGGGATTCACAGGAGGGAAAAATAATGAAGGAGAATGGGGAGGAATGGCTAGAGAGATTGGAGGAGATCATGAGAATAGTGTTGTTCTCTTCAAAATTTTGAGAGGCAATGTAGGCAATATGTAATAAAGTATAAAATGTGGATTCCATTTCAACAATTGCACTTCTAAATATTTCACATGAGGAAATAATTGTATCTGTGCACGCAAGTTATTGTAATATGATGCTTGTCGAAGCATGTTTATAATAGCAAAAAATTGGAAACAACATAAATGCCTCTTAGTTGAGGACGATTAAGTAAATATGGCATGGCCATGTGATGAAATAATACGTAGTCATAAAAAATGATGATATCAGATCATATTTACTGACATGACCCCACAATTTAGTCTTAATTTCTCAAGAGCAAGTTATGGAACAATACATATAAGATAATTCCATTTATGTTGAATGGCTGGTTATAGAAGGCACTGTCTGGAAGCCTTCACACACAAATCACAAGACTCCCGATAGCTAAATCTAGTAGAACTTTCTCTGGCATCTATGTCTGACCTTTCCGTGGCTTTTGACATTATTAACCTATTTTGGCTTCTATTCCTCATCCTCTTTCCCTGACCTTTGTCCATAGGCTGGCAGTCAGGACTGAAAAATGGCAGACTTGATCCTGGGAGAACCCTTCAAAACTGTCAGCTTGTTTATATCCTAGATGCGCCCCAAAAGGGCACTTACTGGGCAGTTCTCTGGAAAGGAGCCGTTAGGGACTGTATTTCCCTGGTCCTTAGTCCCTTTGAGCCTGCATAACTCTTCTGGAATAAAACCCTTCCCAGGGTCCATGGGTACAGGTTCCTCTCCTTACCCACCTCCCCCACCCTCTAGCAAAATTGCCTGGCTATCCCCTCTCTCCCACGCCTTCTGTTCAATTGAGGGGTTATTTTTAACAGTGTTGTATATTCCATGCTTAAATCTTGGCAAAACACCAGAACTTTGGAATAGACACCCAAGATAAAAATAGTCTCCCACAACCTCCTCCCTTTCTAAAGTTTTTCCTTTTAAAGAGAGAAAACAAGTTATCTAAACTGTAGACAGGCCTACCAAGAGAGTCCCTAGACACTAGCACTAAGGGACTGAACTTGCAGCCTTGGCCACAGAACTTGGGCTGGAGGCTGGACCTGCTGCCGCTTCAGAACTTACTTCAGTCCAGAGAGGTACAAGGAAAGATGGTTTCTGCCAGTTTCCTGGGCTTGGTAGGTCTAGAATCGTGGAAAGTACCTAGTCCTCCTCCCGTTTCCAATAGCCAGAGGCTCTTAACCTCCAGAGGCAGGCCATCCACTTCAAGATACTCTGTAACTAGAGAGATTTTTTTTGGTAATTTTTAAAACATTGTTGTTCAAGTACAGTTGTCTCCATCTTCCTGCCACCACTTTCCCCCGCCCCACCCATCCCCACCTCCCACCCTCAATCCTGCCCCCCTTTGGCTTTGTCCATGGGTCCTTTATACATGTTCCTTGACGACCCTTCCCCTTCTTTTCCCCATTATCCCCCTTCCCCCTCCCTTCTGGTTACTGTCAGTTTGTTCTTTATTTCAGTGTCTCTGGTTATATTTTCCTTGCATGCTTGTTTTGTTAATTAGGTTCCACTTATAGGTGAGATCAAAAGGTCTTTGTCACTGTCTGGCTTATTTCACTTAGCATAATGCTGTACCTGGAGAGTTTTAACTAAGGAAAGCCAAAATCTGCTTTTTCGTGACTTCCTCCTGTGGGCCTAGCTCCACGTGCGTGAGCCACACAGAGCACATCTAATACCTCTTCTCTGTCAGATGTTCAGAGACTTGAAGCTGGTGGTCGTGTGCCCTCTAGTCCTCTCTAGCCAGACATCTCTGCCTTCAGGTCTCCTCCCTATCACGGTAGTTCTCTTCTCTGGGTCGGTTCCGCTTTATTACTGTTCTTTTAGGTGGCACCCAGAAGGGAGCCCATGCTTGCTCAGAGGTGGCCTGCCAGGCAGAACGGGCAGCAGAATAAGCTCTCCTTTCCGTTTTTGATGCTCCTCGTAGTGACTGGCACCCAAGAGACACTACTTTAGTGGTCATGTCACATTGACCGTAAGCCTGTCCTCAGCATGCTGCTGCCAAGTCCACATCCCCTTTCTCCTCAGGACTGTTCCAGAATTTATGGGCCAAAACCAGGCCTTAGCCAAATAACTGCCTATTTGGAGCTCTTTGGATTCTCCTTGGGTTTCCGAAATAAGCTGTTTCTTTCCTGTTTGTCTTCCATGGATTTGATGATTAAGCCATTCTATCCTATCTAAAGAGTACGCATAAAAACAGTGACCAAGATAAGCCTAGAACAGAATCTTGCTACTGACCTGGTAGGCATGAGCAAAACTGTTCACCAGCTACCAAACTCTCAATATGCCCTGCCGTTAGCCCACATTGCTGTCACAGACTCGGCCTTTGTGTCAGCCCTGCAAAGTGCCAGCAGGGCGCCAGCTTTGGGGTCGGAAATCTCAGGTTTCAGACCTGCTCAGCACCTTCTCACTGTTAGAACCTTTCATCTATAAACCTTTCAGGTTTATTCAACTGTAAATGAGGGGAAATGCCCATCCTGCTTACTTTAAATGGCTTTGGTGAAGATGAAAGGATTATAGTAAAATGAAAAACAGTATGTCAGAGTAAGGTGATGGTAATTACTTCATAAACATTTATTGAAACCCTACCAATATCTATACACTGTGAGGGCCGACAAATAGGAATCATACAAGCCCTGCTGAATGCTTTCCATCAGGAGTTTTGAGGTGCCACAGGCCATAGCAATCACAGGCGGTGCCAGGAGCAAGGGAGCTAGAGCCCGGGGGGTCGGGAAGCCAGTGCTCAGGCATCTGGGGCAAAGCAGAATAAGGGCTTCCCAGGAGGGTCTGAAAGCAGGGTGAGAACAGTTGGCCTTTGCTAGTCTGCTCTGGTATCAGGACGCACACTGAGAATAAGAGGCCTGAAATCCACAGGAGGCAAGGCAGGAGTGGGACCTCAGAGACTGGAGCTAGAGATGGAGAAGTCCTTGGTGAGAGCCGTTTGCCTGGTGCAGTGGGGATGAAAGCCAGCTGACATCAAGCTGAATCATGAGGTGAGGGTCTGGGGTCAATGCGTGTGGACTCTTCCCGGAGGAGCATGCCTGTGAAGGGAGAAGAAAGATAAACTTGAACCTGGAACAGGTGTGGCTGTGAGGGTGAAGTGGGTGTCTGGACCACCAATGGGAAGGGTCCTGTAAATAGACCAAAAATGGAGTTACAGAGAAGAATGATGTCATGAATGATGTAACAGGTTCTTTTTTAAAAATAAGATTTTATTTATTTATTTTTAGGGAGAGGGGAAGGGAGGGAGAAAGAGAGGGAGTGAAACACCAGCCAGGGCAATATAACAGGTTCTTAAGAAAAATGAGAGGAGTTCCAGCCAAGATGAAGGTGTAGGTAGACACACTGTGCCTCCTCACACACACCTCCTCACAACAAATTTAAAAACAAAAAGCAACCAGAGCTGCCAGAAAATTGAACTGTATGGAAGTCCGGCAACTAAGGAGTTAAAGAAGAAACATTCATTCAGACCGGTAGGAGGAGTGGAGACGTGGAGATGGTCAGCCGGGGCAGAGAGGACACACAGCAAGGTGGCAGCTGGTGGACTGGGTGGTCCCACATTCACATGTGGATAAACCAGGGGGAACAACTAGGGAGCGAGACAGACCATGCAACCCAGGGTTCCAGTGCATGGAAATAAAGCCTCAAAACCTCTGGCTGTATAAATCTGTGGAGGTTGCAGCAGCAGGAGAAACTCCCAGCCTCACAGGAGAGTTCATTGGAGAGACCCACAGTATCCGAGAACATACACAAGCCCACCCACCTGGGAATCATCACCAGAAGGGCCCAATTTGCTTGTGGGTAGCAGGGGAAATGACTGAAAGCCATCCAAGAGCCTAGTGAGCAAGAGGCATTGTTCCCTCTCGGACCCCTCCCCCACATACAGCACCACAATGCAGGACGTGGGTTGCCTCCCACTGGCAAATACCTAAGGCTCTACCTGTTCCAACGTCACAGGTTCACCAAGACAAAGAAATATGGAAGAACAGATCAAATGAAAGAACAGATCAAAACTCCAGAAAAAGAACTAAGCAACGAGGGGATAGCCAACCTATCAGATGCACAGTTCAAAACACTGGTAATAAGGATGTTCGCAGAAATGACTGAGTGCAGATGCAAAACAGAGGAAGAGGTGAGGGCTATGCAAAGTGACATGAAGGAAAATGTACAGGGAGCCAACAGTGATGGGAAGGAAACCAGGACTCAAGTCAACAATTTGGAACAGAAGGAAGAAATAAACATTCAACTAGGACAGAATGAAGAAACAAAGATTCAAAAAAATGAGAGGCTTAGGAACCTCTGGGACAACTTTAAACATTCCAACATCCGAATCATAGGGGTGCCAGAAAGAGAAGAGGAAGAGCAAAAAATGAAAACTTATTTGACCAAACAATGAAGGAAAACTCCCCAATTTGGCAAAGGAAACAGAGTTCTAGAAAATTCAGGAAGCTCTAAGACTCCCAAAGAAATTGGACCCAAGGAGGAACACACCAAGACACATCATAATTAACTTACCCAAGATTAAAGATAAGGAGAGAATCTTAGAAGCAGCAAGAGAAAAGGAGACAGTTACCTATAAAGGAGTTCCCATAAGACTACCAGCTGATTTCTCAAAAGAAACTTTACAGGCCAGAAGGGGCTGGAAAGAAGTATTCCAAGTCATGAAAGGCAAGGGCCTACATCCAAGATTACTCTATCCAGCAAAGCTCTCACTTAGAATGGAAGGACAGATAAAGTGCTTCCCAAATAAGGTCGAGTTAAAGGAGTTCATCATTACCCAGCCCTCATTATATGAAATGTTAAAGGGACTTATCTAAGAAAAAGAAGAAGATCAAAACTAGGAAAAGTAAAATGACAACAAACTCACAACTATCTACAACTGAACTTAAGAAACAAAAGCAAACTAAGCAAACAACTAGAACAGGAACCAAACCACAGAAATGGAGATCACATGGAGGGTTATCAGCGGGGAGAGGGGAGAATGAGGGAAAAGGTACAGGGAATAAGAAGCATAAATGATAGGTACAAAATAGACAGGGGGAGGTTAAGAATAGTAGAAGAAATGGAGAAGCCAAAGAACTTATATGTACGACCCATGGACATGAACTAAGGGGGGGAGTACTGGAGGGAGGGGTGGTGCAGGGCAGAGGGGAATAAAGGGGAGAAAAAAATAGGACAACTGTAATAGCATAATCAATAAAATATACTTTAAAAAAAGAACAATGAAAGGAATTGGCCTTTGATCTCAAGAGGGACACTTCTTCCATTTGATAGCAGGGTGCTAAGAAGTTTGAAAAGAGAGGACATGTTGGGAAGACTGCTGTGGAGAATGGAAGAGCCTGCTCACTAGGGTGACCCCAAGACTGTCAGGCAGCAGAGCAGGCCAGGGTGGGAACCATGAGTCTGAAGTGGCCCCAGTTTGTGCACTTGGGTGGGGTTTCTCCAGCAGGCTTGGTCATCCAAGTATAGGGGCAAGGATTCTGAAAGAAGTAACTCCAGACCAGAAATTGTCCCAGGTTGGCTGTATTTCACCTGTAGGAAACAGCTTCTGTTCCTAAAGTTAGGAGAAATGTGCCGGGAGAAAGGGGTAGAGACAGGACTCAGGCCGCTCCAGATGAAGCAGCCATGGCCAGAATGGATTGCTGGGGGACGAGCAGCTGGCCAGAATGGCTAGTTCCCAGGGCCCTCCCGGCATGTGGAGACAGCAGGAGTCTCTGGTGGGCAGAGCACTCTGGCTTCCCTGGAACGAGGTTGGCAGGTTGTACACTGAACGTGGAGGGGCGCAGAAGAGCCCTGGGAGAGAACTCGGAGGAAGGGGGCTAGGGAAGCAGTCGCGCAGTGATGCGGCATAAACCTGTAAGACTGAGACTACGTATCACCCGTGGACACTTCTGAGGGCTGTGTCTATGGGGTGTGTTCACGCGGCTGGGTATGAGGAGCAACCGTCCCTGGGCCCTTGATACAAAGATCTGGTCTGAGGACAAGGCTTCTGAATGTCTCACTCAGCCACTGAATGTCTCTGGAGCCTAACCAGAGAAACCAGTGTCTGGGAGCAGGGCCGAGCCTGGCCCCGGGCTGGGGGAGTCCTGGTGGGGCTGTCGCAGTTATTCGTAAGCAGCTACTACCAATGACCCTACCTCTGCCCTGGCACTCCCTGTGGGAGAGGGAGGGCATGGCTGATACCAAAACTGGGAGGGGAGGGAAGGAGGTAAGGAGCTGACAGTTATTGAGCAACATGGTGAGCCACGAACTTTCCATGCTTTATCGCATTTCATCTGCGAGGTAGAGGTATTACGGGCCCTGTTTTTTATCCATTCATTCAACAAATATTTATTGAGTGCGTGCTGTGTCAGGTGCTGCTCTGTGTGTTGGAGGTACAGCTGTGAGCAAAACAGACAAACATCCCTGTCCCTGGGGAGCTTGTATCCTAATGGGGAAGCAGATACATAAACAAAAACAGATACATAAATGAAACAGATATATAAATGAAGGGTATAGTACAGTAGATCTTGCGGAGTGCTAAAGAAAAACAAAGCAGAAATGGGGAATAGAAAGTTAGGGAAACCCTGGCCAGTGTGGCTCAGTGGTTGGAGTGTCATGCTGTAACCAAAAGGTTGCAGGTTCGATTCCCGGTCAGGGCACATACCTAGGTTGTGGGTTGATCCCCAGCCCGGGTGCAGGTGCATACAACCCCCAGTCCAGACTTGTACAATATCCAGTCTGGGCACTAATCCCCAGTTCCGGTGGGTACAGGAGGCAACCAATCGCTGCTTCTCTCTTGCATCAATGTTTCTCTCTCTCCCTTCCCCTCTCTCTAAAAAGCAATAAAAAGAAAAAAAGTGAGGGAAGGTGACTGGGGAAGGTGACTGGGAAAGGTGACATTTAAGTCAAAACCTGAAGGAAGTTGGGGGAGGGCATGCTGATATCTGAGGGAAGGGCCTTCCAGACAGAAGAAACAGCCATTGCAAAAACTCCAAAGTAAGATCCAAAAACAGAAAAGAAGCCTATGTGGCTGGGAGGTAATAAGAGATGAAGTCAGAAAGTTAAGAGAAGTCTAAAGCACAGGGACATTGTAGGTCATTATAAGGATGGAGGATTTTGAGCAGAGGAGTAACAGGTTTTAAAGGGTCACTCCGGCTGCCTTGATGAGAATAGGCTCTTACGAGGGAGGGAGTCCAACAGGAGGCTACTGCAATAATCTGTGAGAGAGAGGACGGCACTCAGACCCCGGGGGAAGTAGTGGAGGTGCTGAGAAATTGTCATGTCCAGGCTATATTCTGAGGGCAGAGCTGACAGGTCTGCTGGCAGCTCAGGAGTAGGTATGAGAGAAAGAGAAGAACATAGGCTGACTTCAGGTGTTTAGTCGAAGCAACTGGAGGCATAAGGTGTCACTTCCAAAGAAGGAGAAATGACTGCAAGAAGAGCAGACTTCAGAGGGAGCGTTAGGAACTTAAGTTTAAATGTGCAAAGTTGGAGATGCCTCTGAGACATCAAGTGGGGATTCTGAGAAGGCAGGGGAGTGTGGGAGTCTGGCATGCAGGGGAGAGGTCCAGGCTCTGGAAAAGAGTGAATGTAGCTGGAGAAGAGCAGCAAGGACTGAGTCCTGGGCGTAGCAGCATTTAGTGCAGTGGGAGCTGGGGGAGGACCTGCAAAGGAGAGTGAAAAGGAGGAACACCCAGTGCGACGGTAGGAAGGTCAGGAAAATGTGGCACTCTGGAAGCCAGATTGAGAACGTATTTTAAGAGGAGTGATTAATTATGTCATACGTTGCTGCTAGGTAGGGTGATCCTATGTTATTGTCCAAACTCGGACACTTCTGAGAGTGAAAGTGGACATTTTTAATAATTCCTTCAGGATAAGACATAAACCAAGACCATCCCAGGCAAATCAGAACGTTGTGTAGTCACTCTTCTGAGAGGTCGATAGGCACTGACCGTTGGGGAATATTACTCGGCCATAAGAAAGAATGAAATCTTACCATTTGCAACAGCGTGGATGGACCTAGAAGGTATTATACTAAGTGAAATAAGAGAGACAAATGCCATATGATTTCACTTACATGTGAAATCTTACGAATAATATAAATGAACAAATAAAACAAAAACAGACTCATAGATACAGAGAACAGACTGATGGTTGTCAGAGGGGAGGGGTGGGGAACTGGGTGAAAAAAGTGAAGGGATTGAGAAGCACAGATTGGCAGCTAGAAAATAGTCACGGGGACGTAAAAGTACAGCGTAGGAATATAGTCGGTAATACTGTAATAACTACGGATGGTGTCAGGTGGGTACTGGAAATACCAGGGGGACATGCTATAAAGTATGTGATTATCTAACCACCATGCTGTACACCTGAAACGAATATAAAACAATATTGAATGGAAACTAATTGAAAAAAATCTTTTTTGTTTTTCAGACATCCAGTTAAAGACAGTTAAAGTGAAGTGTCTATGCTATAGGCTTCCCAAACCAGCAACATATTGTAGGTGGGAAAATGTTTCTCAGAGAGACACTGTAGTAAATTTTTCCAGCAGCTAATACACACAGTCCAGTGGGGAAAGTGAGGCCGTAAGTATGAAAGGGGCTAAAGACAGCTTATGTGTACTGTCACTTTGGGGAGATACCCTCCTCTCAGTACCCTGCCTTTATGAAGCTTATATTCTACCAGGGAAACACAGACAATAAACAACTAATGAGTAAACTATTTAGTAAATTAGAGCAAGATAATATTTGGGAAAAAAGAAAGTGTGGCCGGGTGATTGGAGCAGGTTGCAGTGTTATATAGGACGGTCAGAGTTCCCCTTGTGGGAAAAGTGAGGCCTGAATAAAGACCAGAGGAGGTGAGTGAGTGAGCCAAATGAGTATCTGGAGGGGAAAAATGTTCTAGTCAGAGGGAACAGCTCAGGTGAAGGCCCTAAGGCAGGAAGAGGCATGAATATGATGTAGTGAGCCGGGGGAGAGGGGTAGAAGATGAAATTAAAGAAGAAACGGGGGAGCGGGGTGCCAGGTTCACGGATGGCCTTGGAGGCATTGTAAGGACTCCGTGCTTTAGTCTGACTGAGACAGGAAGGCATTGCACATGTGGAAAGGCTGATCTTTGATGAAAGAATGGATACTTCCTGGTTTTATCGAGAGGGAAGAAGGAGGGAGTGGAATGAATGCGGGGAGTTTACGGACTTGGTGGAAGGCAGACCTCTGACCTCACTTAGCAGATACTCAGCGCAGGTCTGGGTTCTGAGGGGTATGGCAGTGAACGGATCGGGCAGGTCCATATTCACATAGAACTTACCTTCTCCATGTTATAATAAACCAGTACACGTGTGAGAGACTAAGCAAGTGGACGAGATCGTCTTAAATGGCACTAAATGTTTATGAAGAAAATAGCATGCGTGACAGTGCCAGGAGAAGGAAACCCACTTCAACACAGCACTCAGAGAAGACCTCTCTGAGGAGGTGACATCTGAACAGACCCGAATGGAAACAAAGAGCCAGTTTTGGAAAGACCCAGAGGTGTTCTGGAAGGTTCTAGATGCGGAAAAAAGTTTACTGTATTCAAGGGCGGGACAGAAGTCTAACCTAGTGCGGCAGAGTGAGTAAGGGGGAGGGCCTGGAGTGCGGTGAGAGGTAGGTGAGGGTTAGCCATGTAACCTGTTGTTTGGTTTTTTCAGAGGGCGGTGGGAAGGTTTTAAGCAGAGCGATGGCACAACGTGGTTGCTAGTTTAAGAGTACCATTCTGGCTTTTCTAGAGAATGGATCGAGGGGCGAGAGTGGAAGCTGGACACTGACCATTGCCATAGTCAAGAGGTGATGATTTGGGCCTGGGTGGTAGCAATGGGAATAAAGATAATTGGATGGATTTAGAATATATTTAGAGATTAACAGGATTTGCTGATGAATTGGATAAGAGGCAGCCAAGAAAAAGAGATGAGTCAAGAATAACTCCAGTTGGTTTATTTGTGAAGTAGGTGTTCCTCTTTGTAGAATGTGATGATCCCGGGCAAATGGGACTGAAAAAGAAAGGAATGACTCCTAGGTTTTGCTTGATCAACTACATTAGCCTGGCCTTGCCTCCCTCCCATCAAAGCCAGAACCCCCACCCTACACCACGGTCCTCTGCATCGTTGGTGTTCTTCCATTTCCTCACGTTTCCATCACATCCTGTCCTCCAGCTAGCCTCATGCAGTGATGCCCAAGCGGTGAGCCTTACCCAGCCACCTTTCTGCTTCTGAGCTGCTGAACTGTTAACAGAGACACACAAACATATGTGTTGGCCCCCCTGTGGCTTCACGGTCTGTAGCCTCTGCCGAGGGCTCAGCACTGCTCAGCAGTCCTTGTCCCTAGTTGACTTAGTGTGGTAACCTTGCAAACTTTCACCATTCGTAAGTTCCTGCAGTCCACACTTTCACAGCCACAGTCTTTAACCCCAGAGATTTCCCAGAGAAAAGAGTCAGTCTGGAGCCCTGGCGGGTGCGGCTCAATGGATTGAGCGCCGGCCTATGAACCAGGGGGTCATCAGTTTGATTCCCAGTCAGGGCACATGCCTGGGCTGCAGCAGGCCAGGTCCCTAGCTGGGGGTGAGGGAGAGGCAACTGATTGATGTTTCTCTCACACATTGATGTTTCTCTCCCTTTCTCCCTCCTTTCACCTCTCTCTAAAAATAAATAAATAAAATCTTAAAAAAAAAAAAAAAAGTCAGTCTGGAGAGCATTCTCTCCGGTCCCTTCTATTTTCAAACACACCCATCAGAGTAGCCATCTTCACATCCTGTGTCTTTTTCCAGGGAAAAAGTATTCTGCCTTCTGTGTCCCTCCCCTTATGCTCTGGATCCTGTCACCTTCCCCTAGTCGGGGGGGGGGCCTCACTCTGCTGTTACCTCTGTCTCTTGCACCCCTCCCCCTTTCTGCTTGTGTCCATCCCACCCAATACAAACATTCTCAGTTCTCCCCCCTCCCACTCCACTCTCCAGCTCCCATTCTGTTTCCTCCTTTACTTCACTAGCAAGTTTCTTTAGAAAGTGTCTGATCTCAATTGAACACTTTCTCATGTCTCTTCCTCCTCCATGCAGTCCGGTTCTGTTCTCTCTCCCTCCTTGACAGGATGCCCCCCTAAGGGTCCAGCACCTTTCATGTATTCGCAAAAGCAACGCGATGAGTAAAAACACGGATGTAAACTGTGCCACTCCATGAGAGTGTTGTGAGGGTGATATAAGGTCACATGCGTAGAGCACTGCGAACGGCGTCCAGAACATGGAGCTCAGTAACTGTCAATGACCGTCATTGCTGTTGCCGCCATTGTGGAGTACCTCGTATGTTTCACAATCGCCCGTGTCTGTACTTGGCGGCCTTGCCCATTGGCTGTGAAGGCAGCGACTCAGAGCTGTTTAGTGTCATATTTCCAAGCACAATGCCTGGGGTACACTGGGGCTTACCACATATTGGAGAGGTGGATGGTGGGTACGGGGGACAGATGGGACTGTGTCCCTGGGCTTTGGGGTGTGCAGTCTCTACAAACAGTCCAGCTATCATCCAGGTTCTCAGTGGGGGAGGAGCACTTGCCTCTCATAGCAGCTTCTTAGCTCATAATTCTCTCCTCTGCCTCCCCACACATCCCTCCCCTTACTGGGAAGTTTGGGCCCCTCCTCTCCCTCCTTCGTTCACTCTAGGTACAGGCTGTCAGCAGTTGGTGGGAGCCCTGTCAGCAGGAGCCCAGGCACTGCCCCCTTGAGGGCCTCTGTCTCAGCCTCTCCACTCCTCCTTCAGCACAGAACTCCCTGCCTGTCATACGTGTCATGCATGTGGCTCCAGCCTGTCTGGACACAGATGCGTCCACAGTCCCTAAGCAGGCGGTGGGGCAGTAGCTGACAGTATTTCTGACCTGGACGGGGTTTGCTCCAAAAAAGTAGACACATCGATGGAAGCCTGGCCCTTTGGAGCAGGGAAATCAGAGTGTCATAAAGAGCCACACAAAGGCAGGCCCCCCCACCCCCAGACCTCCACAGGTGAGCAGAAATTTGGCCACACTATGGAGCCTGTCCCCCTGAGCTGCTCTTCCGTCTTCTAGCCAACTGGCGTTGACTGAGCACCCGCTGTGTGCTTGGCTGTGCACCAGGGGAGGAAACAGATGATTAGACCAGTGTGTGGTAGTGTGAGGACAGAGTGCATGGAGGAGAGCGGAGAACTGCGGAGGGCTTGGCGAGCCCTGTGTGACTCAGGAAAGACTCCCACCTGTCCAGGTGGAAAAGCTGGAGTCCCTTGGAGAATGGGCAGAAATGGAGCATGTGATGAGAAGGGGAAGAGAACTCCAGGCAAGGGAACAGCGAGTGTAAAGGCTTGGAGGTGTTAAGAGCCTGGCAGAGCCTAGATCTGCAGTAGTGGGACATGGCTATGGAAGGGAGGGGGCGTCTGGGGCGGGACAGGAGCCCCATCGCAGGGGCTTTGTGAGCCAGACTAGGAGCTGAAACGGGATCCGCTGGTAGCAGTTGCAGTGGGTAGAAACCCGAATCAAACTAATTCAAGCAAAACCAAAAAGGAAATATAGTGACTTATAAAATTGTTAAGTTCAGGGCCACACTGTCTTCAGGCCCGCCTGAATCTGGAGCTCAGTGTCTTTCTCCCTGTGTCGTTTCTTGGCCCAGCTTTTCCCTGGGTTTCACTCTTCCACAGACATTTTCTCTGTGTACCTGCAGAACGGCTCCAGCCATCCTAGACCTGGGCTCAGCCAGTTTTCTTCTTAAAGGTCTGAGAGTGGATATTTTCAGCTTTGCAGGCCATATATTCTCTGTCACAACTACTCCACTTTGCTGTGATAGCATTAAAGCAGCCGTGGACAGTAGGTAAATGAATGAGTGGCGGTGCTTTAATAAAACTTTACAAAACAGGCAGCTGGCCTATGGACTGTAGGTTGCACAAGCCCAGTTCTAGGCTTATATGGTCTTTTCAGCTCACTATCTCTGAAAAGAGAAGAGAGATGCGCACATCCCCCATTGCCCAAATACTAAATCTCAGAAGAATTCGATTTGTCCCACTTGGGTCAGGCGCCCCTCGTTGCAGCAGTTACCATGGTTCCGAGGGCTGAAGTACCATATTTTGCCATGTATAACACACACCAATGTTTATGGCCCAGACTATCAGGAAAAAATCTTTCTTTTTAATTATTTAATTCAATTTTGTATTTTTTATATTTAGAAACAAAACCAATCACCATATCCCAGGGTATTATTTTGCATATGGATATTATTATTGCCTTCTAGAGTTATACTTTTAACACATGAGCCTAAATAAAAGAATTAAAAACATTTATATAGCTATGGAATTAGTACTACCCATGTATAATGCACACCCTTATTTTCCCTCAAAAATTTGGATGAAAAAGTACGCATTATACACGGCAAAATACAGTCTCTCGACTGGCCAGCCTGGGACATACGCCCACCCCAGGAGCCGCGGTGGGGTCAGCTCAGCTGGGACCGAATGGAGTGAAAAGTAGGATGTGCTTACACGAGAAGGGGAAGAAGTGCAGCTCTCCCCGGCAGTGTGTTGACAAGAAAGAGCGTGAGCTGAGTGCCCCAAGTACTCAGATCATCACTGGGTAAGCGATGACCCAGCTTGAAATTGGTCCTGACACAGCCTCAGGGCACCAGGCCAACCTGGCAGTGCTGATGCACGCCCCGTCCCGGCCTTTTCCCCTCTGTGCAGGGTTTGCGCCTCATCTGCTTGATTTACACCCACTCAGAGTCAGAACGCACTTGCCCACTCATTCCTTCCTCACGCATTGCTCCACCTGCCTGGGTGAGACTAGAGGGAAGATTCGCTGGGAGGGGGGACCAGGCCAGAGCTCCTCTGCCCTAGGCTGGTGCTGCTTCACTCTGCCCAGCCTCAGCAATCTCTCTCCTTGTCCTGACGGAAGGTTCTTTTCTCTCTTGTGCCTTCGCCTACGCTTCCCTTGTCCTTGAGTGGCCTTCTCAACATTATCCACCAGGCTCACATTTACTTGCCTTTCAAGGCTCAGCTCTGTCTTGTCATCATCTCCTTCAAGATTTTCCTATAACCCTGTTGACCTAATAAGACCTTTGTACCCTTACCTATTCCAAAATACAGGATGTGCAGATGTATTGTTTTATGATTATTTGTTTACCTGTGTCTATTGTTAGCCCTTTAAGGGAAAGACCAAGGCTAGTTTACCTTTAGGTCCCCAGCCAGCCCCTAGCTGGCACTGAGCAGGCAGGTAGGTGGGTTTTGGACTGGGCAGGAGCTTCGTGCTCGTGCTTGGAGTAGTACTTGTGGGTGATACCTGCTGTTTTCTTCACCTCTGGGCTGCTTTCCCCGGGACATATGCCCACCTGTCCTTCAGATTTACCATCCTCTCTCCTCAGACTCCCCCTGCTCTTCCATGGGGCTCATTCAGGTGGTTGGCAGGGGGAATGGTGGCAAAGCATAAGCTTGAGGAAGCATTTAGGAAGTGCTCACTTTGCTTGCTTGCTTGGGCGTGTACCAAGGTCTTACTGTGCAGGGCTGTTTATGGTGCGGCTGCCACAGCAAGGTCACAAACAAGACCAGGTAGATTCTAGAAACCTGTGTCCCTCTGCTTTGTCCACCTCACCACTTCCCAGAGCAGGGCCTGGGGAGATGGATCTGTAGGGTTTGGCCTTCACCCCATTGAATGACAGTCTCACTTTTGGGGGGCCAAGACTTACGGCTGAATCTAACAGGCTAATGTGCTGTGGCCCCTGGTCTCAGGACCCACTACTAGGCTCTGCCTTCCCTTTGTTTCTTGGGCTCTTGGGGCTGCTCACGCCTTTGGGGAACAGTGGCTAGAGGGTTGGCCACCCAATCAAACGGGCACAAATGGAGAGCTGAAGCTGTGTGTTGCTCTAATACAGCAAACCCTCATCTGGAGGCACCTTTTTCAGTTGGATTGGCGGGAACCGGAAGGAGGACCTTACTCTGAGTCTGCTGTTGCCCACACACAACTATTCCTCACCCACTAATAAGACCCAGTCAGCTCTCCGGGTAGAGGCCGATGTCCTGGGCCTTAGGAAATGGTTAGGTTGATGAGCCAGAGTTGGGGACATCACCTTCTACCCAGCGCCTCAGCCATACCTCTGGGCATTAAATGAACTGGAAGATGCTCTCAGAGTGTCCTGGATTGCCCTTCCTAACCGGTCGGAGTCTGTAGGTCTATGAGCAGGTCAGCCTCTTGGGTCCTGGGGTGCCAGCCTTGCTGTGAGAGGCACAAGGTTTAGGCCAACCCTCAGCACATGCTTTCCTAGAGCCTGAAGTCCCCAAACTACTAGTACACTCTAGGCTCTAAGGGGGAAAAGCAGGTAGGTCCCAGTTGCCACTTCCGCCTCCTCCTCCTGTTCCTTCTCACGCACTCACACACGCCCTGCTGAAACCTGATCCGCAGGCTGCCTGGCTTGCTGCAGCTCTCCGCAGAGCTGGCGGGCTGGGGCCTGTCTGCTGAGCCTGCCCCACCCTGCCCTGCTATCCCCTAGGCCAGGGCAAGCAGGTCAGGCGTCCTACACCCCCACTAGTCTGACCAGTCAATTTGTACCTCAGGGACCACCTCTGCCCCGGCCATGCCTCCAAACTTGACTCTAGTCTGGTCAGAAGCCCCCGGATTCTATCCAGGTACAGCATGAGGCTCTGCCCAGGCCACCTGCAGACTTTAGCACAAACGCACACACACCACCTCTACCATCACCCCACCCCATTTCCTGTTGTTTATGGCCCCTGGCTCAGCTTCCAACACTCTGCAGGCATGGAGCCACCTCCCGGGGGCTGAACAAAACGAGGTGGAAACACTCGAGGAGGAAGAGTACCGTCTGCCTGGCGCAGGCAGCAAGACTGTCCAGAGGAAGTAGCCTTTGGACTTAAGGGATTTCCCAGGCAAACGGAGAGGGGAAGGTGTTGTGTATCCTTGTACTGTCAATTTTGGGGGCATTCATTTGTGTCAGATTACCAGCAGTTTATGGGGATTTGGGCCGCTGTGAATTAGGAGAAAGTTGTGTCCATTTGCATAATGCTGTTTTTATGAAACTATAAAGTGCAGAAATGGTCTGCAGAGCCGCCTAACAAATAATATGGGAAAAGGAAAGTCAGTACATATATATACCAAAAGGTTAATTGTCTTCTGTGTTGTAGGATTATGGGTATTTTTGTATTGATTTTGTACACCTATTTGTATTTTCCTCCAAAATTAACATATAAGTGACAAAAATAAGGTTGTTTTTTAAGTAGGTATTAACATATTAAACTTTCTAATCAGCTCAGAAAAGGGGGAAGGAGGAGGAAAAGGAAAAATATGTTGAAGCTGTTTGGCTAGATCTTAGGAGATTTCATTAGCACATGACATCCAGTACATATTGGAAACAGATAAAATCCTGTCCGAGCCTGACTGAGAAACTCTAAAAGTTTTATAAGCTCAGCCCCGACACAGAAGGAGAGACTCTTACTGCCGGCTTTTCTGGGGACCTTGCTTCCTTCCCTGTTACACGTGGACTGTGGACAGGAACCTCAGTGCCTCTAGTGTAGCGCCAAATATATTAATTCACCGAGGCTCCATATCCTGGGTACGAGAAACACACGTGGCTCTTGCACCCAGAAGGGAAGTGCGCTAACCCAGAAGTCCAAAGGGAAGCTGCTGTGCAGGAACGGCCTCTCCCTGCTATCCAGTGTGGCAACTGCTTCCTAGCAGCAAGTAACGGGGAGGGAACAGGACTGAAAGTTTCCTGCCTCTTTCAAGTTCACACCAAAACCTCTTATAATATTAGACCACCAAGTGATTACCGATAGAATTTCTCCCAGGCGTGAAGATTATAATGGTGTTAGTGGTGATGGGAATGAGAAATGTAGACCTGAGTTAGAGTACATTGGGGGGTAAGTTCCAGCTTCTGGGCTTAGAAGGCCTCTCTGTCTGGTCTTCAATTTTCCAGTGGCTGATTCAGTTGAGTTAGAAATAAAGAGAAAGAGCCACCCAAGGCCGTGGCCTCAGCCTCCACACATCCCTCCTTGGCCCGAAGGCCCTAAGCAGGCTCCACGGCAACTCTGCGCACAGCAGATGGCCAGGTGCAGGCACCATCCAGGGTGCCGGGTTCCATGTGAGGTCCTGCGCCCAAGCTTCTCTGAAGAGCTGGGTTCCTCCCGTACCTTTTCACCCTTCCCTCACTCCCTTCCGCATCCTGTGTGACCATGTCCTGGCCTCCCCAGGCCTGCACCCTGCTCTGCTCACTCTTAGGCTGTCGCAGGGAAAGCAAAACTCTCCTTTTCCTTTCTCCTCTACTCAGCATCACTTCACCCTTCCTCCTCTTCTCCTTCCCTTCCATCTCTCATCCAGACCAAAATTACCCCTTCTCCTTAAGCTCCATACCAGTCCCTCATCTCCCAAAGAGGCTTGCGTTCCTTCTCTCCTTCTGTCTGCCAGCAGGTGTGCTTAGGCTCCTGCCTGTCTGAAGCCTCCCTCTACCCAGCCTCCCAGCCTCTGGTGCTGCGGTTTTTCTCTTCTCTTCCAGACCCCTGTCTCCTGCAGCTCTGCACCTGCTTTGTCCCCTCATCATCAACTCTCCATCCTCCTCACCCTGCACGGTCCACTCTCAGGATTCTCTCCCGAATTCTGGGTGCCTGCACTGGCTATTTGGGGGTTATTTTTCTGCTCCACTGGAGAGTGTCTCATCTCTGTGTTCCCACAGTACAGTAACAGTGGAGGCAGCAGGGACTATTTGGTGGACGCATGCCTGGATAACCTGCCAGAGAGCCTCCAACTGGGAAATGTTGGTCCCTGATGCGCGGGTCTTGTCTCTGCACTCGTATATCTGGCCACATAAGGACTGGCTGGGCCTGCTCCTTTAAACTCGGGCTCTGCTGAACAAGGTCTATCCGACCCCACACAGCAGCTACCCAGTGACAGGCTGGGGTAGGAAAGGTAGACTGGAATGTGGAAGGTGGCTTCCAGCACAGCCATAGTCAAGACAGCTGGACAGAAGTACTCCAGTACGCCAGCCAGTACTCAGAACTGGAAGAGCCAGCCAGCCCTCCAGCTTATTGCATTTGGGGACCCTCAACAGCCCTGTTGTGTTCCAGGTTCTCCAAGCCAGCACCCATGTTCCTGGACGACTCTTTCCGCAAGTGGGCTAGGATCCGCGAGTTTGTGCCGCCTTTTGGGATCAAAGGTCAAGGTATGTTGGGAACCCTGACCCCCTCTTCGTGTAACTTCTCGTCTTCCATGCTGTCTCCCTGAACTTCAGGACAGGGCTGTACCCTCAGAAGTGCCATGCTGGGACCCCCCCTCCCCGACTCCCAACAGCACTTTACATTCTCTTCCTCTTTTCCTTCCTGTCTGTTTTTCTTATGTCTTTAATGGAATGTTTCCTCAGAGCCCAGCATTTTGTGAGGACTAGGTATACAGCAGTGGAGTGGACAGTTACCGTCCCCGTCCTCAGAAAGCTTCAGGCTAGCGGAGACACAGACATTTCGATTGCGGACAGTAAGCAGTCTGACGTAACAAGAACACGGTGCGGTGAGATCACAGAAAAAGGGATGCCAGAGGTGTTGGTGCTGGAGGTTTAAGTATGAGGTAGAAAACCCCAGAGAAAGTAGAGGCCATCCCCCACGAATGCCCCCTGCTCCTCCATCACCCGTCCTGATGTTTCTCACCTCCAGTCCTTTCCTCTCCTGCCCAAAGCCAGCCTTCCCCCTGTCTTCTCAGAACTGTCTGCTTCCATTGCCTTAGGGGCCTCACTCATGTAGTCCCACCCTCCCTTACAGCTCTCCCAACCCTGAGAGTTGAACAAGCTCTGTTTCTTTGGCAGGTGCCTGTCTGTTTCATGGCATGGTAAAGTATGGGCTTTAGGGTCAGGCACAGAAGGGTCAGTTCCCAGTACTACCTTTTTACTAGCTGTGACCTTGAACAAGCAACTTAACCTGTCCGTGCTTTAGTTTCTTCATCAGTTAAATGGACAGAATAGTACGATTGTATTAGTTTGTAGTTGGAATTAAATAACTGTTAAAGGGGTACTGTCATGTGACCAGGGGACCCAACAATACCTGAACCCTCTACTCAGCCAGGCTACCCCTCCCTGAAAGGAAGGCAGTGGCCAGCAAAAAGACAAAAGGTTTGACCTCAAACCTCCAAGGACAGATCTGACAGATTGGGTTGAAGCACATGAAGAACTCCTTTTTCCTGAGTGAGGTAGGCGAGTAGTCTACTCTTTTCTCCTAAACCCTCACTCAGCACTCTGATTCTACTAAGCTACAAAGGCCAGGAAAGGCCAAGGCAGAGCCCATCAGCCAGCAAGAAGAGAACACCTGAAAGTTAATGCTCCTTCTGCTAAGGTTCCCTACCTAGAAGACAAAATCCCAATCTGTATCCTTGACCTTGGCCACTTAGTGGCAACATGCCTTTCCTCAGAGGTGAAATGGGAAGTGGGAAAAAGGAAGGTACCCAGGGCCTTCCCTGAAGCCCACCGTAAAGGATATCTGCAGACACTTAGTGCAGACCACTCCTTAAAGATTTGTTTCCTTACCTGTTCTCATTCACCTTCTGCAAAGGTTAGCTGTCTGCTGTCTCTTCTCTCTCACCATTTACTCCTGACAAATGCCTTCTCCCTGACCACCCTGGGAGTGGCATGGCCCCGTGAGATGCAGAGGACACTCTCCAGTCCTGGCCTTGACCTCACAGATGCATCCGACAGTGTTATCCACCCCATCTTTTAAAAAATAATGAGGTGGTTATTTTTAATTTTGGAGGCATCCTTTCTTTACATGCAATATTTTAGGCATATAAAAAAGCATAAAAATAATCTAATGAGCTTCCATGCACTCTCTACTAAGCTTAAGAAATAAAACATGAGATACAATTAAAGTTCCGTGTGGCCCTTCCCACCCCTTGCCCCTCCTTCCCCAGGAGACCATCATCTTGGTTGTGGTGTTACCATTCCAATGCCTGCTTATGTGTTTCTACCGTGTGTGTATATATTCATTAAATAGATGGCATTTTTTGCATATTTTTAAACTTTACAAATAGTAATATGTGCGTGTCTTTCAACTTTATTTTTTTGCTTATGCTTTTCAGATTTATCTGTACTGATACACATAGCTCTAGGTCATCAATTTTTTTTTCTGTTGCTGTGTAGTATTCAACGTAGCACATCTAATCTGTGTTCTTTTGTGGACATTTACATTGCCTCCGGTGTTTTGCTATTACAAGCAGTTCTGTAATAAACACTCTTGTACAAGTCTCCTTAAACAAGTGCGTGAGAGTTTGATGCTGCCCGCCCAGGAGCGGGCTGCAAGATCTCAGTCTATGCATGTCTGTGTCTTTGCTCGACATTATTAAGATGCTCTCCACTGTGGTTGTACTGATTTGCTTACTTTATATGTAAATCTTTATATCCATTCTGTGTTTATCTTTCTAACAACTCCACAGAGTAGGAATTACCATTTTCATTTGAAAGATAAGGAAACTTAAAACACAAAGAAAATAAGTGATTGACCCAAGGTCTTAAGAAGCAAAGCCAGGATTTAACTCCAAAACCAATATTATTATACATTATATTATAATCCTCTCATTATACCAGAATTTGAAAGGAGAGCAGTTATCATTGCAGCAGCCAGAGAGAGGCAAGAAGAATGAAGTCCAACTAGTGGGCATGGGATCTGAGAGCACGGAGGTCAGGGCCCCTGCTGAGGGCAGCCTCAGGGGAGTGCAAGTAGGCAGATGCCAGGCTGCAGGCTTGCAGAGGTAAGGAGGCGGGCATAGCCTGGCAAAGCAGGACTGGAGATAGGCAGTGTTCAAAGGAGAAAGTGAGGGAAAGACAGTATCAGAAGTGATGCGGAGTGGCCTGGCTGGGGGAGCTGGTTGGGACCCCTCTGTTCTTCATCACTGCTTGTCTCCCCATTGGCGCCCGGGTGTCTGCACAGTGGGGGTACAGAGACGTGCATAGTGTGGTCTCTGTCTCTGAGCAGATGCTCCCATTCTGGCCAAGGCCCAGGCCTGACTACAGAGCCCCCAAAGCTAGATGAGACTGCCAAGGACTGGCTGGGGAGCTGGCTCCAGGCAGAGCTAAGTGTGCCTGCCTGTTCTGCCCCCTTCTCCTTTATCAGGGAGAAGGTTAAGCCAGCAGCCTGGCCAGCCTTATGCCCAGAGCTTCCTCTCCCCGTTTCCACCCTGGCCCCAGGAACATGCGCCTTCACACTGGCTCACTGGAAAACGTTTCGTGGGAGCTTAAGTGACTCTCTAACAGTAACCTTCCTCCTCTGTCCACAGACAATCTGATCAAAGCCATCTTGTCAGTCACCAAAGAGTATCGCCTGACACCTGCCTTGGACAGGTGAGCTCCTTGCTGCCCAGCCTCCTGCCCCTCAGCTGCCTGGCACATGCAGAGGTGTTGAGGCCCAGCTGGCCTTTCCTGGGCACGAGGAGATTCTCCAACATATCCACCTGTGCACACACAGTACACACGCTGGGGTGGGTGAGCAGAGAGGCGCGGCCATCTAGCTGGGCTTGCACCCGTGGGCTGTAAGCACTCGGCAAGACCTCTCAGCCCTCAGACAGCGGGGGTCTCGGGGAACGAATTGAAGACCCTGGGCTGGGGCATGCCCACCATTGGGACCGAGGAGCTAGATGGCGGGGGCAGCTGAAGGGCCCATGGCTTACATCCAGGAGGCAGTGATGCCTCTGAAGCCAACAGACCCCGAGTGGAAGAAACCCCAGGATCAGGGGCAGGAGAGCAAAATGAGTAGGGTTCCCTGGTGCCTATTGCTAGCATGGAGGCTTCCTGGTTGAATGTGAGCCCAGCTCTAAGTCCTAGAGCCTCCAGTCCCATTTCTCTGTTCTTGCTTTTCTGGCACAGCCCTCAAGCTCAGCCCTTTTTTCCCTCTCCCCCAAAAGCTGCCTCAACCCCACTAACTCTTGGGAAATCTTTTCCCCAGAGTGCCATCTTACCAGAGCCTCCTTCGTCACCTCCATGGAGCAAGTGTCTGAGCCCTTTCCATACCCGTGTTTCCCTGGGGAGGTGTCAGGGAGTGGGGGTGTCTGAGAGTTCCAGGTGACCCAGCTCCCCACAGTGTGATTCTGGCCTCTTCTCGGAAATGCTGCCAGAAGCCCATCGGTCTTCTCCCACTATCCCAGCCTATGCCTGGTCGAGGGCATAGGGTCAAGGGCCAAAGGGGTAGGGGATGAGGACACTTGGTAGACAGCTCTCCAGAGGTCTCTGCCTCTCTCCCCTCAGCCTCAGCTGCCGTCGCTGCATCATCGTGGGCAACGGAGGTGTCCTTGCCAACAAGTCACTGGGGTCACGAATTGATGATTATGACATTGTGGTCAGGTGAGCTCCTCAAAGCAGTGCCTCGGGCACCTGCATGTTCTGGCCCAAACCCTGGTCCTTGAACCCAGAGAGAGCTGTCTGACCATCTGGCCATGTGGGCTGGAGGTGAGCAGACGTCTCAAGAAGAACCCTGGGTTAGAAGGTTTTAGAATGGAAAGCTAGATGGCTCCAGGCGACCTGGGCTCCCCATTCTCTCTACTTGGGGTATTCTGGGATCAGAGTGCTACCCCAAACATAGACCCACCACGTGCAATGAGCCCAAGGCAGGCTCTCACGGGGCCTGCTCTCTGTAGACTGAACTCAGCACCAGTGAAAGGCTTTGAGAAGGACGTGGGCAGCAAAACTACACTGCGCATCACCTACCCAGAGGGCGCCATGCAGCGGCCTGAGCAGTATGAACGCGACTCTCTCTTCGTCCTCGCTGGCTTCAAGTGGCAGGACTTCAAGTGGTTGAAGTACATCGTCTACAAGGAGAGAGTGGTGAGCTCCCTGTGCACCAGTTCCTTCCCATCTTGCCCTGGCCTTGCCCAGCTTCCAGGTCAGCCCCTTCCTCTGAACCCAGCAAAGAACAAAGAGGAACCTTTCAAAAGAAGCATTATTGACCCAAAGTTGAAAGACACCCAAACTCAACTGAGGGACAGAGGGGCCAGATCTCACCAAGAGTGGCTGACCCAGGTTTCTGGAGCTGGTATGCCTGATACCTACCCGTCTCCAGATACCCAGCTGTAGGTCCTTCCTCAGCCATGTGTGGCCACACCCAACCTTGAACCCAAGTCCCTCCCCAACAGCCCCCTGTGGGCCCTTCTCTGGCTTTAGATCCCCTGGTAAGTAAAGCTTTCATGTGGCTAGCCCTAGCATTACTCCACATTTTCACATTCTCCTGCCCTGACCTTGTAGTTGCCTCCTCAACCCCTCTTACCTCTGTGAGGTCTCTCTGACTCTCGTCGTACGGGTCCATCTCATTCCCAGCCAAAGGAAGAAGGCCTTATTTGGACCTTAGGGCCATTCTGCAGGGACCGTAGACCCCTCAACTTGACGGGGCCACTCCCCAAACTTATGTGTAAGTCCTAGTCTCCTCTACTTTGTACTTTTCCCACTGACCTACAGTTGGGTCCCCAACCTGCCATTGAGTTGTCCCAATCTGGGAATGACCAGATTCTGTCCTCATTGTTCTCAGCAGGCAAGGGCTGGGGCCTCTTTCTTTAGGGAGCAAATGTGGCCAAATAGGCTCAGGCCGCTCCTTAGGGGACCATGCACTGAGCCCTTTCCTGAGACCTCTGTATCTCAGCTCTGGGCCCGTAAGGACGCCTGCCAACTTGTCCAGGCCCAGTCCCCTCTCCCCTCAACCAGCTGTCACCAGCCACCCCAGGGGAGGGGCACTGCAGAGTTCACGCCATTCATCTTCCAGTACCCAAGCCTCCTGCCAGAGGAGAATGGTGACAGACGGCCCTCCGCCCACAGTAAGAAGCTAGTTTTTCTGGATGTTTAGAGGAGAATTGAGGGGTGTGAACAGCTTAACCTGCCTATGGAGGTCTCAGTGCAATTTGGTTTAACTCCACAGCCGTTTCCCAAGCAAGGCCAAGTGCAGGCAGTGTCAGGTAGGTGGCAAGCGAGAGAGAAGACAGAAAGTCAGGAATTCAGGTAGGTGGGACAGTGGGGAAGGGGAGCCCACCTCAGAACCAGGCTGAATGAGGCAGCCAGACTCCACTGGGTCCAGCCCAGCTCACCAAAGGGGAGGAAAGGGTTTGGCTTTAGCCAGCCCCAGCTGCAGGCTGCCCACTGCCCACACAAACCAGGCAGAGAACAGGGGCTGAGGGCGCACTTCTGTTTTGAGAACACTGGAGCCTGAGACACTTGTGTCCTCAGAGCCCTTCTCTTTGCTTTGAAAGCAGTAGAGTCACAGGTAGGTACTTTTAAGGGAGAAATGGAAACAAATTGGGTCCCCTTTGGAGAACTCCAGGTACCCTGGAGGCTGCTTTGTCACCCTGGCCTCCTGACCATCTACCCACCCGCTCCTTCCCTCTGCCCACAGATACCTGTCACAGGAGCTCCCAGAGGGCAGGACCCAGTCCTGTCTGCCTTTTTACCCTCCTATTGCCCAGCCACTATAAATGATCAGAGCTGGCCCACACACCAGCTCCTATTTCCCCCCGGGGTAGGACCAGCAGCCCCAGGCTGTAGGCATGCAGGGTAGGCCAGGGCCAGGGCCAGCCGGGGGTGGCGCCATGTATCCCTTCTAAGAACGTCAAAGTCAGTTAACTCAGGGCTCTTACAATCCATCCAAAGGAGTAAGGGAGGAAAGGAGAAAAGGGAGGGAGTCAGCTAGAGTCAGAAAACTCTCACTGTGCTTGGGCTGCTCCGGGAGCCAACAGCAGGGCCTCACTTTCCCTAGGAAGACTGAGGAGCTCACCGCCTGGTCTGGCCTGGCCTTGGCGGCAGGATTATCGAAGGTCCTAGAGCAGTTGGGTGAGGAAGTGTGGGCTGTGCTCAGGCCCACACTCAGCTGTGCTGATGTCTCTGTCCTGTCCTGTCCAGGCCACGCCCAGGGGTCTAGGACCAGACTCATGTTGATCCCTGCCTTTGCAGGGTCCGTGGGGTGAGTGGGGAGGATAGAGGACACAGGGAAGAATCCTCTGAAGTTCTGTGAGCCTTCCCTGGCTCTAATGTCAAAGATAATTTGGGTCTTTAGAATGAGCCGCCAGAGGGAAGCCAATGATGCCCGTGGCTTCACCAATTCAGCCCCGGAGGGGGCCTGTCCAGACCCTCTGGCTACCCAGGAAGCCTCTTCTGAGTACCCTTCTCCACCCAAGCCCAGCGCTAATGCCTTCAAAGGACCCCTCTGCTCTACTTCACTTCTCTGTCTCTGAGATCCAGGCAAATGTGGGACAGGCTGCTTCTCCAGGCCCCTCCCATCTGGTGCCCAGCCGCAGGCTTGGCCTGTTCCTGCAGTGATGTTTCTAACCCTGCAGCCACTGGAGAGCTCTCCGCACCTGTCTGGAGCCTCACCTGTAGAATTCTGGCAGGAGGCAGCTCTGTGTTCAGGAGCCAAGGCCTAGCTGGGCAGGGCAAGAACAGGTATTCGGCCTCAGTCATGGCTGCTGCCTGCTGCTTGCTATGTGAGCAGTTGCTCATTGCGTGTAACTCTCTGGTACTCAGGAGCCCTGATGGGATGTGGAGAGATGTGGGAAAGGAAGACTGAACCCCAAAACAGCCTGTGTTAGGCCTGGCCATACTTACTCACCCACACCAGACCCCTCCTCATTAGCTGTTTGTGGGCATTTGGGTCCCTGATTCACTCGACGGTAGCACCGCTAACTCCAAATAAGTTACCAGAAGGCCTTATGTCCCAGATCCCAGGAGCCCTGACCAAGCCAGCAAGCAGGTCATGTGCACTTGGGACAGGTCAGAAGAGCACCAGGGGGTTCCTGAGTGGGGAAGCCGGGGGTAGGGGGTGGAACCTGGGACGTGAAGGTGTAGGTGTATGTAAGTCCGTGGTGAGAGGGGCAGCCTCCAGCTCCTGTGAAATTCACAGCCGGCTCCATCCTTCCACTCACTCACTTGTCTGCCAGGCGTCATTGAGCCTGTGCTGGCACCATGCTGCTCCCCAGGGATACAAAGATGAATTCAACACTGTCTTGGACCCATGGTTGCTTACAGTCTAATGGGAGACACACTCCTGAAACTAGAGTTGTAATGTAGTGTGGTAGGTGCTGTGGCCTGAACAGCCTCCTCCTGATGTTTGGTCAAGGCCAGAGGCTCCTATCTGTGGTCCTGGGGCCTGGAGAGGACAGGACACGTGAGCAGCAGAGCTTGCCACGCATTCCCCACCCCCGTCCCCAGGATACCTAGTAACCCAGGGCTTCAGAGGTCCCAAGGAGCTGCCCTCCCAGTCCCCTTGGCTGCCTGCTCCTCCTTTTCCCTCCTCATCTTCACTCCTGAAACTGGAAAGCTGGCCTCACTGCTGAGGGGCTTCGGACTGGTGATCAATTCAGTGAGGCTGGGAGGCCTGGGCCAGGCTGGTATGGGAGTGACTGCAGCCCAGCATGGGAAGGGGAGAGGGCAAGGGCTGCGGGTTGGCCTCTGGACAGTCTTGACACGTGCCTGACTCTCCAGCTGCAGTTCAGTCCTTGGGGAAGGAGGGAGGGATTACCGAGGCGGGCCAGGGCCCACATACGTACGTAGGGGAACTAGGCCTCTCAATTTGGAAGAGACAGCACAGTTTAAGAGGGAAAGGCAGTAGACTTAGGCTGAAATTTAGACGCTATCACTCACCCGGGTTGCCTTAGGCAAATTATGTAGGCCCCTAAGATTTAGTCTCACCTGTGAAAGAGGAGTGGCGCAGCCATCTGTCATTATTTGTACTGGCCAATTCAACTAGATGAAATTTACAAGTGCCCGTCATGGCGCTCCACTCTTTGTAAGTGCTCTCTGTGTCCAGTGTTAAAGCTATTCACTCTTTTATTACGGTTGGTGGTGTTGCTGCTAGAAAAGTCCGGCTGCACCAGGGAGTGAAGCCTTTGTCTGCCTGGGCTGTGGGGCCTGTCCTAGGTGGTGACCTGAAAGCAGAGTCAGAGAGCAGGCCTGGAGGACAGAGAAAACTGACACCTCCTTGGAAGGGCGGGACAGGTGTGCTGACAGTCTGGGAAGCCCAGGGTCAGGCGGGGCCACCGGTCCCTGGATAGGAGGCCCTGTTGAACGAGGCCCAAGATGGGTCATCTTCACCTAAACATCAAATGTCCATCTTCACCTAAACGCGTGTTCTGTCCCAAGCCTGAGGGGGATGCAGAGCCTTGGGATGGGCTCTACCCAGAAGGAGCTGTGTTCATACCACTCACCTTAAGGAAGCCTCAGTGCAGGGCACCTGAAACGGGTGGTGAGGCTGGGGCACGCCATGGCCTCTGCTGCTTGAAGAGGTTTCTGCCGAGCCGCAATCCGTGGTCCCTCCCCACCAGTCTCCTTCCCAGACCTCCGAGATAAGCTCTCCTGGGACACCATTCCCTTTGCAGCCATCTCTGTAAGGTGCATCTTACCCCATGTTCATTGCCCATTACCACATCCCAACCATCGCTGCTCTGCCTCAGGTGGTAGAAAGTGCCCAGGGATCGGGGCTCACGTCATCACCACCCTCTGCTCCTCCTCATCATTCTCATCTGTGACCTCCTGGTTACTCTGTCTCACAGTCATTATCAGGAGTCTCCTCTTCCCCCGCCTCCTTTTCCTCTTCCCGCCTCTCCCCCTCCTCCTCTGGTTGAAATCCTGTCCTTTTCTTCCTCCTCCTTCCAGCATCCTCATCATAGCTGTTATTTATTAAGCTCCTCAGTTTACTAGCCTTTGAATTCCTTCTTCCAGTTTTCATAATGACCCTGCTAGATGGGTACTGTTACTACCCCATTTGGGAGATTAGGAAACTGAGGCACAGAGACAGTGAGTTACATGCTCAAGAGCACAAAACTCACAGTTAAATAGTAGAGCCAAAATGAGACTCAGCTCTGATGGTCCCAGGGATCTTCCTAAGAAATAAATCTGACCGCAGCACCGCCCTACTTAGAGTCCTCCATTGATTGGCTCCTACCTGCTGATGGCAGTGGGAGGAGCTAACATCTACTGAGCTCTTCCACTTGCCCAGCCCACAGCAACTGACCTACCTGCGGTTGATAAGGACCACACCAGCCATCTCAACCACCAGTGAGGCCAGTGCTGCCAGTAAGTGCAGAGCAGCGTTTGGGGCCACGGGTGTCCCATTTTAACCATCGTACCATAACACCTCCCATTTATTCTTGATACATTCATTCGGCAAATCCAAGTCAACCACCAAGATTACATGGAGCCCCAGGCTTCAAATACCGCCTTTCTCACTTGACTACTTCCTCTTCCCATGACTTCTCGTCCAGCCATTCCAGTACCAGGGAGTCACCTGTGGAGCGAGAGAGAAAGCTGAGTTGGCAACACTGGGTGCTTCCTGCCACTCCTCTGCCCTGTCCCCAGTCCTTGTTCTTCTCAGGACCTACTCTCACCATCTCTCCAGTTCTGCTGTACCTTCATTCCTGTTGTAAGCGGGCATCTTACATCCAGCTCCACAGAAAAACAAAGGTCAGCCCTCATTCAAGTCCAGTTGTCCCCTCCTGTGCCCTGGAATGCTGTCTCTCCCCCCCTTTCAGGGCCTGTCTTACTCTGTTCACTCCTCTGTCGCCTCTTCACTGTGTCTTCCTCTCACATCTCTACATTTGTTCAGGTCTCTCTTGCCTTAAAGATAAAAGCTCTTTAGCTTGTGCCAACCTCTCACTTTCCCTTCTCTTTCAAGTTTCTGGAGAGGCATCACCTGTCCATGATGCATTGCTGTGTTTTTTCCATTCGTTTCCCAGCCCTCTCCAGCCTGGCTTCCAAACCTCTCTAGTGGCAGCGACTTTGGGATTCTAAATCCAGTGGGCTCAGCCTCTGCCTGCCTTTAAAGGGACAACCTGCCAGCAATACTCAGTGAGCATTCACTGTGTACCCAGCACCGTGCTAAGTTCTCGGGATAGTCCTTGATTCTTAAAGGCTCCGGGCCAAAATCCTGGAAGCACGCTCAATTGCTCTGATTCCTCCATAACAGGCGTAGTTACACCTGAGGGTTTACTTATCTGTTACCTGTTACAAGCTCGTGGAAGGCAGGAACTGCCCTGTTTATCTCTGTAAGCGCATCACCTCCAGCAGTGTTTCAAACATAGTTGGCTCTTATAAATGAATAAATAAATGTGGGAACCGAGGCCCAGAGTGAGGCAGTAACTTCTGGCCAAGTCAGGACGGCCACCCAAATCTGCCTCTCCGTGAGCCCTCTCTTCTCTTTCATGGTCCGGGGAGATAACGCTTTTGGATTCGGGCCCTTGCGTCCTTTCGCCCTCCGCTTGCCTCTCTGAGGCACTCTTTCCTCTGAGCCACGTTTTATCTTCTTTCTGAGGTTCCAAGATCATGGTCCTTGATAAAGGAATGAAAGCTAAACAGTTCCTGGCACTCTGCCTCCTTCGCTTGTGTCAGCATCCCCACGCGGGCTCCAGGCTGACTCCTCTTTCTGTTCGTCCTGTGCCCCAAATACAGCTCTCAGAAGGGATTCTGACACCCTCCTCATAGCGTGCATCAAGATAAGTTCCAAATGGACTAAAAAGTAAAACATAAAAACACAACCAAAGGAAATTTTGAAGAAAGTAGAATAGAAATTGAGTCCCTGGAGGGAAAAGGACTTAGAAAGGACAGAAGTGCTCGGGAAATCACATGTGATCACATATAAAAATTTAAACTAACGACAACACAAGGACTGAATACCAAAGACGCTTAAAATGTGTTCAGGAAACATGGCAGACGAGCGGCTCTTACCAGGAAAGTTGACAAGAAAACCATTAGGACCCCAGCAGGTAACGGGCAGGGGACTGAGCCAGTCACACAGAAGGGAGTAAAACTAGAAAATCAGTTTAACTGTTCGGGCAGCTGGAGAAATTCATGTGAAGGCAATGGTGCTATTTACCACCCACCACATCTTTAAAGAATGTGTTTAAATTGTAACAATTTCAAGAGCACAGTGACAGGTGCTCTCAAAGGCTACTGGTCAGAGAGTAAATGGGGACAAGCTTTCTTGGAAGGAAGTGACCCTTGGCACCAAGAGCCGTCACCCAGAGGAAGGAAAAGTCTGCACACAAAGATGTTTACTGTAGTGTTATTTGTAGTGGTCAAACCTAAATACAGCCGAAGGAATTTGTTATGTAAAGTATGGTTCAGCCACGTGCTGGACTACGCAGCCGCTCACAGCCACTCTCGGGGAAGCAGCACTGGGCTGGGTGTTGGGAACAGGAACCAGTCTCTTCTGTGCCTCAGCCCACACCTTCGAGTAAAGGCCTCCCTGCGTGGCTCCCCTCCCCCCCTCACACCGCTGTAAGGAGGGAGTGGGACGGTGCATGCGACAGTGCTCGTCTGCAGGTGATGATCGCCTCCTGAGAAGTGAGCCTCGGCAAGGCCAGTGTCGCCTGCCCACTGGGCAAAGCGCCTGGCCACAGGGCCCGGGAATGAGCATGTAAATGAGATCGGCAGGGTCTGGCACAGGCAGCACATGCCACCCTGCTCAAGGAGGTGCGGCCACCCCACTTCATGGGCTCCAGGACACTTACATAAGCACTGAACCCCAACAAGCTGCTTGCCTGAGCTTCTTGTTGGCCAGATGAAGATAAAGTTTTGGGCATGGAAACAGCATTGGCAATTAGTGTGTATATTTAGTGAACTAAAAAAAGTGTTGTATATCTGGTGTGACTGCAGGACTGTCCTTAGACCATGGGGTGAAGAGGAGGAATATGCAGGGTCAAAAGGGAAATGCCCACCCCAGGCCCATCCTCCCTTGTCAGACCATTACCGAGTACTAGAGACCTCAGAAATTCTTGCCCTCACAGTCAGTGCCAAGTTCACTTCCATCCTCAGGCAGAGTACACCTCCCTGTGTGTATCCCTCAGCCCAAGGAAGGCTGTTTGCAGAGGCTGTGCAGAACTCAGATGCGGTCTGGGGCACCAACACACACACGCACGGTACTTGTCACAGTGTGGGGCCACGAGTGGGAAGGGAAGGGGACGGCTGGGCCTACCTCTCCGTGTACCAGCACGGTCCCCAGGAGTCAGAGTTCTCAAGTCAAACCTGGCCTTCCGGGTTATTTTTCAAGGGAGCATGGAATATATTTTATGTAATAGTTTGATTCCTTGATTTGTAACTTACAAATATTTAGAACCTAAAATTCAGATGTGTGTGGTCCATGGACCTCCATTTGTCATTCCGTCCCTGGTCCCACAGACGTTAGGGAGGAGGCCACACGGGTGGGGGGACCAGGGCTGGAGGTGAGGCTGGGCCCACAGGGCACAGATGGTGAGGGTTCTTACGAGCCAAAGTCACATCAGGGAGCTCAGACTTTGTCCTGAGGACTAACAGTAGCAGGAACATTGAGCTGACTTTGTGCCGAACATCATGCGCGTGACTTCTAACTGCCATAGCACAAATACACTCTGAGGTGCCAGCCAGTCTTACGTCCGCATTTTATGGATGAGGAAAGTGAGACCTAGAGTAAAGAACTTCCTAGGCACACGGAGTGAGCAGGTATGGTGTCAGGGTTCAAAATCAGAATTACATGGGCTGCCCAGCCTGCAAGCAGCAGTGGGCTGACAGAGCATAGTGGTGGGGAAGGACGCAGTGGTGGACGGTCTACAGAAGCCACAGACTGGGTGTTTGCTTGGTTCCTGGGGACGAGGGAGCAGGAGAGGTCAAAGATCAAGGACTCCAGTCCGAGTTGTTAGGGAAAAGTGCGGGCTAGATCCCTTGTAAGAAATAGGTTGGTTAAGAAAACAAACCTACTGAGCCTTGGTTTCTTTAGGAGGAGACCAGACAAGATATTCTTAAAGATCTCCATTTGTGTGATTGTAATCCATGTTTTAAGGGTGGTTCATGGTCTAAAATATTACTGAATATATCTGTACAGAAAGTACGTGGTTCATATGTAACAGGCCCTCATGTATTTGTTGATTGCCTGACCCAGGTTAACCCTTGTGTCTGAAACATTTACGTCTGTAATAGCCTTCTTTTTGAGCTCTTCATTTTGCTTAGAGTTCTCTTACTATGTCCCCTGGCTCTTCCTCCTAGTTTATGTACTATGCATGTGGACATTTTTTGGATAGGTCTTGTATGTATTATTTTAAGTAAGTAGAGCAGGTATTTTAAGCTTCTCTGTTTCGTTCTCACTTCGTGGCCATACCATGTCCTGGGATATTTGTATACAACTCTCTTTTTCACTGGACTACAGACTCCCTTGGGGTAAGGAAAACAAAAACCAGGCGTAGGCTGTTAATTGCCCTGACAAGCTGTCTCAGTGGGCTGTGGAAAGCCAAGGAAGCTTTTAGCCCTGAGAATGTCAAGATCAGATTTGTGTGGGGCTGTGAAGGAATTGAAGGAAGGCAGGATGGAGGCAGGGAGGCCTGCTGGTTGCTAAGGTGACCACGGTGAGAAGCAGTGACCTGTCCTAAGGCAGGAGCAGCAGGGAGCGGGAGTGAACACATTGACCCTTGGCTGCAGGAGGCCAGGCCATGGTCATTCTCTGTCCTCCTGGACCTCTCAGCGTGGCCTTGAGATGGCTTCCCTCCGGCAGAAGAGCCTCGCAGGGCGCGGGGGAGCACTGCCGAGCCTGGCCGGGAAGGCGCTTGCTTCCCAGATGCGCTCCGCCAGCGCTCCTGGCTGTTCTGACAGGAGCAGGACAAGTTGGATCAGCAGGAGAGTGGCGGCTCCGCACGAATGAGCTGGGTCCAGACTTGACTGAGGCAGGGACATTCCTGGAGGAGGAGGGATTGAAGAAGAATGCAGCCCACAGCTGGCCTCGAGGAGAGGTTTGACCATTCCAGGCCAGCATCGCTGCGGCGGGATGGGCCTCGGTGCCGTGTCCTGTGGGTCAGGGAAATGAGAAGTGAGAGGCCTCGAACCAAACGTGACTCTGCCCAGAGGCAAGGCTGTGCCCCGGGGGCAGGCTTGGCAGTGTCACGCAGCGGCAGGAAGGCCCCTGGTGCCCACTGCACTCCTGCCAGGACCCAGGAGGAATTGCTGGCTCCCCGTGTGCGTGGATGGCTGTTTGTGCAGCAGCCTCCCCTGGCATCTGGCATGTCCAGCCACACCCTCGGCATCACTCTCTTGGCTTCTGTGATACTCATAATCAGAATAGATAAGATTTATTGCGCACTCACGGTATGCCAAATGTGGTATATAATCTTCACGACTGTCTGGGAAGTAGGTCTCGTCACTCCTGCTATGCATGAGGAACTTAAGGTCTAAAGACACTACAGGACGTGCCCAGGGGACACAGATGTGGGATCTGGATGTGACCCAGGCTTCTCAGACTCCGGGGCCCACCACCTTCCACCGCACCACACACCCACCAGTGCCTCTAGCCTCTCCCACTGTTCGTTCTCCATCTCCTCTGTGGGCCCCTCCGCACCCACCTGCCCCCTCCATGGTGGTGTTTACAGGGCTCTGATCAGGGTTCCCGTGTCTTCTTACCCCATACCAGAGATTCTTAGTCTGAAGTCAGCAAGTGCCCTTGACTTTGGGGTTCTGTGACCTGCAGTGGCACAAAATGTAATGTGTATGTGCCTGTGTGTATGTGTGTGTTTCTGAGAGGAGAAGCCATAGCTTTTCTTTTAGGAGCCAGACTGAGGTTTTGTTGGTACTTGATATTTTTTGTGGTTGGGGAAACACAGAAATGCCCACATCATATCTTGGTCTTACTGTTCCTCCTTTCCCTGAAATTCCTGAGGGGTTTTGCCTCAGGACCATGACACATCAGGAAACAATAAACTAGAAGCCCTGAATTGTTCCTTGTGCCACTTCCCAGTGCTCTGATGCAGAGCTGTGTGGAGCTTGAGACCCAAACACAGGCCTCCTTTGCTCCAAGTGCCAACATCACTCTATGTCGTGCTGGTGGCTGGCCCTAAGGCTGACCTGCTGAGCTCCCAGCATATAGTGAGCAAGGCAGAGACCAGGATGCTGCTCCAAGGAGGCAGGCTCTACCTCCCCATACTCCCTGCTTCATAGGAGCAAGGAGTTAAAAAGAACTGGGTGTGTGTGTATGTGTGAGGGGGAGAGAGAGAGAGAGGCTTTTACCTCATACCAGGAAATGTGACGCACTCTGTACTCAGGTCTAAGCAGCCAGATCGGGCATTTCTCCTCCCAGGAAGGAGTGGAGGGAGGAAGAGAGGCAGAAGCTTTACCCTCCCCACTGGAGCTTTTGTTGGATTCTCAAAAAGTGTAACTTCCTAGTTTCACACAGTGGTTACATAGGGGGCTTTTAGCACGTGGGAAAAGCAGGAGACATAGTTTCAGAGAGGGCATCTCATGTCATGAAAGTGCCCAGGTTCTGAAGTTGGGTCCAGCTCAGAATCTCGCAGCTGTAGGTGCATCTTGGACAAGTCCTCTCGCCAATGTGAGCCTTAGGCCCCTCTGTGAAATGGGATGGGGGACCCTCACCCACCTTGGAGATCCCGAGGGCAGAAGGGAGCTCCTACTCATTCTTGACTCCCTGCTTCCTGAGGTGGGAACAGCAGTGATAATAATAAATGGTATGGCAGGAAGAATACCCAACTTGGAATCACAACCCTTGTGTTTGAATATTGGCACAGCCACTTGCGTGACCTCGAACATGTTGCTTCATCTTGGGTTCGTACCTGTGAAGTTGGTGTAGGTTGATGAGATGTAAATAATGTCTATGAAAACTAGCCTGGAGCCTGGCACACACCCCCAGCTGTGCCCATTCCTGGCTCTTCCTCCCTCTCCCGAGCAGCCCCTGCGCCTTTTCCTCTTTAGGTGTGTGTGGGGCACGCATGGGCAGGAACCTCAGGTGGGGAACTGTTGGGGCCTGCCAGGCTCTGGGGAAGGGACAGGGGCTGTGCCTCAGCTGGCACAGGCTGGCACCTGCCATTCCTTTCAGTCCACGTCTGGCCGTCTCAGGAGGGGCTTCTCCCCAGCTCTGTATAAGATCTTGGCCATTTCTCTACCCTTCCCTTTCCTGCTGGGTCCTGTTATCCCTCCTTTCCTCCCTCACACAGACACCTCTCCTGGACACAGAAAGGGGGGCACAGGAGCAAGACAGACTGGGCTCTGCTCTCAGGCCTCCTGGTCTGAGACACAGAGAAGTTGGCCCCCAGGGCTTATCCTTTCACCTGACCCTTGGAGAACAGACAGAATTTACCAGAGAAGCAGATTTTGCCACAGAGGTGGGGAGACATGAGGAGGGCGTGGCTGGAGCAGATCCGGTCCGCTGAAGGCAGTGGGAGACAGGCCTGAAGAGGTGCTGACCAGTGGGAGCTCTTTGTTGCTGCGGAGAGCAATGGAGGAGCCGTGGGTGGACTACGCGTCTCCTTGAACACCCGCTGCAGGCGAGGTGCTGGGCTGCAGAAGTGAATTAAGTGTGAGCCTCTTCCCTGCATGTCTTAGGGTCGAAACACACCGCAGCTGCTGCTGCTGCTAACAGCCAATCAGGTGACTGTGAGCTGACACTCAGCCTGAATTATCTAATTCCCACAACAGTCCACAATATAAACACTGTTAGTGTCCTGATTTGTCCATAAGGAAATGGCGAGTTCCTTGCCCAGGGTCTCCACGCAGAGAATGACCAGAGCTGAACTGAATCTAGCCCTCCCAGGCTGCCGTAACAAAACTCCACAGACTGGGCGGCTGATAAACAACAGAAATCTATTTCTCACCGTCTGGAGGCCAAAGTCCAGGGTCATGGTGCTGGCAGAGCTGGTGTTCGTAAGGGCTTACTGGTGCATGGAGTGCCCTCTTTACGGCATGTCCTCACTTGGCGGAAGGGGCAAGACCCGTCTCTGGGGTTTCTTTCGTAAGGGCATTAATCCCACTCATGAGGGCTCCACATTCTAACCAGAGCAGATTTAACTCTATATTCTGTCACCTCCCAAAGGTTAGAGATCATTTATGCCTTGGGAAGAATGGTGCCAGGAAAGACATGAGGAAGAAGGATATGCTGAATTTTAAAAAACTTCAGTAGGTTGGACCAGGTGGACAGATGTGGGAAGGCCATTGGAGAAAGAAGGAGCAGCACCTACAAGAGCATGGAGTTGTGAATCAGCAGGTGGGGACTTCAGATGGGTGGGGATGGACACTGGAGTGGCAGACAGGGCTTCCTGGCTGGACAGCTCAGATCTGTGGGCAGTGGGGATGTGATCTGCTTTGGATCCAGAAAGATCATTCTGGCAGCGTGGAAGGTGGTTAGGGAGGCAGAGGCAGCCCATTCGAGGTACTAATTACATATTTGTTGACTAAATGGGTGGAATTTAATGATTATTTATTGTGTACCATTTATGTTCCACTCACTCTACTGGGCTCTGGGCTGTGGGCTCCAGGCAGTCATCAAGACAGATGCTGCAAGTGGCCAGTTGCTAGGATAGTCCAATTAAAAGGTGATGAGGCCCAGACTTCCAAGGACACAGTGGGTTTGGGAGGAAGGCGTGCATCTGTGAGATTCTAAGAAGATAGAATCAAAAGGACCGGAGGACCAGCAGGACAGGGTGGGCTGGAGAGATGAAAAAGAATCTGAAGTCCATCCTGAGGTTTCTGGTTTGTTGGAGGAGAGGGAACACAGGAGGAGCCGGAGCTGACCTGGGGAACTAGAAACCATTCAGGTGTCCAAACACAGAGGGCCGGTTAGATGCGGCCTGCACCCCCCGTGCCGAAATTCTTAGAGAACATATTTCGATGTCTGCAACATTTATAGAAATGTGTCATTTAGCCAAATCTCTATGGTACACTTGGATATTTTTTTTTAAGTTTTACACTTTGGTAATTAACACTGTAATTAACACTGTAATTAAGAGCTTTTTCACCCTTCTGATGACTTTTAGGACAGCAGCTCACAGTCATCGGGTATAAACAGCCTTAAGGCTTTCAGTTCATACTCAGGTTGCTTTCTGGAAAGGCTGCACCAGATTGGACCCCTGCAGCAGTGTGCGCGTGTGTGTGCGTGTGCGCGCATACACACGCACGCGCACACGCACATACACGGAGATAGGGGGGAAAAGTTAGATTTTCAGCTGTGAGTGCGTAAAACCCAGTTTACTCCTGTAGTATTTATTGTATTATTTTCCATACAAACAAACTGTAGACCTATGTTTGCCCACCCTGTACTCTAGAGACAGTGTTTAGTTATTTTCATTTGCATTTTTATCACTATTGAGTTTGTCGTGCTTACTAACCTTCTTTTATGTTCTTTTCCCATTTTTATGGGGTGGCATTGATTTTTCATGAATTCTTAAACTATGTATTTTTATTGTGACAAAATTTTTCCCACTTTTTTGTGTCCTTCCTAATTTTGCTTATTAAATTTTTGATGCAGCAAAGCACTAAAAATGTTTATAAAGTCCAAATGTATTTACCTTTCCCTTTATTTCTAACAGAGCACTAATGTTCAGGAAGCTTGATGATAAGCCGGGTGGGATGGGCGGAGGAGGGTACAGGGAACAGTTGGGACAGCTGTAATAGAATGACAGTAAAAATGATTAAAAGCATTTAGATACACATCTACATTTTCTTTTAGTTTAGTTTTTTTTTTTTTAAGCAGAAGCAGCAGTAAGTGGACCTTTGTTTTCTAAACAGCAAATTGTCAAATATCCTTGCTGAGAAAATCCTCTCGTTCCCCTGAGGTGACACTGCCTTTACCACGAAGCCAGCGAGCCTGTGCACACGGCCGGTCCGCCCCTGGCTGTCTGGTTTCATTGAGCTTCACGCTGGTTCTTGTCTGTCTGTCAATGTTCTTATAATTGCAAATTTATAACATACTCTAATATCTAATTTTTAAAATTGCGGGGCCATTTTTAACCGTTAAATACTTGGGTGGGTTTTTAGAATCCTTTTGGTAAATTTCAAAAAAAAACGTATTGGGATGTTCTTAGAATTGTATGAAGCTATGCTGAGCTGGCAGGAAGTGGCGTTTGGTTAACTGTTCAGCCTTCTTATCCAAGGTATGGCTTGTCTCCCATTTTTTCAAGTCCTTTTTTAGATCTCTCAATAAGGGACCGTGGCTTTTTAAAAAACTAGAGGTCCCACATATTTAAATTTATTGATTAGTATTTGATTATTATTCTTTAGGATTGCAAATGGGATTTCTTTTGTGTTATAACTGTTGACTTTCCTGTTGGAATACAGATCCTATTACTTAAGTATTTTATCCACTGAGTTCAGTGGATTCTTTTAAGTTTTCTAGGCAAATAGCGAACTTCCTGGATATAACAGGTTGGTGTCCCTGGCTTGGTAATGGCTCCGGTCTGCAGGGTTGGTCTGTGGTTTTCTCCAGCAGTACTCAGGAGCCCAGCTGTAACAGAGGGTGAATGGATTGGTCCCAAGTTCAGGTCTTCCCTGGGCTGAGGCTATAGAAGGGCAAGGGGTGGGGAGTGGAGGGAGCTCACAAGGAAGTAGCTGAAGTGGCGCGCTTCAGGGCCTTGACCAGAAGTGCAGGGCTGAGGACTAGAGGAAGGGAGAGGGTGAGGAGAGGCCCTCGTGGCCCTGGAACGCACACTGGGATGTCAGGTTTCAGAGCGGGTGCCTTTCCATTACAGTGCTGAGATCGCTGAGGGAAGAAGGGTCCCATTTTTGCAGTTAAAGAAACTGAAGCTCAGAGGGCTTGTCACCTGACCAAAGTCACCCAACTCTAGTCAGCGGCAGACCTGGGATTTGAATGTTGTTCTGGGTTGCCGTGTAGCTCACATCCTGTCTTTATTTTTCAGGTTCACTTTAGAACAGTTGACTGAGAGCCAGGAGACACAACAGAAGGGAAAGGAGGCGAGCCCAGCCGAGCAGATAGGAGAGAGAGGGCAGGCTCCTCCGGGGCTCTGCAGCAGCTGCGAAGGGGCGGGGAATAGCTGGGCCTTTGGGTCTTGCTGTTGACCCAAGAACGCCCTTGGGCCAGAGCAGCAACCCCAGTGTCCCGTCCTGTGCCCCTGCCATGCAGCTCACTCTGGGCCCTCCATTACACGTGTGGCCCAACCATATGCTGCCGTTCCCACCCCCGTCTGTCACACACTGCGCATCCCCGGCACACCGCGTCCTCCCTCTACCATCTGTGTTTACCCCACACGCCCCAGGCTCTCCAGCATCACTTCATGCCCCGCACTTTACTTCTCATTTGCCTGGGAACACTGTGGGTCCCTGCCGCTCACAGCCCCATCGCCAGCTGCGGGCCCAGCTCACGCCACCTATGCTGTGCCCACAGAGTGCGTCGGATGGCTTCTGGAAATCTGTGGCCACGCGAGTGCCCAAGGAGCCCCCTGAGATTCGTATCCTCAACCCGTATTTCATCCAGGAAGCCGCCTTCACCCTCATCGGACTGCCCTTCAACAATGGCCTCATGGGCCGTGGGGTGAGATGTCGGGGCCCCTGGAGACGGAGGAGGGGTCCCTGGGTCAGAGGGGCCTCGGGAAGGAAGGACGGGAAGGAAGGACGGGGCAGCAGGGTGGGAACAGAGGACTCAGTCCTCAGGGATGGAGCTCAGCCCTGGGGAGCTTGGCTGAGGACCTCAGCCTCACTCAGCCCTCCAGCTGAACTCCGCGCCTCTGCCCTCCCCTCCTCCAGAACATCCCAACCCTTGGCAGTGTGGCAGTGACCATGGCTCTACACGGCTGTGATGAGGTGGCAGTCGCAGGCTTTGGCTACGACATGAGCACGCCCAATGCACCCCTGCACTACTATGAGACCGTGCGCATGGCAGCCATCAAAGAGGTGCGGGGCTGGGTGGGGGCAGGGCCGGTGGAGGAGGCACTTCCAGCACAAGGACAGGCTCTGACTGTGTGTTCACACGTGAATGGTAAAGGGTGAGCCAGCCACTGCTGCGGCTGCCCAGAGCTCCAGCAAGGTGCTACCTGCCCCCGCCCAGCTAAGTTGGGACATTGGGGGTCCGTCCCTGCCTGTGGACCTCTGACCACAAAGCATCTTCTGTGTCCATCTCCCTGTGAACCCAGAACCCTCTGCCGCACTTTCCTTCCTGAATGCGCCCTGCCTGGCCCTCTCCCTGGTCCTGCGCCTGCCTCCTCCTCACGGTTCCCCAGCCATCCTACACTAACCCTGGCACCAGCTCAGAGCATCCTCTCTACCTCAAGTCCTGTCTTCTTCCCAGAGGACTTCCTTGCCCCCTCAGACGACCCACAAATATTGTCTCGGTCTCAGGAGACCCGTGTGCTCAGGCATCTTAAAGTTTCAGGACCCTCCCAGCCCTCCCAGTCTGTCAGCGGCCTCTCCCGTGTCTCTCCCCTCCCAACAGGAGCCCATGTGGACAATCTGACCCCTCTCACCGCTCCCTTCACTTCTGCTGCTAGCCTCCCCTGCTGCCGGTCTGGACCTCAGACATTGTGGGCTAGGCACTGAGGAGCTTCCATGCCACTGCGTTGGCGTGGGGGGTTGTTGGAGGGACCCCTGTCTGTGCAGGTCACAGCGCTGTGAACACAGGGGTGCCCCTCTCAGCCAGCCCTCCTCCCTGCACGTGCCCTTCCTCCAGGGGGGACACAAGCTGCAGTGGGGACTCTGTCAGCTCCTGTGGGGTTGTGCCCTTTGCATTCCTCACTCCCACGTGGCCCTTTGCCCCCTGCAGCCCAGCTGCCCCTTCACCTGACCCCACTCCTACCAAGGTCACCAGGGACATACCTCAAGGCTTCCAACCCAGTGGACACATGCAGGTCTCACCTTTCCCGATCTCCCAGGAACACTTAAAAACACTTATTTATTTTTAGAGGGGAGGGGAGGGAGAGGGAGAGAAACATTGATGCGAGAGAGAAACATCCATCGGTTGCCTCTTGCATGTACCCCGGCTGGGGACCGAGCCTACAACCCAGGCCTGTACCCGGACCGGGAATCGAACTGTGACCTTTCGCTTTGTGGGACGACACCCAACCGACTGAGCCACGCCGGCCAGGGCTCTCAGAAACACTTTTTATGTTGACCACTCCTTCCTCTCTGAAATTTCCCTGCATAGCGTCTGAGTCAGTAACTTCCAGTGTTCCTCTGATTTCACTGGCCAGCTCTCGTTCTTTCTCCATGTCCTCAATTTCAGTCCACCCCTTAAGAACCAGCATTAGCCAGGGCTCCGTCCTGGACAGTCTTCTCTCCTCTCACTCATGTTCTCCAGGAGGCTGGCTTCCCCAACCACAGCTTCCGTTACCGCTGAGACTGCTTGGGGCTTTTCTGGTTCATTCAGGCCGCCTCAAGCAATTGGAAGTTATTTCAAGGGTGTATGAAAGACTTGGGGATCTCACGGGAAACAGCCGTCCATTGCCTGAATGGGGTTCAGGTGCAGAAAGCCCCCGGGTGCAGGACAGCTCCAGAACGGTCTTGTCCTCTCTGCAGCGGCTGCTGCCCTGCCTCCTTACTACCGTGACCCTGTTAGTCTCTCTGTCTGTCTGTCGTGATGTATCTTCTTGCTTTTTTGTCCCCTGCCCGCTCCAAACTGTTCTCACGGCTTTTGCCTGCCTCCCGGCCTCTGTTTACTATACATTTGCTCTCTGACACATCTTTCTACGTGAACTTGAGAGACCGTAGACACACGCAGGTGGTCACCAGGCCATGAGGGCTTTCTCTGCCGTGGTGAGGAGTTGGGGCTTGGCTCTGCAGGCCGGTGGGAGCCGCAGAAGCAGGAGCATTTTCTGCTGAGGATTAGCCTGTGGCAGGGTTCCTGTGGCTGCAACACAAATCAGAGGGGTGCAAGGTAGGACTGGAAACCAGTTAGGAGGCTGTCCTAGCAATCTAGGCAAGAGACAAGATTCCCGAGCCAGAACACAGCAGCAACACCCAGGCTGGAAGTGCGAGTTGTCCGCACAGCTGCACGTTCACGTTCAGAGACGGGCAGGCAGGACCAGGTTCCCCAGGGAAGCGGGGGACTGAGAAGTGCAGGTTGGCAGGGCGGCGTCCTGGGAGCGCCGATACTGAATGACTGGGTGAGGGAATAGGAGCCAGAGCCGGAGACGCAGACAGGAAAAGGGCTGTCGGAAGGCTCTTCTGAGCATGTGGCCTGTTAACGGGATGGACATCCACATCCCGAATCACGGGTCCTGGGGGGCTGGGGCCCCGGACCGGCATCCTGCCGCAGCCTGTGGACGACACAGTGTGAGGCCCCACGCAGCTTCCGTGCTGTCTGCACAGGAGGAGGGACCGAGGAGAGCACCAGAGAGCTGCTGTTGCCCAGCAGAGAGCGCTGCACCCCAGGCGACTTTCTTTGTTTACTCCTATCGTGAACACTGTCAAACACCTTCACAGACAGAGTAATACTGCGAACCTCCATGTGGCCGTCACCTGCCTCCCCCAACTCCAGCGCGTGGCCGATGCTGTTCCATCTGCTTCTTCCTCTCATACTTCCCCCCCACTGATTATTTGCAAACAGGTCTCAGATACCCTGTCACTTCAGCCACAAATATTTCAGTAAGTTTCTCAAAAAGATGACTATTTTCTACTATCATAATACCACTATCGCACCTAGAAAAATTAACAATAGTTCCTTAACATCATCAAATTTCCGGTCCTCTGCTGACCTTTCACCCCTCAGTGAAAGCCGACCCTTCAGACTAGCTACTTCTTCCTGGGAGTGATGGGGGTGGGGCAGGTGAAGAGCGGGCTGGGTTTCTCCCTGTGCTGGGGTCCTGGCGCTGCCTTGCTCCGTGCCTCCATCATCTCACCTGTAACGTCTCGATTCATTCAGCACAGTTACTGAGCACCTACTCTGTCCCACATTGTCCCTGCCTTCAAAGAAAGTGAGGCAGATGCTTGAGTTCTTAAAGAACAAGGACAAATCACCCAGGGGGTCTGCAATAGGAGGGGCAACTCGCCAACGGCAGAGTTCAATGACCGGTTGGAGAGAGTACTGGATCTGAGTAAGGACCAGTCAGTACTGTAAGTTCCTCACACCGCCAGGCAGTGGCTATTACTGTCCCTGTGACTGAGGCTCGGTGCTGACAGGTGCCACACAGCGGTCAGTTGGCTACAAACTATGTATCCAGCTATGTAATGAGTATCGGTAGAAGACTATTGATATTCATTCATTCAAACCTTTTTCATTCTTTGACTTAGTCACCAAAGCTTGCTGGTGGCTACTAGGGATAGGAAAGAATCCGAGCCTGGGTGCAGTCACCCCTGAGGAGAAGGAAGCATCTTCCCTGTGATTTCCACACTAACAGCGAAATGAGCCTGTTGCCCTCTGGCCTCCTGGCTCCTCTGATCCAAGAGGCAGGATTTCATCAGCTGCCCGCAGGCCTGGAGAGTGGATTGCATCAGGCCAGAGAGTGACTAAGCCCCACACGGCTCTCTTTGCAGCAGGGCCCACCCCCCAGGCCTGGGCTGGACCTCAGTGACTCACATTGCCTGTCCTCAGGGTGCCTAGGACCTAAGTGTCCCGGATGTACTGCTGGACAAGGAGGGATTAAAGTCTTTGAGGACAAGGTTGGAAAGCCTACATCTCCTGAGATTACAAGAAGAGGCTCAGTTCTTCTGGGATGGGAAAAGGAGTTGGGAGGTTGTGTTCTCTGAGGCCTGTGAAGGGGGAAGGAGGAGCTGGGGTGCAGCGCATCGGGTGGTGGTGGTAGAGGAGGGCACTGGGCTCTGGGAGGCGCCCTATGGCGGGGCTGTGTCCCGGCAGCCACCCAGGCTGCCCCACTGACCTCCCCTCCATCTCTTTCCTTCCCAGTCCTGGACGCACAACATTCAGCGAGAGAAGGAGTTTCTGCGGAAGCTGGTCAAAGCGCGCGTCATCACTGACCTAACCAGTGGCATCTGAGACATGCCCAGCACAGGGCCACGGGGGTCCCGGCACCACCAAGAGCAAGCAGCAGCCACCGCCACCTGCCCATTTCATTGGCCTTGGTCTGGCTCTGCTTGAGAGGCACAGGAGTCTTCAGACCCAGGGAGGGACTGTGCCAAGTAGCCGCAGGGGTGGCGAGGCCTTGGCAGGGCAGCCAGAGCTGTGTCTGCTCAGTCCAGCCTCAGAGACCAGCATTCGGCCTCACTCTCAGCCTGGATCCTTGAAGCCAGGGGTCAGGAGGCCCCAGCCATGCCCAGCGGGCCGGCAGGCAGAAGGTGGACATTAGGCAGCAACGCGGCTGCCGGAATTATTTCTGCAATCAGTGTTTGGTGTATGATCATTTTGTGAATTGGGGGAGGGGGGGGAGGGGAGGGATAATTTATTTTTAAATAAGGTTGGAGATATTGTTTGGTCCACTTGCTGTGCAGAAAGAGGCCCAGTAGAGGGCTCATCAGGCAGTGGTGCCAATGGGCCCCCCACAGATTAGGGGAGCCGTGACTAGCCAGTGCTCTGCTCCGGAGCTACGGGGAGGGACGTGGGATCTTGTGCCAGCCGCCTTCAGCTCCTGACATTATTTGGCCTTTCTTGGGGAGCAGTTGGGGTACTCCCACATGCCAGCCCCTAGCAGTCCCACAGGGGAACCCTGGAGCCACCCTTTAAGCCAACAAGACAGCTTCTGGACCAGAGCAGGAAGAGCTTCAGGGCTCAGGGGGCGAGGCCTGGCCTAGCCCGATGGGAACAGCCCCCTCCCCAGCTGCTACTGACCCGTGGGACATGGCCCCGGGCCTGGACTGACCAGCTTGGCCGCTGTTCTGGGCTTCAGCAGTGGGACTGCCAGGTCCCTGGGTTCTGCCTTCAGCCTGGACCAGAGGGGAGTGAGGCATAAGGGCCTCACCCAGGCTGTGACAGTCATCATGGAAGCAATAAAGCTCTTCCCTAAACCTGGCCTTCTCTCGCTTTCTCTTACTTTCCTGGAAGAAACAGGAACCTGGGGCCTCAGCAGCCATGCCGAACCTCTCATCCAGTTCACAGATTCCTGGGCTCCTTTTCGCTGTCTGTGTCAGCTGCAGGACCTGGGTAGCCAGCCACCTGGGAGCCTTCTAGACCTGCCCTCGCTGCACAGCCCTGCACCCTCTTTACCTTGAGAGGTGGACCGGGGTTTCTGGGCCTGCCCCCGAGTCTACCTGATGCCTCTCAAAGGGGCCAGAGGGCAGGGTTGAAGCCCACAGTTGTAGGACAGTACCTCTGGGTCGCCACAGCCCCAGCGCTGCAGGGACAGGTTCCTGCAGGTACAGGGGAGATACCCTGCTGAGCCCCCAACACAGAGGTCCACAGATCTAACTCCTGGCACCCCTGGCAGAGCCCTGGGTGCTTTTCCAGAGCCCTGGAAAACATACACCCCACCCTTAGCATAGCAGCATGCCCTCGCCCCCAGCCCACTCTTCTCACCAACAGGAAGGCACTGTGCAGCTGTAGGCACCGTCTTGCGAACATTATAAAGGGTGTCTCTCCCCACCTTACCTCCTTAGAGCCCTGGAATCTGATTGCCGACCCCCTTCCCCAGCATCCCCAGGCAGGCCTGAGAATGGGCCGAACACATGCCAGCACCTGAGGCCCTGAAGTGAGCCTCTGGGCAGAAACTCCACCTTGGCATAGTGGGGCCGACTGGCCCCTTGTCTCTCACCTGCCATCCCCACCTAAGAGTCTTGGCCATCCCAAGGACCTCCAACTTCCCACATGTCCCCTTACTCCTATGGTTCATCCTCAGGCAGAAGCCTCCTTAGCTGTGGGAAAAGCAAGTTTCTGATTGAGAGACAGGCAACCCACTTCAATGCACACTGTATTCTGTGTGAATAGCACCCCCTGTAGTTGTACAGGGCATAGGCTGCATGTCTGCAAGCCACAGCCATGGCTGATAAAGCCCCAGGGAAGCCACCCCACTGGGCAGCCAATTGTGGGAGGCAGCAGACAGCAGAGCTGCTCACCACCTGGCCTCCTGCCCCACAGGGGTCCTTCAGGCCTGTAGACAGTCCCCCCTGCAGCCTGGATTGTCCTCTTGACTGGTGCACAGAAACTGCTCTCAAAAACACCGTGGCTCTCAGCCCTGGGCGTACACCGGAACCACCTGCGCGGAGTTGGAAAACGGCACATGCCCACACCAAGGTTCTGATTCAGGTCTGGGGTGGGGCCCAGATGTGGGTAGTTTTGAAGGTCCACAGGTGGTTTGGATGCACAGCCAGGACATAGCCGGTCCACACACGTTCCCTGAGCACGTCCTTGCCACCCACGATTGCCAGTTGCCAGTTGCCAGTTGCCATCTCCAGCCCAGCTCTCTCCACTTTACTCCTGGCTTCAAACTCAGCTGCACCCTAAACTTTTCCACTAGGATAACCCACAGGTCCTCCCCACTCCACATGGCCGTCCCTGAACTCATGAGCGCCTGCCCTCCTCCAGGGAGCTCTCCCCGCCAGCATGCATCCCCTCCACCTGGTCCCCCAGGCCAGGCGCAGGCCCCTGTCTGCCCTGCTCCTCACACATCCCGTCAGACACCAGCAGAGCTCTGACAAGGCTGTGGTCCTGAAAGAGCCTGTGAGTGAAGTGCCCCCCACTCTCCCCACCACTCTGCTTCCCACCCCGCTCCCCCAGCAGCTTCCTGACATCCTCACCGCTCATCACCAAGCTCTCCTCCCCACTGCAGCCTGACACACCATTCTCCTGCCTGAAACACTGGTCCCCACTGTCAGCAGGATAAAGCCCAGACTCCCTGGTATGACACAGCATCTGGCCTTTCTGTACCTCTATCCACGTTACTCAACCAACCTCCACCCCTCCTGCCACACTGCCATAATTAGGCTCCTGAAATGCCACCCTCCAGCTCCTGCTCCAGTGAGAGCACAATGTCCCTCCTCCGAGACCTGCCCCGGCCCCTCCTCCCGACTTCTCCAGCCCTGGGCCCCACTCCTACAAGCACTGCCCTCACTGTGCGGGTGAGCAGCGGTGTTCACAGGTGTGTCCCTACTCCAAGACCCAGGAGGTGAGGGAGGGGACTGGTGGGGCAGCTAGAGCAGGGTCAAACCGTGAAAGCCCCAGCGAGGTGCCTGGCCCACCCAATGCCTTGGATGGGTCTGTGGAAAGAAGAAACTAGCAGTGGGCCAGACAGCAGAGAGCAGTCACTGCAGGGCGGCCGGCCAGGACCCCAGAGACAGCGCAGACTAGAGGGCCGGTGGCCCGAGGCAGGGACCGGCCTGTCCCCTCCCTCTCCCGCCCTCAGCCCTGCCTCCCAGCGCCCTACTCTGTGTGCGCACACTGGGCGACCCTCTGCTCGCCTCTCCACCGCCCAGTTTCTCCGTGCTGTGTCCTGAGTTCTCCACTTCCCAGCGCCCTCCCCTTCGTATTAGGGGGCCTAACCAAACCAGGGGGGAACTGGATCCCAACGGGTGGAGCAACCGACCAGGTGAGCCCTGAAAGGTGGGGCGGGGCGGGGGCACTTGGGCCCCACCCCGGGATCCGGTGACGCCGGGGCTGGAATTTGACACCGGACGGCGGCAGGCATGAGGCTGCTGAGGGATGGAGTTGGGCCCGGCCCCCAGACACGGCCCACGGGCTCCGCCAGCAACAGGTCCCTCGGGCCCAAGTCCTTGCTGCATCCGGACCCAGAGCCCTGCACCCAAGGTAAGCCGACCTGTTGGCCCACCCCTCTTCCCAGAACTGGGGCCAGGGGGAGCGGGCAGGAGAGTCCCCCACCACTTTCTCATATCCGCCCTCTCCTGGGCTCACTGTGCTGCTCTCCGCCCCTCCCAGCCCCTCTGTCCCTCTGGTCGCTTGTCGGACTGTGCTAGCCCTGCCGGCCCACTGTAATGTGAGGCTCCCGCTGCCACCACAGGGCACAGACCAGCTGCCAAGGCCACACTCTTGGCGAAAAGAAGCACTGCCAGGTGCACAGCCCTGGGCATGAGCCTTGTGAGCTACGGGGAAGAGTCCAGCACTGGCCCCAAGGAAGGTGCCTAGAAGAACACAGGGCAGGACCCCCGTGGTGAGTATCTGGCTGGCAGATGGGGAGGCAGGGACTGGAGGACCAAGTGTTCCCAGACCACCAGGAGCCTAGCTGTCCTCAAAAGACCTGCTCCTGGGGACCCCCTAGCACAGGGGGTCCTGAAGGCTGCCTTACTGGCTTTCCCACATCGGCGAGAACAATCGCTGGCCTGGCCCTGCAGTGCTCCGATTTAGTTAGTTGAGCACAGTTGGCCCTGAGATGGACCACACCGGGGAGGCCCGCAGAGGTCTGACCCATAGGTATGCAGACATTCTGTGTGCTGGGGGTTGGAGGTGCAGGTGACAGTTGGGACCCAAGAGCAGTCTAGCTAGTGAGGGCTCATGAGGTCTCTGAGGCCCAAAAGGGTGTTTGGGAATGCCAGCCAGTGTGGGCTCACAAAACCTGGTGGGGTTCAGAAAGGCTGGCGGGGCTCTGGAAGGATGGCTCATGGGGGACCTTCCAGGCGCAGGGCCAGGCTGTCAGATCCACAGGAAGGTGGAAGGGGAACAGCTCTCCGGTGGCTCAGCTCTCAGACCAGGCTGGTGTGGAGGCTTGGCTGGCCCTCCTGGAAGTTGCTCGGGCCTGAGTCTGGCTGAGGGTTAAGGGAAGCCCACCCACTCTTTGAGTCTCCATGCTTGGCAGACGCTGCCCCCTGGTGGCCAAAGGGAGCCATGGCCCCTGAGCTCATGTTCTTGAGGGCCCATCAGGTCCCACCACCTGCTGGCTCTTCAGGGCTATCTGTGATCAGAAGAGAGAACTCAGGTGGGCAGATGGGGAGGCGAGAACTGGAGGGTCAGGTGGCCCAGACAACCAGGAGCCTAGCTGCCCTCAAGATCAAAGATCACAGAGGAGCAAGGTTCAGCGGCATGGGGTGGGCAGCGCAGGCTGAAGCCCAGACCTCACTATCATCAGATACCTTGGGTCACCCCAAGTTCTTCTTCAGGCCACAGCTTCCTCCTGTATCACATGGAGACGACGCTGTCTGTGGGACCAGGGGGCTCCAGCTACTCTTCTCCAGCTAGTCCTGGCTGCTCCAGCAGCACAAAGCAGGAAGATTCTGGAGGGGGAGACTGTTTCCAAACACCCCCTCCCCCCGAGCTGTGTGGGTCTAACCTCGTGAGCTTAGACAATCGCTGAGCCTCTCTGAGCCTTGTTTGCTCATTGGGAAAATGGGGATTATACCACTCACCTCGTGGAGTGGTCAGGACCGAGAGGGAGAACAGGTGCAAAGCACCAACACATAGGTACCCTCCTGATGCAGCTGCTTCTCCTGGGTGAGTCCGCCTATCTAAGCCTCTTGTTCCTCACCTGGAGATACTGACGGGGAGGGGTGACCTTCTCAAAGGATAACTCGTCTCTCAATGTTCCGAGCTGCCTCAAGAATAGGGTGGGGTAACAGGTCAACTGGGCTGATGGGAGATCCTGGTATTGACAGAGATGGAGCCTGGACGTGGAGGCCCTTCTGTGCTGCCCCGCTGGCCCCTGCTTAGGCGGCAGGTGAGTGGTTCTCCTAGCAACTCCTACCTGGTATTGGAAAAAAGTGGCTTGACTAGGGAGGGAGAGCAGGGTTTGCCCTGGGTAGGCATCAGAAGTAAAAAGGCAAATGGTCAGGGAGGGACCAACGGTGTGGAGGAAGGTCAGTGCCCTCAGGTGACTTCTCCACTTGGCCCCCTTAGCAGCAGACCCATTAGCAGATCCTCCAACCTAAACCCTTCCTGATCTCCCCCACCCAACTAGAAGCCCATCCTCTCTGATCTCTGCTGCCCCAGCCCTTCCCTGGGCTCCCTCCGCCCTGAGCCCACCAGGATGCCCTCTTCCTCCCTGAGGCTCCACTTTGTCTCTCTGTGCAGCCTGCCCTGTGGCCAACCTTGGCTACTTTGGTTCTGCTGAGCAGTGTCTCTGAGGTCTCTCTGGGCCTCGCACCCCGCAGCCCTGCCACCCGTGAAGGCCCCGCACCAGCCCCAGCGCCCCCCGTTGGCCACCTGCCAGGTAGGTGACAGGGCAAGGGGACCGGGTGTCGCGAGGCTGGCCCGGGACCCACAGCATGACTCCATCTCATTCTAGGTGGCCGCCCGTTCCGTTCCTGCAGCGGAAGAGCCCGGAGGCCGGCCCCCCAACCTCCACGGCCCGCGCCACCTCCATCCGCACCCTCCCCGGCTCCTTCCCGCGGTGGCCGCGCAGTGCGGGCTTGGGGGCGAAGTGGCCGTGCGCGGGCTGTGGGGGCGCGGGGCTGCCGCCTGCGCTCGCAGTTGGTGCCTGTGCGCGCACTAGGCCTGGGCCACAGCTCCGACGAACTAGTGCATTTCCGCTTCTGCAGCGGCTCTTGCCGCAGGGAGCGCTCTGCGCACGACCTCAGCCTGGCCAGGCTGCTGGGCGCCGGGGCCTTGCAGTCGCTCCCGGGCTCCCAGCCGGTCAGCCAGCCCTGCTGCCGACCCACGCGCTATGAGGCTGTCTCCTTCATGGATGTCAACAGCACCTGGAGGACTGTGGACCGGCTCTCAGCCACTGCCTGCGGCTGCCTGGGCTGAAAGCTCTCTCCAAGGATTTGCAGATGGTACCCTTACACGGGAATCTTCCTGCCTGGAAGGGGCCTGGGGCCTCAACCAGAGATGGACATCACAGGCCTCAGCTGGGCAAGTGATGGGCATCAGCCCTGGAAAGATGGAGGGATGACTGACCGCAGTCCTCACCCTGCGAGTCCCAACCCTGCACACCCCAGAGACCTGGCTGTGGAGACCCTGGGACCCATCTCACAGACTCTGGCACCGGCCAGGCCCCAGACCCAGGACTCCTTCTCTGGAGAAGCCAGCAGTCTCCGAGGTCTCAGCCTCAGCCCAGGCCCGGGGACAAAATTGGAGGAAAAGCATTGCAATCACATTGCTGAAGTGAGTGGGCCTGGTACTCACTCCTGGGAACTGGACCCCTATTTATTCTAAGTTATTTATTTACTTCTGTGGTTTGTCAGATCCTTTCCTGGGCAGTGGGGGCTGGATGGGAAGAATCGGCTGGTGAGAGATCATGCCCTGACCATCCCACTCGCAGCTGCAGGCTGACTCAGCAGTTGCAGGCCTGGCCTGGATCTCCGACTGCCTTCTGCACCTAGCAGCTCAGGGACTTCGCGTCAGTGGTGGGGGTGGGGGGGAGGAACACAGAGTAGGTGGCAAAGGTTTGTTCACCAATCCTGGCAGGCCAGCTCACAGCCCCCTGCATAGTCTCCAGAACTTGGAGCTTGGGGTTACTGGTGGAGAAAGCCCTACCCTTGGGGCCTCAGGCATCCTGGGGGCCTTGCTTAATGGGTGAAAAGCTCATACTGCCTCACTCCAGTCATCGATCGGCATATTCACTGCCTCCGCTTGCAGGTGGCCCGGTGTGGGGAGCTCACTACCCACATAGCATGAAGCAGCTCAGGACAAGAGAGCACCTGAAAAGGCCAGTGGGAGGCTGGCTTGGTGAGGGGGAGGGGAAGATGAAGCACAGAGCATCAAAGGGCTAAGAAGGCAGGAAAAGGTTGAAGGCCCCAAGAGGGACCTGCCTCTTGGGTGATGACCAAGAATATTCATTTATACATTCAACAAATATTTGCTAAGTGCCTCTTGTATGTCAGATACTGGGCAGACATCAGGGATACAGAAGTGAAAGGGACATGATTTCTGCCCTGAACGTTAAACTAGGAGAAACAGACGTTAAATAATTACATAAGTAATTTTAAATTCAATTTGGCAAATAGCATGAAAAAGGACAAGAGGCTAAGAGTTACACACGTCCGTCTGGGAGCACGAAGAGGTGAGTGCTGACCCTGGCTTTCTACACCACCCCAAGTCACCTCCCAAAGGTCAGCGCCGTCTCTCCGAGCGTTTCTGCGGGTACCGTGAAACCTCGTGTCCTGGGTCCTATGAATTCGCCCTACATGCCTTTCTTCTGTGGACTTTCTTCTGTGTCGAGTGAACGCCGAGAACGCCGGAAAGAACGCCGAGTCTGAGGAACTGTGGGGCACCCAGAGGGTCTCTCGGGAGGCGGTGGGATATGCTGGCTTGGAGCTGAGGAGGGCGGTTTGGGCTGGAGACGGGTTTGGGCACAGAGGCAGTAGCTGCAGTCAGGGTGCATGAGAGCGAGGCGGGGTCCGGGAGGGACCCATCGGGCATCTACCACTGCTGAGCAGAGTTCCTCCCAAACCGCAGAAGTGCCTTCCTGCTTTGGCCCACACACTCCTTTTGCGCAGGCCAGGGTGAGGAGCTGGCGAGAGTTCTCCGAGGGCTGTGCTCACTCTGTGTCCAGGAGGAGAAACAAGCCTGTGCTTCCACTCTTCAGCGCTCATTGCCTCAGTTCTAGGTGCTCCCAAAACTGGCGCTCTCCTGCTACCCCCGAACACCCTCTTGGCTCCTCTCTCTGCCTCCCAACTGACTCAGGACCCCCAGTCTCCAATCACCCCCAGCCCCGGCAAAGAAAATGGTGCCAGTGCCCTGCAGTTTGCACACACCTCAGAGAGGCCTGGCCTGGCCCGGTCGAAGGTAGAAGGAGACAGACAACCTGTTAACCTAGGGCCACTGGGGCCAGGGAGCCCCTGCAGGGAAGACTTGATAGCAGCCTAGTTCTCAAACCTTCCAACCCTCACCCCTCAGTGGTGTTTCTGCTCTCAGAGCCTCTTAAGGAGACAGATGGAAGCCATCTCTGAGTATAGAGGAGGGTTGTAACCCCCCAACTTGAGGCTGCATTCTGGGCCCCAGGGAGATGGTGCCCAAATCTCACAGAGCCCCAGCTGACATGGCAATTTCTACAAAAGGAACATACCCACAAGAACCAGTCCACTCTGCAGCTCACAGAACCCAAATCCCTCTTAAAATAATAATAATAATAATAATAAAGCTATTTCCCCCAAAGGAAACGAGAGCTGAATTTCTCTGCCTGCAACTTAGCAGAGGTCACGAGATCACCTGGCACAGGACCTGGCGAGACAGCACTTTCACTGCCGGGGGCCACAGGCGGCTCCCGTGTCTGCATTTTCAATTGCAGCCTTTGTTCCACATTAACAAGCCCACATTGCCCATTTGCGTGGTCTTCCCAGAACAGTGGTCTGGCCTCCTTCAAAGGGGTATCCAAGCACCACCTTTTATAAGACAGAAAACTACAGGTGGCTTTGAAATGACCGTTTTTCCACTTCAGAGAGCACCCAAAACTTTCCTTTAGATTTGTTTCATCCAAGAATCAAGGCACAGGCTTCCATGTGCTCCTGCTGCCCTTGCCAATTGCTTTCCTCCGCTTTCGACCAGGAATTTCCATATTTCCCTTGGCGGGAGACCCCTGCGATGCATTGTACGTGACACCGCAGGCTAACTGAGGTCTCACCTTGAAAAGGATAAGATGGGTAGAAAGCTGAGAGATCAGAGAAGAGATCTAGGAGGATGGTGCCGTATGAGATCATCTTTCCCACTCGCAGGATGCTTCTTAACCTGCCCTGAGTTGTAGAGAGAGTGCGGTGAAAGCCAAGGACCCTCCCCCACCCCCCACAAAAAAAAATGCTTGAAAACCACCGATGTATAAATCTGGTAAACAATTGTAGGGGATTCACAGACACTGAAGCTCATTCAGACTCCTTAGGAGCCCACCACCCTTGGGGTATCATGCCCCCTTCTAGATATTAGTACTAACGTCCTCCTGTAGCTGGATTAACTCCTCTCTCTGTTCTCGGGACTCCATATCAGGGCTCCTGGTCTCAACTATTTACAAGCCTCCTCATTCTTCAACCTTTTTTTTTTTTAATTGAATATCTCCCTTCCCTCCACATTTACACTTGATTAAATATATCACAGCATTAAACAAAGCTGACACTGTGAATACAAATATACATATATGTGTGTGTGTATACATATATATTTACTTCCACCTTTCCTCCGTCACCAAAAAAGCTCTTGCTGAGGTCGCCGGTGACATCATCGTTACTAACCCAAAGGCCACCTCTCAGCCTTGTCCTCTGAACTCTCAGGAGCACTCACACTTGTCATCCCCGCCAAAAACCTGTCTCCCAGTCACTGTCTTGACCCCATACGTTCTTGCGTTTCCTCCCCGCACCCCAACTGCTCATTCTCGGACTGCTCGTGGGCTTCTTGTCCACTCTCTGCCTCCGAACCGTTCCTCAGGGCTTTGATACAGGCCTCCGTCCCTTCCCATTACACTCTCCCTGAGCGAGTTATGCACTCCCGCCGTGTCAGTTACCACTTCCGTGCCCGTGGTGGTCACATTGTATCTCCAGCCTGGACCTTCCTCCTGAGCTCCAAGTCCGTGTCCTTCCAATACTCTGCAACCTCAAACTCAACATGTCTGTCCTGGCAATCTTCTGTTCGCTCCTTCAGATCCGCTCTCCATGCTTCTCGACCCTGCTCTGAGACTCACATCAATGACCTTCCCTGCTCTCCAGTGTCCAAACCTCCTCCAGTGCTCCCCTGCGTGAAGGGCGCCAACCTCCATGCAGGGACGCAAGCCAGACGCTCGGGCAACTTCTGGGACTCCTTGAGTCGGTCACTTCCCTTATCCATTGGTCTTCAGAGATTTAGATCTTTCAAGTCCATCCCCTATCCTGTTGCAGCCTTCATGTTTTGGGGAATGGTTTATTGCTTATCCTCCTAACCGGTCTCCTTGTTTCTAGTCTCAACTCCCTCCAGTCCTTCTCAACCCTGCAGCCAGAGAAGTCATTATTCTCTCAACACCAACTGAGCGCTAACCATAATGCATCGGGCTAGTTATGGGAATGCAGAGCTCAGCCAGAAACGTGTTCCACCATTAAGGAGACCATAGTTGCAAGTGGAGGCGGGGGAAGGGTGCCAGGTTTAGCAAATAAAAAGACAGGACATCCAGTGTAACTTGAATTTTGGATAAACAACACATACTTTTTTAAGTAAGTGTGCCTCGTGCAATAATCAGGCGGTATTCAAGTCCAAACAGGACACCAAAACCGGGTGTCCTGTATTTTGTCTGGCAACCCTAGGCGGGGGTAAACCAGTAAATAAAGATGCAATTAGCCATCATGAGACCCCAGTGGAAGTATGACTGGGGCACAGTTATGTGTGTCGGGGTGGGGGAGGGTTCTACACACAAAGGGAGAGAGACCCATCCCACCTGAGTGGAAGGGGAGGAAGAGCCACAGAAATCTGTGTGGAGTAGGTGGCACTGGAAGCCTTGAAAAATGAAATATTTGCACAAGGTGGACGAGGGCCAGTGGGCCCGTTCTGGTTTTCTTTTATCACCTTCATCACCTTTCAGTTCTAAATTCACCCTTTTCATTGACCACGCCCTGTCCACCCAGGTCTGCGTCTCTGCCTCGGGCAGGGATAGTGGTTGAGGGCCTCTTCCTGGGCTTTCCATTTCAGCCCTAGGTTGCTGCTACTCCTAAATTCTTTAGAGTTCTCTTCACTTCTCAGCAGCCAACCCCTCTTTACTTCAGTCCCCTGTTGTAGTTCCAGACTCTTACGTTAAACTGCCCCTGTGTGCCTCCTGTGCTATTCCTCCTGATGGGCCCCAGCCTGACGCAGAGCCTGCTCGGTAGAGGCAGTAGCGTGAACAAAGGCAGGGAGGAATGGAGCAGCCCAGTGTGTCGCAGGAGAGCCAGCAACTTTATAGAATTTGGGTAGGGGTCTCAGCCAGACAGAAGGCAAGAGAGATGATGAGGTCCTTGAATGCTATACCAAGGAGCTTGGACTTTGTCCTGAGGGGAACCACTGAAGAGCTTTAAGTGGGATTGGCTGGGGATGTGTTTCAAATGGATCGCGGGCATCTAATTTGGAGTAGGAGGGGCAGGGCAGTGGGCACAGTCAGGGCTGCTGCAATCAGGACTATTTAGGAAACAAATGCTTGTCTTGACCTGGAGCAGAACCAATGTGTAAGGACAGGAGAGACGTGTGACACGGTAAACAGGGCTTGGTGATGAACTGGTTTGAGGGCTTGACAAAAGGGAGCGTTTCCAAGGCTCTGGCTTGGGTGACTGGTAAGGAATATAGGGGATGCAATACTTTTAGCCTGTGATGCGGGTAACGTGCAGGGGAGGTCATGATGTCTGTCCAGAAAACATCCAGCCATTGTTAATATAACTAGAATGGTGTGCATGACATCGATGTAACCTGGCAGCCAAGGGGAGCAGACTGGAATGCACATGCGGGAACAATGACAACTTCACTGTACTAGTTGGTGGGGGTGGTAGACACCGTTGAGTGAGCATGTGTATTGCATGGCCATCACATTCAAAATGACTGAGCGACATTTCTGCATCAAATTTTGCATTAAGCTTGAACATTCCTCTGCAGAAACTATTTGGATGATCAGAAGACTTTCAGGGACGATGCAGTGAGTGCAGCACAAATGAAAGCGTGGCACAGATGCTTCAAAGATGGTCGAGAGTCTGTTGAAAGTGATCCATGTTCTGGAAGGCCTGCAAGAAGCGGAACGCCTGAGAATGTTGAACGTGTACGGGCTGCAGTCAACAAAGATCAGTGGCTGACCGGGTGAGAACTAGAAGCTTCTCTGGGGCTTCCAAAAACTCTGTGTCTGAGAGTTTGATGCAGGGTTGATGAGACCATCGAGGAGATTCAGGAAAACGTGATGGATTTGCAGTATTTTGAACAGTGGAAGAGGCGTAGGGGGAACTGTGTGAGGTCTCAAGGTGACTACTTTGAAGGGGGCTGAGATGTCATTGTCCTATGTACAATGTTTCTTGTACCTTCTTCAATAAATGTCTCTATTTTTCATATTACTTTACGGCGGGATACTTTCTGGACAGACCTCGTACATTTCAATGTGAGGTGCCTCTGAAACCTGCAGAGGGCAAGGAACCTGGTGGCAGCTGCATGCGAGGGTCTGGAACTGATAACAGTCTGGGAAAGAGAGATCTGGGCATCACAGCTCAAAGCCAAAGGAGTGGTGAGACACTGAGAAATAAGAGGAGAAGCAGAGGATAAGGCCTGGTGAACCAACGTCTAAGGAACATGGAGAGGAAGAGGGCAAGCCTGCGAAGGAGACCAAAGGGGGTGGTCAGAGTAGCAGAAAAAAAACAAAGCAGAACAGGGGGAGAGAGTGGTCGGCAGAGCCAAATGCGGCAGAAAAATCAGGTCACATGAGGACTGAAACTGCCCATTGGGCTTTCTTGCAGCATGGTGACCTACAGATTCAGGCTAACCTTCTTGCTGAAAACAATTAAAAATGAGAGACAAAATATATAGTTTTAAAAAGTAAAGGCATCCTTGAGCTGGCAAAGACCTGATACCCAGGCCAAAAAAATTGGTAAAAGCAAGAAGCTACAAAGGTAAGCTTAGTAGTCAGCTTTCACCTGGGAGGGCATTTTTCTTACTTGGTGAACCTGAGCATTGCTTCCTGACAGCTGCTGAGCTTATGGTGCGAGGGCCATTCAGAAACTTCTCCACAGGGCGGGGACCCCAAAGGCCACGCCCACACTTCAGGATGAACTAGAATAAATCTGCCCCTCCCCTACCTAACCTGTCAAACCAGAGAACAATAGAGAAAATTTCCTGCATTGCACCTTGGTGCTAAGTGCAAGGGGGGAAACCTTTCCTGACAATGCTTAACTTCAAGCAGCTGTTATTTGGTTTTGTAGCCCAAATTCACACTATTTTAGAAGGCTGAAAAACTTCAAACTAAGAAGTTAATTTGTTGTGGATAGAGGTTGCTAGTAGTTCCAGGTGACCAACAGAAGTTCCCTATCCTGCTCTCCTGAATCGGAGCACCCATTCCAGGGTTGTCACAGCTTCTGGGCCCTACATATCCTGCTCTCGTCCCTCAGGGGAGGGAAGAACCCATCTGCAACTAGCTCCGGAAGATTCATTCCCTCCTTGGCTCTAAGTTATCCTGGGTTGCTATCCACATCTTGGATGTCCCTTTTGGTCTGGCACCCAAAAATGTCCCCAACCTCCCCAGGCCTATTTCACTCCATCTGTCCTAGGTGGTGTTTGTGAAACATGTTCTGGAGCCATTGTTGGTGAGACTTGGCTTCTTTCTCTACCAGCGGAACTCTCAGTGGTGAAAAGCAGTCCTGGGTTAGAAGCACGAAAAAAACTCACATTTACTAAGTTGTAGCCTCTGGGCACAGCCCTATTCATAGACTTTCTCAGTTTGTCCATCACTGGAGGAATGACTGTTCTCATCTTTTAAAAGATTTTATTTATTTACTTTCAGAGAGAGGGAGAAGGTGGGAGAAATGGAGAGAAACATCAATGTGTAAGAGATACATTGATGGGTTGCCTCTCGCACGCCCTGCAAATGAGCACCTGGACCGCAAACCAGGCATGTGCCCTGACTGGCAAACAAAACCAGTGACCTTTCTGTTTGCAGGCCTGCACCCAATCCGCTGAGCCACACCTGCCAGGGCTGTTCTCATTTTTTAAAAAGTGAGTTTCAGAAGTCAAGGTTTTAAGGCTAGAAAAAGGGCGAGACGGGTTTTGAACACAGGCCCGAGTCTCTTAACTCTGCGCCCCCGCCCGCGGTCCTTCCGCAGTGAAATCTCCGTTCGGCATCAGAGCCAGGGCACGTCGCAGCCCTGGGCACAGACCTGGAATCAGTTACTTTATTTTTGCTTCCTATTTCCTCCTTCCAAATTTCCCCTGCCTCTACTCTTTCCTCCTTCCATTTATCCCACTTATTACAGGTAGACTTTTCTAAAATGCAAACCCAGTCGCCAGCACCCACTGGAAACCCCATCATGATTTCACATTGCACTTAGTATAAAGTCTAAACTCTTCAAGAGTCTACTGCTCCCAACGTGTGTTTCCAACCTCACCTGTTACTCACCTCCTCCCCCTTCCTCACCCCACCTATATCCCCTTACACTGAACACAGGTTACTCGCTGTACTTCAAACACTTTCTAAATAAAGATTTGTTGAGTGAAAGGAATCCCACTGGACTTTGCTTACCAGCTAATCGAGTTTCCTCCCTCCCTCCCTTCCTCCCAGTCTTTCCGTTCTTCACGTTTTTCCTCCTCGGGGAAGCCTTCATCGGCCTTCTCAGGTCTCCACGGCTGTTGCCCATGCCCGTTGGTCCACTGAACGCGAGAACACAGGTCCCGCCTCCCGCCCACCGCCCCGCTGAAGGGCTGGCAAGAGTTAATAAAAGGACAAGGGGGAAGGGGAAGGGGCTGCTGGGGTCTGCCGCTGGCGTGCGTATCTGCGGCTGATCTCTTCTACCCTAGCCCAGGGACAAGATAAGCTCAACCTTCCCCAACCTGTTTCCTCATCTGAAAATGATGAATAAAACCCCCGCCTTATAGTTGTTGAGAATTGATGCGTAAGGTATGCAAAACACTGTTCGTAGCCACTTAGGTGTGAGCTAGTCCTACTCTAATTACACATAAAGAGAAGTTGCTGCCAAGAACCTTATGACATTCTCCGAGCACTGTCCATGGTACGAGGTTTCCTGGTTGCTCACACCAGGGTGGTTCCGACAGCCGTCCTTTCTCATTCCTGAGGCAGCCAAGCCCCCTTTCCCCTCAAAGTGGTGCCGACGCCTTACCGGGCCGCTTCCTGGGACCTAGGATGCAGGCGAAGCAGAGCACTAATGTGACCTGTCCTTCCCACTCCCACTCCCATACGCCGTCCAACACACACACACACACACACCCCTTTTCCTCCAGCCTGGGACTCCCACCTCCATCCACCCGCCCCTTGAGAGTCGCACAGTCCCGGGGAGCTGCTCTGCAGCTCCCCCGCCGGTTTCACTGGCGGTGCCTTTCGTCCCCAGTAAGCCCGGGGCTCGTGGGGTTCCACAAGTCCCCAAGCCCACGTGCTCCCGGCCTCTGCCGCCAGGCACCGCCCTCCCGCTAGGCGCAATTGGACTACATTTCCCAGAGTGCCCAGCGGCGGGTCCTTGGCTCGGCGAGGTCCTCGCGCGGCACGCCGCTCCGTCGCCTGCTCGGTGGCGGGCGGACTGGCGCGAGGACAGGACCGAAGACCCGGAATGAGTTTCCGCGCAGTTCCGCTGGCCTTGCAGGGCCGTGCCGGGCCGGGCCGAGTCAGGGCAGATGAGGGGAAGGGACGGGGCCTGAGTTGACGGTGCCAAGAACTGGCGCTCGGGGCAGCCTGCACCTCGTTAAGGTCCCCGCCCCGTCCCGGCCGGGCTCGATCGCCTGTCAGTCACTGGGGCGGAGGCAGCGGCGGTAGCGGGGCCACAGCCGGGCGTTGAGAAGAGCGCGGGCCAGGCCGAGCGGAGGGGACCTGCCACAGCCCCTCAACCTTACGGACTCTTCGCTCCAGACCGTCGAAGCTGCACCCCGCGCTTCGCTGGATCGCCTTCCGTAACCCGCGAAGGGCTCTCTCCCCCGTGACCTCCCACCCCAGTGACCTCCTCTTTGGACCCAGGAGTGCACTCAGACGAGGGTGTTGTGGGTACAGGCCATCGACCCTGTGACCCCTCACGGGCCAAGGGCTCGGTTTTCCCCACAGGCCTCCCTCCCCTATGAGTCCCTCCTCACAGATTCTGGAAATAGAGCCGTGACCTGCCACTGGGACCCCCGTCTGAGAACTCACAGACGGCTCCCTCCTCGGAGTCCCCTTCAGTGGGTCTCCTCCTAAGAGCACCCTTCTTGGGTTCTGGCAAGCCTCCCCCCACCCCCAACCGAGGTGGGGAGGCCTCGGCAGCCATGCCAACCCTGGGTCCCCTGTCACCGCATTACTTCCTGGGCACCCAAGCCAGGGTCTAGCAAGGGGGGCCAGCAGCCAAGGGGCTGGGGCAGGAGAAGGTCAGGGTCCCCCTCCCTGCTGGGGAGGGAGCAAAGATGGACCGGCGGGAGGAGCAGCTGGGGGCTGCAGGGGCTGGAGCAGCACCAGCCTTGGACTTCACTGTGGAGAACGTGGAGAAGGTATGAGGGCCCTGGGGTGGGCACTCCAGTGACAGAGCAGAAGTTCTGGGCGCTGACATTAATGCCAGAGCTCAGGCCTGGGCTGGGTGCCCGCTGGGATGGTGCCCCCAGGACATCTGGCATTGGCTGTCTCTCTGGGCAAGCAGGACAGCAGTGTTCCAGTGTTCTAATGGGCTATATTTGGCTCTCCTTAGACAGGGGTCCTCTGTGGATAGATACTCTAGGGTCTTGGGATGGTCCCACCAGAGTGCTGACGGCCTAGACCTCCGGCCAGATTGGCTGTTCTCCAGCTCCTCGGGAACTGCATGAGCAGTGCAGTAAGAAACAGGAACCCAGGAGCCCTGCAGCTCAGTCCCCAGGAGCCATAGTTATGCCCTACCATCCTGGACCCTTTTTATTGAAACTAGGGGCTCAGAAAATAATCTGGGTTATGTTTTCACTCTTTCTTGGTGAAGGGTCCTTTATGGTATGAAGCCAGGCAGGAGTATGGCTGGCCCCCTTTGTTTTGTGCGGGGTCCAAGAGGCCCGGTTTTGCTGGCAGCCTTGGGGTTATTCCCTACTTGTCTGCCCATATAGCTTCCTGCCATGGCCCTCCCAGACTCCCTCACTGCCCCGTCTGTCTTTTTTGAAAACTGCCTCTCTGGTTCTCTTCTGGGTTCTGCCCCCAGAGGCCTGGAATGCAGAAATGCATCCCTGCTCCCAGGATGAATGGGGCTACTTTGATGGAAAATAGGGAAGAGTTGCAGATACTCATTTGTTATTCTTGAGCCCTGTTCACCATACCAAATGGTGAGGATGCTTCCCTGCTGCTGCTTTTCTCTGTCTGCCTCTGCATCCCTGAGCAGCCAAACATGGACCGTGGCCATAACTGGCTGTTGGAGGGACAGATACGGCCAAGTCTACTTGGATGGAGACTGGTTAGGGGGTCAGAGTCTTAGTCTCACTCTGCCACCCTCTGTGGCTGTGCAGTGTTGGCATGGTGGCGCACTGTTCCACGTGCTACCAGGGAGATAAATCTGTTTTCTTGCTGTGTGAAGTCCCAGTGGAATTGGGACCCTGGAGAATTCAGCTAGTTGAGAGCTCCAGGCTAGGCATTTGCCAGGGCTGCAGGCTAAGCCTTCTCTGCATGAGCTTTTTGGACCCTCTCCTGCACTCTCTGAGGGGTTTTCTCACCCCCTTCTCCAGTATGTCTCTGCCCAAGGGCTGCCTGGCAGTCTTAGTCCTTCTCACATTTCACACTGGCTTTGGTACCAGCATCTGGAGTGACCTAGGGATGATCCTAGGGGAGCTGATGGAGCTTTTGGAGTTGATGGGAACAGCTGTGCCTGGGAGGGTCAGGGCCTCTCGGGCTGTTCTGTGCTCTTCTCAGGCTTAGCTTCATCCCTGTGGATCCATTCCTTCCACCTGGGCCTTGCCCTTTACCTCACATGCCTCCCCTTTGGTGAGCTCAGTCTCCTCTTTTTTTGGGTGTGTATGCTTTCTTGTGGAGATTCACTCTTTGGACCCATAATGTTTTGCTATAAGGAGAAGAGGATATGATAGAGCATGGACAAAGTTCAGGCTCTCAAGATATCGGCAGGACCCCAGGCCCAGGAAACTGCAGGGCCTTGAGCTCTCCCTTTCTGCTCAGCCCCTCAGTCAGAAAGAGAGAGCAGTCTTGCAGGACCAATCACGCCTTCTTTCCTGGGCTCTGGCAGGATCCAGAGTGGCTAGCACCTGCTCAATCCTGTGCTGTCCTGCAGGCGCTGCACCAGCTCTACTATGACCCCAACATTGAGAACAAGAACCTGGCTCAGAAGTGGCTGATGCAGGCCCAGGTCTCCCCACAGGCCTGGCACTTCAGCTGGCAGCTATTGCAGCACAACAAGGTGCCTGAGATCCAGTACTTTGGGGCCAGTGCCCTGCACATCAAGATCTCTCGCTACTGGAGTGACATCCCCACTGACCAGTATGAAAGTCTAAAGGCACAGCTCTTCACTCAGATCACCTGCTTTGCCAGTGGTTCCAAGATTGTGCTGACTCGGCTGTGTGTGGCACTGGCCTCGCTGGCTCTCAGCATGATGCCTGACGCTTGGCCATGTGCTGTGGCAGATATGGTACGACTCTTCCAGGCTGAGGACTCACCAGTGGATGGCCAGGGTCGCTGCCTGGCTCTGCTAGAGCTACTGACAGTGCTGCCTGAGGAATTTCAGACCAGTCGCCTGCCCCAGTATCGCAAAGGCCTGGTGCGGACCAGCCTGGCAATGGAGTGTGGGGCTGTCTTTCCATTGCTGGAGCAGCTGCTGCAGCAGCCCAGCTCACCCAGCTGTGTGCGTCAGAAGGTGCTCAAGTGCTTTTCCAGCTGGGTGCAGCTGGAGGTGCCACTGCAGGACTGCGAGGCGCTCATTCAAGCTGCCTTCACTGCTCTGCAGGACTCGGAGCTCTTCGATAGCAGTGTGGAGGCCATTGTCAATGCCATCTCGCAGCCTGATGCCCAGAGGTGAGCTGGTCCCCACGTTTCCAGAGAGGGACAGTCTGCTCCACCAGCCACACGTCCCTCCATCTGTCTGTTCAATAAATTCTAGTTGAGTGCCTACTGAGTGTGTGGTCCTGTGCTGGACGTACAGCAAGGAACCAATCAAGACATGACCCCTGTCCTATGATTCAGAGAGGGAGACAGACATCAAATGACTAACCATCCAATGAGTTATTCAATTAACATAGTTGACCCTCCTCTTTCCCTCAGCTGGGTTCTGGCTATTCTGACCCTTACCACATTGCAAATCTGTTTTGTTGCATTTCCACTGCTACCACTGTAGTCCAAGCTTCGTCACCTCCCAGATGACTGTAGAGCTTTCCCACCAGTCCCCTGGTTTTGCTTCTTACACCCTTCATTGTCTACTCAGCTGCCAGGGTGATCTTTTGAGAATGAGTTGCTCAACTTCCCTTTCTGCTCAGAACCCTTCAGTGGCTTCTCCCTGCTCTTAGGATGAAGTTCAGAATCCTCACTGTGATTGACAGAGATGCTGCACAGTATGGCATCTCCAGCCTCATCTCATGCCACGCTCCTTGCTCTCTTCACTCTTACAGTCTTTTCAATTCCTTGAATGTCCCACGCTCCTCCTAGGCTCTGAACCATCACAGGTACTTGACATATCACCTCTGCCTCAGCGGAAACTTCACGTCCTCAATGATTTTTAAGCCTAAGTTTGGCTTCTCTATTATTTTATCTCAGAGCTCCCAGTGTTTTTCCTTCTTAGCCCACAACACAGTTTCATTATAAATTAATGTATGTCTCCCCATTAGTTTCTTAGCTCTGGGAAGATAGGCACGCTGTCATTTTATTTTGTCACATTGTGCCTGGCAGCACTTTGTGGCATTCAGTACTTTTTGAAAGGGTGAAAAGTAGGAGTTTCCTGAGTGATGAGGGGTAGGAGCAGGGGTGGGAGAGGTTGGGGGGCAGAGAGAGCGTTGCAGGCTTCAGAAACGACAGCAGGCACACAGGCCTGTGGTGGGCAGCACCGAGGTACAGTTATGGACTCAAAAGAAGGCAAGTGAGTGTAGTAAGGTGTTTGTTCAGCAAATGTTTATGAAGCAACACCTGTTTCTGTGTTGGGCCCTGTGCTGCGCACTAGGAGCATAAAGATGAATGGGTTGATTTCTGCACGTTAGAAGCTCATAACCTAGTAGATACATGGATGGGCAAGTATAGTTATCGTGATAAATACTCTAATGGAGAGAGCTGGGCTGCTGTAAGAGCCTAGAAGAGGCATTGAACCCAGTCTGTGGGTTGTGAAAGGTTTCCCAGAGGAGGTGCAACTAAGCTGTGCTTTGAAGGCTATGTAAGAGTTAGTCAGGTGGAGGTGATGGCTATGGTGAGACTAATGAAAGAGCCCAAGCAAGGGTGCGAGAGAGCCTGGTGAGTGGACAGCAGGATTTAAGGGCCAGTTGTAGGAGATCTGGGCCCAGATCCTGTAGGACCTTGTCAGCCAGTTTAAGATTTCAGTCTTCACCCCGAGGATGATATAAAGATTTCAAGCAGAGAAAATGGCATGATGAAATTTTTGGAATAAGGTGGACTGGCCTGGGTAAGACTGGAGGCCTGACGTTAACATTTCAGATACGGGGCTTCAGGAGCCCTTGGCAGAGTTGGAGGGGAAAGCGACACTGAAAGAGAAAGCATAAGGAAGTGGTTAATGGCGCTAGCCTTGGCATTAATCACATCTGAGTTTGAATCTTAAATGGTCCATTTCCTAGATCCAAGATCTTGGGTGAGCCACTTTTAAGCCTCAGTTTCCTCATCAGTAAAATGGGTGTGATCATATCGACCTCACAGAGTTTTAGATTGAAATAGGATAATGTGTACAGGGCCTGTGTCTGGTATTTTGTAAAGAATATTTTGTTAGGGAATAATGAAACCATGTCTGTGGAAGGTTTAGCATGGTTCCTGTGCACTCCATAAACTGCCATTGCTAGTATTTTATATCATTATTGCATTGGCAGTTAGTATGATGCTTTTCCCCTGGTTTCCCAGGTTTTCCAACTTAACTTGGGTACCAAGTTCCAGGTCAAGGCCTTTCTTGGCAGCCTGAAGCTCAAGTGCTGGTCGGGCTCAGACAGTTAGGTGAGGGGAATTGGCCAGGGCCAGTGTGTGGGTGATGTGGGATGTCCTTGGATACACCCAGGTTTACCTGCCCAGCCAGTCTCCAGGGCTTTGGCAGGTAATTGATGCCTCTTTTCTGAACGAATGAGCAAGCAAGAAGCCAGTGAGGGAACCCACAGCCTCCTGAGTGCCTATTGGCTGCAGCTCCCTTTGTTGCTTAGCAACTCTCCCCATTTTCAGCTCTGCTCCTGGATCTCTAATTGCAGGTCTGGGCTGAGCTCAGTGTGAGTGGCAGCTAAGGAGTCCCAGCAGCCGTGTCCCAGCAGCTTGAGCTGACTGACTGGAACCAGTCTCAGCCATGGCCCTAAAGACATCCTCTCTTGTCTCCTTCCCCCACACTAGAAACTTCTGGGGGCTTCAGGGTTTTTTTTTCCTGTTTACTCACAGGTCTCAGGCATAGGTGCCCAGGTGTAGAAAGTCTATGCAAGAGTTTTCCCAGTGGGTGGGCTGCACCCAGCCCAGAGTCAGAGTCTGAACCTTGCCCCATTCTTGTCTAGTTCCCTAGCACTGGCTTGAGAAAGTCGCCTTCAGTGGTTGACTCCTGGGCCATCCAGCCACTGCCTTGCCCAGGCTTCCAGACATCGCCCTCCCCTCGGCTAAGGCTGCACTCCAATCACCCTGTTCCCCCTCCTCTTCCACTGCTGCTGCTGCTTGCCCAGCTCTCTCTCCTTTGAAGTGTTTTTCCCCCCTGTAATATGTTTTTAATTCTGGAAAAACTTCATTGGCGGCTGGGGGAGGAGAGAAGGCGAATTAGATAGGCTCTTGGATGCCCCCCTCAATTAGGACTTGACATGTGGGCTGAGATACTCACAGATCCTTTGGGGAAACTCAGGTTGGGCCCTAAAAGAGAAGCAGACCTGCAGCAGTGTAAGGGCCTTTCTCAGCCTGGAACCTATCTCTAAGTTTCTGTATGACCTTGAGTAATAATCTGAGTCCTTCTGAGCTATATTGTCCTTGACTTATTATAAGGCTCAGCTGAGACAAATTAAGAACCTTCATTGAGGACCTACTGAGTACATGGGTTTTGGCAGGTGTGAGGAGCTTTGGAATATAGTGGGGATGCTCTGAGGGTAGGGCACTATCTCCTGCCCCCATCTCAGCGGCTGGGGAACTCATGGGTCATGGCCTTGGCCGTGCTCCTGCTCTTTGTGCCTGAGTCTGGCCTGAAGGTGCCCATTGTCTGCTGGTCCAGCCGGTGTCAGGATCATGAGGCTGAAGCCTTCCCAGCTGTCTCTGGGCAGTGGCCTTGGGGCCGTCTCTGGGCTGGGGTGTGCCGGCAGGGACATCTCATCTCACCAGAAATGGGGTGTGGAGGGCAGCATACTAGACTGGTTGCCTCGTCCACATCTTACGCCTAAGGTTATGAGGCTACCTGCCTAGCAACCTGCTTTGGGTGAGTGCAGACAGATTCCTGGACTCTCAGTATTCCCCCCTCCCACCTCTGCATAGATTGGTATGGTGACACTGTGATTGACAGCACATGGGTCCTAAGCATCTGATCCCTCCTGAGAGTGTCACTTCCTCTGCTTAATCTGATCTCCGTAGAGGAAGCTACTGGGGAGGAGTCCAGTGGATGGGCCGGCATCCTCTCCATTTCTTTCTTGTACTGTGCTTCCTTGCTTCTTCTCCCTTAGGGATCACTGAGCTTCAGAGCTCTGAGCTGGACTGCCTTCTTTTTCTCATTCAGCACTGCCTTCCTGAGCAATTCCCCAGCCATCTGATGACTCCGAAATCTGTCTCTTCCTCTAACTTCTCTGTCGGGTTACGTGTTTTTATATCCAATTCTCTGGACCCCTCTACCTGCATATCTCTCCAAGTAGCTGGGACTAAACATGCCTAACACTGAACGTCTCACTGTCCGGCCTACCATTGTGTTTGTTGCTCTCCCCCTCCAGCCCCCACTCCAGGTCTCAGGAAACAGTCCCACTATCTACCTGGTTGTTTAGCCAGTAACCTGAGACTTCTCCCTGACTCTTTCCCATCTTCACATCAAGTCCTGTTCATTTTGCCTCTTAGCTCTCTGAGTTCATCATCTGCTTTCCCTTCCTGCTGCCAGAGTACATAGGATTTAGGATTTGGTAGGGGGTGGGTGGAAGACAGAGATTGATGCTCTTAGGAGCTGTTGCTGCCTTTTAAAGCCTTTAACAGTGTTCCCGAGCCTGTGTTAACTCTTCTTTCTCCCATCCTGTTCAGTCTCCTTAAACAGTGTCCGTAATTAGTTTCCTGGAGCTGCTGTCATAAAGTACCAAACACTCGGCAGCTTTAAAGAGCAGAGATTAACTGTCGCACCGTTATGGAAGCTAGCGGTCTGAAACCAAGGTGTCGGCTCCCACTGAAATCTGTAGGAGAATCCTTCCTTGCCTCCTCCCAGCTTCTGGTGGTTTGCTGGCCCTCTTTGCTGTTCCTTGGCATGTAGCTGCGTAACTCTACTCTCTGCCTCTGTCACATGTCATTCTCCCTGCAGGTGTCTGTCTTCACATGGATGTATTTTTATAAGGACACCAGTCATATTGTATTAGGGACCCCCCTGACATGACCTTATCCGTAATGACCCTATTTCCAAATAATGTCACATTCTGAGGTACTAGAGGTTAAGACTTCAACTTTTTTGGAGGGGGAAACAATTCAACCCCTAACAATCTGCCCACTGGCCCCCTAAAATGTATGTCCTTCACACATGCAAAATACATTTACCTCATCCTAAACTCCTCCAAACTCTTAATGCATTCCAGCGTCAATTCTAAGTCTAGTAAGAAGCACAGACGAACCCGTCATTCTGACCTTACGCTTCCTGTCCAGCGTTGCCCCGGAGGTGTCTGACCTAAGGTTCTTCCCAACACGGGCAGCTTCAGAGCTGCCACGCAGGCTCTGACCTCTTTTCTCTTTGGATTTGGAGTGGGGAGGGGCCTTAATGGAAGACAGAGAATATGCCTTTCTTTCAAATCTGCTGAGGGCTGGGCAGACGGCTCTGATGGGTCTCCTCCCCTCATGCCTCCAGGTATGTGAACACACTCCTGAAACTCATCCCACTGGTGCTGGGACTGCAGGATCAGCTGCGACAGGCAGTGCAGAATGGGGACATGGAGACCTCCCATGGCATCTGCCGCATTGCTGTGGCCCTGGGCGAGAACCACTCTCGGTGAGGAGTGGGGCAGCTGGGGGTGGAACTTAAGGTACTCTAAGGGGGGAGAGGGGTCACAGAGGCCTCTCGGGGGCAGTGGAGTACCCCTACTCTATCTTCTCCCTCCCAGGGCCTTGCTGGACCAAGTGGAGCACTGGCAGAGCTTCCTGGCACTTGTCAACATGATCATGTTCTGCACGGGTATCCCTGGCCACTATCCTGTCAATGAGACCACCAGCTCCCTGACCCTCACCTTCTGGTACACACTGCAGGTGTGTCTACGTTACCTCCAGTAGGAGGGGCTGTGGTGAAAGAAGGTGGGCTTTGGTGGTTGCCGGTGAGGTGGCTAATACTCTTCCCTGGCTCTCTCAGGATGACATTCTGTCTTTTGAGGCAGAGAAGCTGGCTGTGTACCAGCAGGTGTACCGGCCGGTCTACTTCCAGCTGGTGGATGTGCTTCTGCACAAGGCCCAGTTCCCTTCTGATGAGGAATATGGATTCTGGTCCTCAGACGAGAAGGAACAGTTCCGAATTTACAGGTGATGGTGGCAGGCCAATGCTAGCCCTAAACAGAGTCCTGAAATATAATGAAGGCAGTGAGGGGAGGGGCCCAAGTCCAGGCCTTCTGAATCCTGGGACCCCTTTCTCTGTTCTCTAAGCACTTTTATGGGGTTTTGAGGGGACCAGGGCGGGCTCCTGGGCTTGGGGGCAGGATCCAGGCTGTATACAAGGCCTTCATCTGCTTCTCAGGGTGGACATCTCAGACACGCTCATGTATGTTTATGAAATGCTGGGGGCCGAGCTGCTCAGCAACCTTTATGACAAGCTGGGTCGTTTGCTCACCAGCTCAGAGGAGCCCTACTCCTGGCAGGTACCCCCCAAGCCTGATTCCCTCAGCCCTCCCAGACCTGTCACACCGTGCTCCTCAGCCAAGCCAGTGGCTCCCTCTTTCCCCAGCACACAGAGGCCCTGCTCTATGGCTTCCAATCCATCGCAGAGACCATCGACGTCAACTATTCTGATGTGGTGCCTGGGCTCATTGGCCTCATTCCACGGATCAGCATCAGCAACGTGCAGCTGGCCGACACCGTCATGTTCACCATTGGTGAGACTTGGTACACACCCATGAGCACATTCTCAGAGCCGTAGGCATCCATCCCAGCTATAGCCAGCCTGCTGGGTCCTATCCAAAATGGGAGAGACACAGAGGCCCACACATGCAGTTGGTGTTGCAGCCAACTAACTGTCCTGGCACATCTAGGGGTCCTTCCTACTGAGTGTATTGAGCTGCAATTCAGCGAGGCCAGTTCACTGTCAATGGAATAGCAGTGCTGGGCCTCTCCTGAGTAACTCCTTCCTGCTTCTCAGCTTTAAGGTTAATGTTTGGTCACGTGCATGCATATTTGCCCATTCAGTCCTCTGAAGGAGCACTGCTCTATGCAGGGGCTGCAACCCGACCCTGCTTGGGAGCACATGGCCTGCCTCAGATGCCTTCCCCTCTCCCTTCTTCCTCCAGGAGCTCTATCTGAATGGCTGGCTGACCACCCCGTCATGATCAACAGCGTTCTGCCCCTCGTGCTGCATGCCCTAGGCAATCCTGAGCTCTCCGTCTCTTCTGTATCCACCCTCAAGAAGATCTGCCGAGAATGCAAGTATGACCTGCCACCCTATGCCGCCAACATTGTGGCTGTCTCCCAGGTATGCAGGGGTCCTGGGTGGAGCCGGGCCTGGGGGCACACCATTGCTCTGATGCCATATTTCTTATTTTTATCCCCAGGATGTGCTAATGAAACAGATCCACAAGGTGAGCTCAAAAGTTTCTAGGGGGTTCCCTGGGGACATTGCAAGGACCCACAGAAATACTATCTACCGTGTGGTTCCTTATTCTCTGTTCTCAGAAGCTTCCCCAGTCGGTTCATTCTCCCCACCCTCAAGCAGGTGTATCCAGGACTGACCCCCACCATGTTCTGTCCTACAGACAAGTCAGTGCATGTGGCTGATGCAGGCTCTGGGCTTCCTGCTGTCAGCCCTGCAGGTGGAGGAGATCCTTAAGAACCTGCACCTGCTCATCTCACCCTATATCCAGCAGCTGGAGAAGCTGGCAGAGGAGATAGTGAGTGAGCACGGGTGGGGTGTGTGTGGCCAGGGAGGGGCAGGGGTGGGATTCTGGGGCTTCCGTTTGTGTGGGCTGTGCTGCCAGGGGGTGGTGTTGGAGCTGGCAGTCAGCACTGGGGCCAGGGCTCCAAGCTGGGCTGGGAGATCCAGAACTCAGTTTGCTTCTCTCCACAGCCCAATCCCTCCAACAAGCTGGCCATTGTGCACATCCTGGGGCTCCTGTCCAACCTCTTCACCACACTGGATGTCAGTCATCATGAGGATGATCACGAAGGCTCTGAGCTCCGGAAGCTGCCAGTGCCACAGGGACCCAACCCCGTGGGTGATGTTGTCATTGCCATTGCCCCCACCCCCGACCCCTGTGGGAATGTCATTGTCACTTCCAACTCTATGGGTAATATTGTCATTGTTCCCTGGGGCATGACGCATTTGGTCCCCTGACCCTGTGAATTATCTTATCATTGTCCCCCACTCTGTGGGAAGTGATGTCATTGTCCCAACCTATGGGTGGTGTCTTTGTCCCCAGCCCAACTCTGGTGGTGTTGTCGTGGTTCCTCCACCCCATAGGGGACACTGACATTATCCTTCATGATGTAACTGTGGACCCCTATTTAGCCCCCAACTCTGGGGCCTTAAACTTCAGCATTCACTGTCCCCTGTGGGCACCGAGGATGCTTACGTGTCCCACATGTAACAGTCCTTCCTTTCAAGTTGTTCCCAGTCAGAGGAAATAATGTAAACAGATTGTCTCAAAGCACTGTGACAAATGCTGGAGTAAGCTCGGGCACAGGGGGTTGGGTGATCACTTACAAGCTGTTTGATCTGGGGCGAGCCTCAGCCTCCCACTCAAAACTATGACTATCAGAATTTGGGCTTGCTCATCTCATACAGCTTCCAGGTAGCAGATGTGGCCTTTAGTGAAAGCACTTTGCATACTGTAAAATTTTGTGCAAATGTGCGGGGACTGCGTTGATCATTGTTCCCAGTACCCCCTTCACTGTGTTCTCCTCGGGCACCAAAAAGCAAGAAGAGGAAGAAAATGAAGCCACAGTGTCCCGGCTGCCCTACTCAACCCCCCACCCCAGTTCCAGTTACCCTTTGGCTCCAGACTAAATCTCCGCTTCAGAGCCCGTTCTTCTATGGTAGCTGTCATCCTGCCTTCCCTCACCCCCCCCCCCCCCACCGGACTTCCTTCTGCTCTCTGCTCCTGCATCTCTGCATCCCTTGGTGCTGTCTAACCTAAGCCTATCTGGGTGAGACAGTGTCTCCACGTCAGGGGCTAGCCCACAGACTTTTTACACTAAGAGTTTTACTGAGCAGAAGTGAATAGGAAGTGGTTTTTTGAAAGTTACAAAGTTTTAATAATCTTATGAAGCACTCGTAATATCCCTGCTTTGCAATTTGAGGCTTCTTCTGAGAGAGGATCCCTAGAATTCAGATATCCTCTTTCATTCACGGGGCTTTGAGCAAACACTGCTTCCGCCAGGGTTTCATGAGCTGAGCCTTCAATATGCAGCCTAGGGGTGAAAGGTTTGAATTGGAACCCCTGGCCTACTTTCTACTTCCACGATCTACTCGGGTGGGTGACAGTGTTGATGGGGGCATCTTACTTCTTCCTGTGTCTCCAGGTGGTAGTGGTGCTGCAGCAGGTCTTCCAGCTGATCCAGAAAGTGCTGAGCAAATGGCTGAACGATGCGCAGGTGGTGGAGGTGAGCCCGGACCCTGCTGTCTGTCCCATGGTGACTTCTCAGAGGAAGAGCAGGAGGGAGGTGTTGCTGCCCCACTGAAGCTTGCAATGGTCTTGAAGAAATAAAGGAGGCGAATCCTGTCCCATAGATATAAGGAGTTTTTTGGGAAGACATTCAGAACTTTCCAGTATCACAAGAAGTGCTCAACCAAAGGACTATGATGTTGTGGCCGAGTGACGGTCAGGGATCCACGTTAGCATCAGAGACCTACCTTTGGTCTCTTTCATTTGAGGGTTTTGCTGCTGTTGCTGTTCCCAGACAGGAAATGGTAGAGATGTAAGTAGGAAGGGTTGAGTTACAAAGTTCCGGCCTGTGCCCCTCTGAAAAGGACCTTTCTGCCTCCTGCCTTCCAGGATGAGGGTTCGCAAAGCCGAGCAAGCCTCGTAGGTAAAGGACCCTTCTCAGGCCTCCTCTGTGCTGGGCCTCCGCGCGGTTCCATTTGATTGGGACTTGCTGACCAGGGCCACTTTCCTTTTTTTTTTTTTTCTCAATTGAAATATATTTGGCATGTAATAATGTATAAATTCAAGGTACACAACATGGTGGGTTGATACATTTCTATATTATAACAATTGCCACTATAGTGATAATTAGCACCTCTATTATGTCACATACTCAGGATTTCTTTTTAGGGGTTAGAATACTTAAGATCTAGTCGCTTAGCAAATTTGATGATTATAATGTAATCTTGTTTTCTATTTCATGGGCCCCTTCGCTTCCTCCCCAGGCGGTGTGCGCTATTTTCGAGAAGTCTGTTAAGACGCTGCTGGACGACTTTGCCCCCATGGTGCCACAGCTGTGTGAGATGCTGGGCCGGATGTATAGCACCATCCCCCAGGCCTCTGCTCTTGACCTCACTCGACAGGTGGGCCTTCTAATTGGGACAGCAGTGTTCTAGATTTCATCCCAGTCAGAGATCTGTCTGACCCAGGATGGGGTCGGTGAGTGGAGGGGGTTGGATGGTTGCCCTGGCAGAGGTCCTCACCTGCACTCCAGGGATGCTGGGCTGGCCTGTGAGACAGGGCCTAGCTGACCGGCGTTCCCTGCTTTGTTGTAGCTGGTCCACATCTTTGCTCATGAGCCTGCCCACTTCCCCCCAGTCGAGGCCCTCTTCCTGCTCGTCACCTCCGTCACACTCACTCTCTTCCAGCAAGGTAGGTCCTGCCCAGGGTCTGTGCTGCTGCTGCCACTGCCACTGCCTCTGCTTCCCCGACTGGGGAGCCAAAGCTGCCCACTCCATTCTCCTCTGTCCCCTGAGTTGCACACGCAACTTGACGGGAAACTTATGGAATCAGTAACTGTCACCTTACAAATAGCTGACACTTAGGCTGAAGTGGATAAGAGAGTGAATGACGTCTTCTGGCATGCTGGGCTCAGGGCCAGTCTGGATGATGGGGCAGATAGGGCCAGAAGCTCTGAGGGGTTTGGGGTACCAGGCTGGCTCCTTTTCTTTGGGGTATAATTGAAAGTAGAAAGAGCATGGGCTTTGAAATCAGGTACACTTAGATTCTAAACTCATCACCACCAACTAGTTGTGTGACCTTGGGCAAGTCACTTACCTTTGCAAAGCCTTTGCTTCCATATCTGTGAAATGGAGGTATCTTATACTTGATAGGATTGTTGTAGGCATTAAAGTAGCATCTTTTGGGCCCTTGGCTTGAGGTTTTTGCACACAAGTACTCAGTGAGTACAGAGTCCTTTTCCTGCATCGAGGCTTATTCCCTTCCAAGCCAAAAGCCTGTGGCTGTGGTCCTACCCCCTGCACCCCATTCACTGTGGCCCTCAGCCTGAGAGAGTTGGGAAAAGGGGGCTCTAGGCTTCCTGTGGTGTCTAACCAGGCTTCTAACTTGGAAATGAAACAGCACTGTTCTCCGCCAGCCTCATAAATCTCGCCTGGATGCATGCCCGCAAGCTTGAGGCTCGCCAGGGGTCTCAGCTGGAGCCAGAGTGTTCTCTGCTTATACCCTCAGTGTCTGGTCACATGATGCTGGCCTCTGCTCCAGTGGGCTACGGGTAGGTCCAAAGTGGGGAGACACCTGAGCCAGAAACCCAGATGTGATCATCCTCAACTCCACTTCTTTCACTCCTTGTATCCAGCTGGGGACAAGTCCTGCGGGTCCTGGCTCCTCATTATCCCACAGTCTGCCCCCTTCTCCCCAACCTCCTTGGCCAAAGTCTCAGCATAGTGTCTGCATCACCTCAACACCTTTCTAACTGGTTTTCCTGACAGCCACCCTTCTCTCCAATCCATTCGGCACCCTGCAGCTGTCATGTTCTTTATGAAACATAGTCTAAGCATGTTTCCCACCTGGCTTAAAACCCTTTCATTGCTCCCCATTGCCCTCAGGTTAGCATCCCATTCCTACCCACCTGGTGTAGCTCCTGCACACCTCTCTGCGTCCTCTCCTGCCAGCCTCCCCATGACTCCAGCAGTCCAGCCACGCTGACTCTTCCCTTGCTGTGTCCCATTTGGTCCCTGTGCCTTGTTCCTCTGAACTGGAATGCCCAAAGCCCTTTATTGGGTGAACTCTCTTTCCTTCATGCCTTACCCAAGCATCATTCTTCAGAAGCTTCTGTGCGGCAGAATCAGGTGCCTCTGACTTTGTGCTGAACCTGCATCATGTACACACTGCTGATAAAGCACCAATTACACTCAATAATCAGCCTTCCTGTCGTCTCTGTCCCTAGACTAAGCCCCTCAAGGGCAAGCCTGGGTCTCTTCTCCCTGGCATCCCGTGTCAAGAATGAGGCCAGCACAGAGCAGACATCAGATGCTGTTGAAGAAAGGAGGCTGAGGGCTCCCCGCCCTTGGAACCTTTCTTCCTCACTGTCTGGCTCACCACTGGCAGGGTGGCTGTTGCGTGTCAACCTGTTGTCTGCACTGGGTCCGAGGAATGGGGCACATTGGGCCTCACCTCCCAGGACTTGAGTAACTCAGGGCTCAGATGTGAAAGGGGTAGGTTTTATCAGTGGCTCCTCATAGCCTGGAGAAGAAAACAGGACGAGATTATTACCTGCTTTACAGTGGGGAAACTGAGTGTGGCTTGCGCAAGATCACACAGCTCCTTAGTGGTGTCTCAGGCAGGTGCGCCTGCAGTGCCTCCCCTCGAGAGCGGAGTGGGCCCGGGTGGGAGCTGCAGGCACATGCCTGATCCTGCCACAGATGTCATCAGAACTGGAGGCAGAATATTGTCCAGTCTCCTATTTGTTGGGCTTGTTGGTTGTCTGCAAGGACCGGGTGGTCCTCTTACCTGTATGCTGTCCCAGTCTTGCCATCCCTTCCTCGGGCTCTGCCCTTCCACTGCACCATGGGGCGATACATTAGCTGGGTTCCCTCTTTCTCCATGGGGATGATGGTAGGAGCTGGTCCTCAGCCCTCAGCCTGGCTCTCTGCTGAGTCCGTGTCCATGTGGAGGGGCTTTGCTGGGTGGGACTTTCATTTTTGGCCTCAAGATGCAGTTTCCTTCCCTAGGTCGTGCCAGGGGCTTTCCTGGCCATTCCTGCAGCGCACTGGGCACTGCCCTACCCAAGAAGGAGTCCTTTGGTTTAAGTGGACCCCATAAGTTCCTTTCCATGGCCACACCAAGAGCCCTAAGGCCATCGAAGTGAGGGGGCATCTGCTCAGGTCCAGACACCCTGGCCATTTCAGGGTCTTCACCCAGGCCTCCAAAGGAGGTACCAAGAACCAACCAGCCCTGCCCTCCGGTTCGATAGCTAGTGATGGGGAGGTATGTGCTAGGAAGCAGTGGAGGGCTGCCCCAGCCTGCCGGAGGCCAAAGCAAGAATGCGGGGCTCTTCCTTCAGCTGTGTGGAGTCCAGCATTGCTCAAGCACCGAAGAGTCACTTGGGGGACCGACCTGAGGAGAAGTGGGGAATAGGTGGAAGCCCCTTGGGAGGGAGCTGGGGCAGGCCCGTCCTTCACTTTGCCGTCTCTTTCTGTTGGGCTTCTCCCAGTTCATGGTTTTTGTATGTTTTGTTTCTTTATCTTGCTTCCTGCTGCTCATGTGCCCCCACGCTGTCTCCCTGCAGGCTCTCAGTCCCACATAACTATATGAGGTTGAGTTGCTGTTTGTATAATTTTTTCTTAAGTTCCATCTTTATTATATTTTAGGGCCCAGGGATCATCCTGATATTGTTGATTCATTTATGCAACTCCAGGCACAGGTGTGTTTTAGTTTTATTCATTCACGTTCTGTTCTCTCTCTTTCTCTTTCTCTTATGTTGAAATTCAATTTAAGCCTATTTTTAGCTTTCTGTTGACAAATTTTTTTTCTGTTCAGTTGAATAGAGTTTCTTCATCTGTTTCCGTGGAAGTTGACAACCCAACATTCTCCTTTAGTGCCCCTCTGCCTCAGCTAGCTCAGTCTCCTACAAAGGCCAGGGAGAGGCTGATCCCAAAGGGAGGGAGTGGGCTGGCTTGGTGAGGGTGGGCATGGGAGGGGTGGTAACTGTGCCCAGCAGCTCCTATGCGGCTGGGGTGCCCAAGAAGTTCAGGGATAGGACTGGAGTTTAAGGGCCTGGGGCTCACCGTCCCCGTGCTCCTGCCGGGAACTGCCTGCCTCAGTGCCCCAGTCTGCTCTTGAGAGGTAGGCTGGGAGGAGCTCCGAAGGGAGGGGCCGAGATGAGTGTGCTGCGGAGGAGCCCAGAGTGGGGCTGGCGGATGGGTCGTGCTGCTGCTGGGAGGTGGGTGCTGGCTCCACTGTGAGACCGAGTTGGGTGTGTTTGATTTGCACGTGGTGTTTGCTGGACCTTACTTCCTGTGTTTGGAGTTTGGTTTGGGAAGAACAGAAACCACGTAACTGCTGTAAGTAGTATGAGCATTACGTTGGATGTGTAATTGGAGTGTGGACATGTGCATTGATGCCTGTTTTATGTTGATGTGTTATAGTCATTGATGGATTTTGAATGTTGATATGTGTGGGAAGCATGTGTGTGTCGGGCTGTGGGAAGCACTGTGTATTATGGCGGATAGCATATATGTTGTGGTGTTGGTATGTCTGTATTGGGGTATGTGTATTTGGGAGAGATATGTGTTAGGCTGTGGGAATGTGGGCTTAGTATATGGGAGTTCTGTGTATAATGGGGTTCCTTCGGGTTGGGGGAGTCCTGTGGGCTAATGTAAATAATGTAGTTTTTTGCTCAATCATTCCACAAACATTTCCTGAGGGTGTACTACATGCTTGGTACTCTGCTGGGCGCGGAGGGTGTAAGGGTGAGCAGCAGTGGGTATGGTTCTCACTCTCTTGTAACTTGTCATTTCTTTGGGGGGCAGGTGAAAGGAGTGGGGAATAGGGAGTGTGTTCTGGGCCTGGATGGGTGTGTGTGGGGGCAGCTATGGGGGTGAGGGTGTGTGAGTGTATCTGTAGGTGGGTGTGTTGGGAGGACACATGTGCTGGACAGAAGAGTGGGTAGGTTGAGGGTGTGGGTGTGGACATGGTTGGGGATGTGGGGGACTGGGTGCGTAAACATGTAGTGAGAGCGTGTTGCGAATGTGGCAATGTGGGAGGTGCGTGTGTAAGGGATGTGATAGAAGTGTGTTTGAGGGTAAGCAGGGTGTTTCAGTGAGGGTGCTTGTGGGAGCGTCTGCATGTGAGTGAGCGTGGCGGACTGGAAGGCGTGTCGGAGCTGCAGGGTTAGGGCCCGTGTGCTATGCGTTGGGAGGCTTCTGGGGAACAGCAGTGTCTGACAATGGCTGGAGCTGCACAGAGCACCTCCTGTGACCTGAGGATGTGCCAGTCGTGTCCTGGTACCGCTTGGGGCGGGCTATCTGCCCCCGGTGCTCCCTCCACCCCCCGACATGGCAACATGGCTCCTGGGATGGGCATGGCTGAGAAGGGCCTGGACACAGGGCACCCTGGGGGAAAGGTGGGGCCGTGGCTCCAAGGCTCCTACCCCCCTTTTCCTCTTCCTGATCTGAAGGGTGTCTGCTCAATGACAGGACACGGTAGGGGGCTGTTGGGCTGTGTTCCCTGTCCAGCTGCTATCTCTTCTTCCTGCTGTCCTGTTAATAAACAAAGGAGGCCTCAGCTCCCTCTATGAGTCAAAGCCAGGTCACTGCTGGCCACCTGGAGCCTGCAGGAACCTGGCCCCGATGGAGGGGAGAGGGGAAGGTGTTTGCTCAGGGAGTAACTTGGGACCCAAGCTATCTGCATTATGAACCCCACCCTCGCTGATATATACCAGTGTATTCATGTACACGTACATGTACCTAGCATTCCTTGGCTGCTTCCCTCCTGGCCTACTGAACTCTGGGATGGTCTGGATGCCCCAGAGATGGCTGGGTAGCTAGTGTTGGCAGCCTTTGCCTGTGGTGTGTGACACTGGGCCCTGGGGTGGCAGGTGAGTGGGGGGAGGATGGTCCTTGGAGTTGGCTGGGGCTGGCCTTACCAGCTCCACCTCCTGCAGGCTCTGAAGCGGAAGCCAGATTTGTTCCTGTGTGAACGGTTGGATGTCAAAGCCGTGTTCCAGTGTGGTAAGTATGGCCAAGTGCACAGGTGGGCCTGGGGCCCCCTCTCAAGGATGCTTAGGCCCCATCTGATCTGCCTCTGCCTCTCCCACAGCTGTGCTGGCCCTCAAGTTCCCTGAGGCACCTACTGTCAAGGCCTCCTGTGGCTTCTTTGTGAGTGCCAGGCTGACCCCTGACAACCCCCCCCCCCTACACCCAGCCTGCCCTGCTCAGGCCTCCAGAGGGTAGGGGTGTGGTGTACAGGTCTTGTCTCCAGGATGAGGGGCAAGGAGCTGGGGCTTACAGGCTTCTCCATCCTCTACAGACAGAGCTACTGCCTCGATGCGGGGAAGTAGAACCCGTGGGAAAGGTAGTACAGGAGGACGGCCGTGTGCTGCTCATAGCAGTGCTGGAGGTGAGGTGGAGCAGGTGGGGGCTTGATGGGGGTGTGGTGGCCCTCGCTGCTGTGGCAGCTGCCCTTTTGGGAACCTTGAGCCTCGGGTTCCCTGAACTCTCTGATTCTGTTTCTTTCTTATTTAAATGCCTGAAAGTTGTAAGAGTCACTGGGGGACCAGCTGGCTCTCAAAAAGCAGCATTCACTTGTCTTATGCAGTGTGGCTGAGGAGCTGTGTGAGGGGGTGGAGCATGGCTCAGCACCTTTGCTGCAGAGGGGGCAAGGCCTGGTATACTGAGAACCCGTCTTCCTCAGGCCATTGGGGGCCAGGCCTCCCGCAGCCTCATGGACTGCTTTGCCGACATCCTGTTTGCTCTGAACAAACACTGCTTCAGCCTCCTGAGCATGTGGATCAAGGAGGCATTGCAGCCACCTGGTTTTCCCTCTGCCCGCCTCAGTCCTGAACAGAAGGACACCTTCAGCCAGCAGATCCTTCGGTGAGCAGAGCAGGTGGGGCCTGGGCTCTGGTCTGGAAGAGGCGATAGTGGCGGATGGTGCTAACCTGCTCTCCCTTCTCCCCTTCAGTGAGCGAGTGAACAAGAGGCGGGTAAAAGAGATGGTGAAGGAGTTCACACTGCTGTGCCGGGGCCTGCATGGCACAGACTACACAGCTGACTACTGAGGGGCGCTACCGTCCCACCCACTCCTCCTCCTCACTCCTCCCTGCACCCAAAGAGTAAACCTGGACCCTCACAGCACTGTTGTCTCTGCTTCCTTTCTGCTGCCACTACCACCTAACTGAGTGGCCCCAGAAGGCCTTGGGCTAGGATGGAAGGATGCTTGGACCCAGGCCGTGGTAGGGAGTGGTGGAGCCAACCTCCTGCTCCTAGGGTGGAAGGGGCACTGCTGGAGTCAGCTGCTCCTAGGCTGGAGCCGTTCAGAGCACTGCCATTGCCCTTGGGGTGGGCTGGCGTTTGCAGCAGTATCAGCACCCACACTCCTTTAAATTAGTTCCGGTGTTTATTGAATCAACAGTGTTGAGTACTGGGTTCTTAGTTCTGCCTTGCTTTGTTCTGCTGAAACAAAGGCTGATCTAGTCCATAGCTGCCATGTCAAGCTAGGAGAATGGGACCAGTGAAGGAAGGCTGCGTGGAGTTAGCTTCATTTCTGATGGGAATGGGAGGCTCCTGAGGTAGAGGACTTGGGGCTCAGGCTGCAGGCCAGGTGAGGCCGGGTCCAGCTGGGAGGGAAGAATTGGAGAATGGCTCTGCGTTGCAGGACAGGTTTCTGGTGTGGGGTTATGGAGGCACTCAAACTTGCACATGGTTGGGGAGAGGTGTAGAAAGTGGGCCTGAGCATGCGTGGGAGGAGGTATTGCAGACCCCTCAGGAAGAGGAAGGCAGGACCTAGTGTTCTCTGTGTACCTGAAACTCCCCCGCCCTGTGGTACCTGACCAGCCCGCCTCGGTTAGGGCTTGGTCAGCACCAGGGACAGCTCCCGCCCGGTTGCTCTCTTCCCTTTGCAGGGTTCCTTCCCTTCCTTATTGCCAGTCACAGTTCCACCTGGGCTGCCTCTCAGGCACCCCAGCCATCTCCTCAGTACGATCTGGGTCCTCCCCACTCCTTTCCGTGAGCCCGAGTCTCCTTAGAGGTGACAGAACTGGTTACTGTTAGACTCATCCCCTTCCCCTGCTCTTTTCCCAAACTACACAAATTCTGTGTCCATTCTTCATCTTGCTCAATCTCTTCGCATGCCAGCCTTTCATGTGCCATCCCCTGAGGCTACTCTGTCCCATGCCCCTACCCCATTCTCACCTTACTCTTGAGTTCTCACTTAGTTCTCTTCCCCTACTGCATGCTGTCCCGTGTCTTCTCCCTCCTCTTCTCCCCTTCCCCTGTGGCCAGTGTAGCACATTCATGCTAGGGAAACGAGGAGTCAAAAAGCCCAGCTTCTGAAATCAGACCTGGGTCTGGTACTGACTGTCCCACTGACTTGCTGTGTCTTACTGGACCCGTGGTTAGCTTCTTTGAACCTCGGTTTTCTCACCTGTAAATTGGGACAATTCTTACTCAGAAGACTGTAAACTCTAGGAATGTAGTGCCTGGTGAACAGTAAGTGCTCAATGTTTGCCTGAGTGACTGACTGTGAGGGTAATAGCAGTGCTTTCAGTACACGTGGTATGCGAAGGACTACTTGGTAAGGTTTTATGTCTAAAATGTTTTGACTCAACAATCCAGTTAGGAATACTATTGCTACAAGCCCCATTCTGCGGGTAAGGAAACAGCCATGGAGATGTTGGAGCTGCTCAAGCCGAAGTAGTTATTTTCGGGGAGTGGGTGTTTCTGAGGGCGGGCAGTGGGCAGCGGGCGGAACCTGAAAACTCCCTGCTTCTGCGGAGGAGGGCCGGAGGGACTACAACGCCCATAAGGCCCCGCGCCTCCTGAAGCACTTCCGATTGGCCTTGAGCTCTGAGGTCAGCCATTGGTTGTGAGCGGTTTGGTGGTGGGGACTAAAGGGTGGGGTCCGTTCTGGTTAAAGATTGATACAATTGCTACCGGGCCTGCCTTACGAACCCGGAAGTAGTAGCTCCCGATTGGCTCACGTGCGGTGGGGATATGCGAGTTTGGGTGTGCGGAGGGCTAGTCCACGGGTTGTGGACTGACTGATCCTTAACTCCTCACCCTCACCAAATGACTCTGACCCACTGAGGGCCGGTTTTGAGGACGCGGGGACTGAGGGAGGTCCCCGCTGCCTCCCGCCACCTAAGCTGTGCCTCATGGAGTCTGCATTCAGCAGCCCCGCAGAGGCGGCGCTGCAGCGAGAGGCGGGGGCCGCGGGGCTGCTCACTCCTCTTGCGGACCTGGACCGAGTATACGAACTGCAGCGAGTCGTGAGATTTGTCCGCGACCTGGGGTGTCAACGGGTGAGGGCAGGTTAGGGAGGAGTGGCTCACTTCTCTGGGGGTGGGTCTCCCAGAGGATCAGGATCTTGGAGTAATTTTGTGAGGGTGGCGGAGTGGGGGAGGTGCTCCTCTGGGAGAGGGTCTTTGAAGGTTGGTTGGGTAGGGGCTCCGGGAAGGTTTTCCCGGAAGAAAACCCTGGGGGAAGGAGATGCCGTGTCTGACTCCGTGATTTATGCTTACAGGTGGCTTTGCAGTTCCCTGACCAGCTATTGGGAGATGCTGGGGTTGTGGCTACACAACTGGAGGAGACCTCGGGGTCGAAGATGTTCATTCTGGGGGACACAGCCTATGGCAGGTGTGAACTTGAGCTTCGGAATGGAGTGTAGAGTAGACCTAGGGAACCAGGGCTTCTGGTGTTTCCTTTTTATGACAGGGCACTTGCCCCTAATGGCTGTGTTTCTCTTAGATGATGATTGACGACTGCCTTTCTGATACTAGCTCCTCTCAGTGACCGTGTCCTTTTTGTAACCTCACCCTCTTCACTGATCACATTTCCCGTTGATGACAGCAGCTCTCCTGATGACACCCCTCTCACTAATGGCTCTCCCCGACAGCTGCTGTGTGGATGTGCTGGGTGCTGAGCAAGCTGGAGCTCAGGCCCTTGTACATTTTGGCCCTGCCTGCTTAAGCCCTCCAGCCCGCCCGCTACCCGTGGCCTTCGTCTTTGGTCAGCGTTCTGTGGCCTTGGAGCTCTGCGCCAAAGCCTTTGAGGCCCAGATCCCAGACCCCACAGCTCCAGTGGTGCTGCTGAGTGAGCCGGCCTGCGCCCATGCCCTGGGTGAGGCGTTTTGCCTGTGCGTGCAGGGAGGGCGGGTCAACTACGAGGTGCCTTACTTCCCCATTGCAGTACACTCCCAGAGTTCCTGATATGGCCTTGACCCCAGCTTTTGCTTTTTAAATTGTATTTTTTGCCTTTGGTTTTGGGTCCTACTTGATCTTCTGGGGAGTGGGGGAGCCCTTGCTTTGCCAGGCCCCAACCCTTCACCACCTCCTTCTTCCAGAGGCATTGGCCAATCTGCTGCGCCCACGGTACCTGGACCTGCTCGTCTCCAGCCCAGCTCTTCCCCTGCCGGTGGGCTTCCTCAATTCAGAGCCCGAGCCCCTGGAGCGTTTTGGGCGTCGCTTCCCCCTGGCCCCGGGGAGGTGTCTGGAAGAGTATGGTGCTTTCTATGTGGGAGGCTCTGGGGCCAGCTGTGACCCTGACCTTGACCCTGACCTGAGCCGGCTGCTCTTGGGTTGGGCACCAGAACAGCCCTTCTTCTCCTGCTGCCCAGACACTGGGAGGACTCATGATGAAGGTGCCCGGGCTGGGCGGCTAAGGGCACGTAGACGATACCTGGTAGAGAGGGCCAGAGATGCTCACGTGGTGGGGCTGCTGGTGGGCACCCTGGGAGTGGCCCGACACCAGGAGGCACTGGCGCACTTGCGGAACCTGACACAGGCTGCCGGCAAGCGCAGCTATGTGTTAGCTCTGGGGCGGCCCACCCCTCCCAAGCTTGCTAACTTCCCTGAGGTGGATGTCTTTGTGCTGTTGGCCTGTCCTCTTGGTGCCCTGGCTCCCCAGCCTTCTGGTAGCTTCTTCCGGCCTATATTGTCACCGTGTGAGCTGGAGGCCGCCTGCAACCCCGCCTGGCCATCTCCGGGCCTGGCTCCCCACCTCACACACTACGCGGACTTACTGCCTGGTGAGTGGTGGGGCACTGCCTGAGCTGGAAACACTTGGGGCATGGAATCAAAATCCGATATAGATCATCTTTCTCCCTCCTAGGCTCTCCCTTCCACGTGCCTCTCCCACCACCTGAATCGGAACTGTGGGACACCCCAGATGTGTCACTCATTACTGGGGAGCTCCGACCCCCTCCTGCCTGGAAATCATCAAATGATCCTGGATGCTCCGCCCTGACCCCGCGACCTCAGCTGGAGCTGGTTGAGAGCAGTCCTGCAGGTAAGTGTGCCGAGTCTCCACTCCCATCTGAACTCGTCCCCCAGATCAGCCCACTCAGCTTCAGTCCTCTCCCTTTGCAGCCTCCTTCCTTTGTTCCCGGAGCTGGCAAGGGCTGCAGCCTCAACTGGGTCAGACACCAGTGACAGGAGCTGTGAGTGGAAGACGAGGAATTGCCATTGCCTATGAGGATGAGGGAAGCAGCTGATACCATGTGGGCCCAGAGACACAGATGGACTTAAGAACCACTGCTAACTACTTCGGTCCTGGGCACTTCAGGAGCTGCGGGCTTGGGTGCAGATACGGCCAAATCTAGGAACCACACTGCGCACAACCAGTCCTGAAAGTAGCACAGAAATGCCATCAAGAAACCCTGATCACGAAGATATGAATCTCTGAAGGGAGTAAACCCCAAGTTCCAGATGAACATGCACTTTGCCAAGAAGCACAACAAGAAGGGCCCGAAGACGATGCAGGTCAGCAATGCCAAAGCCATGAGCGCATGTGCTGAGGCTGTTGAGGATCTTGCAAAGCCCAAGGAGGTCAAGCCCACGATCCCCCCAAAACAATAACCACATGCTAAGTCGACTTGCCTACATCGCTCACTCCAAGCTTGGGAAGCGTGCTCGTGCCCGCATTGCCGAGGGTCTCAGGCTCTGCTGGCCAGCATCCAAGGCCAAGGCTCAAACCAAGCCTCAGGCTGTGGCTATAGCTGTGGCTCAGGCTCCTAAGGGACCCCAGCCCCCCACAGAGGCTCCAATCACAGTAAGGCCTCTGTCTGCCTACGTGAGGATGGAAAGACTAGAGTGACGCTTTGGCTTCTGTCTGCGTGGTGCTGGTGTCCTTCCTTGCTGTCCTATAAGTAAACCTGAGGCAGGATCTGTCCAAAAAAAGAAAAAGAACCACTGTTAAGACCTTTCAGTGCTCCCTGTAGCAACCTCGCGCCTCTACCAGGATCCTTGAAAGAGCCTGGAATACGGGGAGGGCAGACAGCCCCTCCCTGAGGACAGGATCCAGCTCTGTCTTGTCCTGGTTTGGGCTTAGTAAATGTCTGTTGTTTGACTGACGGGGACTGATTTGGGGCTTTCCTGAAGCCTCTAGGCTATAGATGGTCTAGACAAGGATTTCTTAACCTTGGTACAACTGACATTTGGGGCCTGATAAATCTTTGTTATGAGGGGCTCTTCGTACATTGTAGCATGTTCGGTATCATCCCTGGCCTCTGCCCACCAGATGCCAGTGGCATACCAACTGTGATAACCAGAAATGTCTCCTGACAGTGACAAATGTGCCTTGTGGGGGCAATACTGCCCCCAGCTGAGAACCACTGGTCCACACTTGTGCTGTCCAGTATACCAGCCACTAGATACATGTGGCTAATAAACGTGATTTAACTAAGATTAAAAACTCATTTTCCCAATCATATTCACCCTGTTTCACTGCTCAGATAGCCATATGAGAGGACAGCACAGCTGTAGACATTTCCATCATCACAGAACGTTCTCTTAGCCGCTGCTGGTCTATACTGACTGATTTGTTTCTCAGGGAGATCACAGCAACTTGAATAAACCAGATACTTTTTCTTCTGTTTCTTTTTCTTCATCAAACACTGCAGGTCCTGCACAGGTCCTGTGAGTGGAGATTTTCATCGTACTTGATTGGATTCCTGTCCTTACAATGTAATTGGGAGGAGAGGCAGTTAAATAGGCAATTACCACACAGGTGAAACGTTACTCTGTGAGGAGGGAAGCCCAACAGGGGCAGCTGGAGCCAACAAGAAGCTTCCCAGAGGGTGATACCTAAGCTGACTCTCTTGAGAGAAAAAAGAATGATCAGGAGAGGAGTGAAAAGGACGTTTGGACAAAGGCACCACGCTGCCTAAACACAGGCACGAACTAGCAGGGTGGCTGCTTCTAGCAGAGTGGAGTTGTCGGGCCCTAAAGGTTGAGAGGGCTTAAGTGAAACAACTCACTTTTTCTTAAATTTTTTACTTACTGACTTTAGAGAGCGAAAGGAAGGGAGAGAGAAACATCAATGTATTGTTGCCTTATTTATGCATTCATCGGTCGCTTCTTCTATGTGCCCTAACGAGATGAAACCGCAACCTTGGTGTATTGGCATGATGATGCTCTAACCAGCTGAGCTTTGGCCAGGGCCTACTTCGTTCTCCATCTCTTTTGAGAATCTTGGCATACCGACATTGTTCGGGGGGTTTAAGGAGTAGGTGGACACCGGGGATGTGGTCCCTACCCTTAGGGAGTGCCCAGTCTACCGGTAGGGAGATCTGTAAACTGACCGTGGTAGCCATGACAAGGTGGGCACCAGATAGGTATGTTACAAACTTTTTTCACAACTGAAACATTAAATCTTTATTAAAGTGTGAGACACACACACCATAAATACCTGAAGAAAACAACGAAAGAAGATGCAACTTTCAGTATATTAAAATGTATATCACTCTATAGCAAACCCATACATCAAAATTGAAAGGGATGCCCTGGCTGATGGGCTCAGTGGATTGAATGCCAGCCTGTGAACCGAAAGGTCGCTGGTTCAATTCCCAGGCAGTGCATGTGCCTGGGTTGGGGCTGGGTCCCCATTTGGGAGGCATGGGAGAGGTAAGGGGCAGCTGCCCAATGTATCTCTTGCAGATTGATGTTTCTCTCCCTCCCTCCCTTCCCCTCTCTAAAAATAAATAAATAGAACCTTTTAAAAAAAATTGAAAGGGATCAACCAATTGAGAAGATATGTATTGCAATAGTATAAGCGTCTTTAAAATATATGTATAGATGTTTATACATTTCTGAGAGAAAAAAACATTGAGTGCAAAACACAACAGATATGAACAAAGTAAGATATTCAGAAAATGGTAAATATGTGTATAAATATATATTTGTAAATTCAACAAATACTTATGATAAAATGAGATTAGTAGTAAATATGTAGAAATTAAACACTTTGAAGATGAAAATTTAATTAAAATGCAAATTTTGTCTATCAACTGGAAAAAGTTAAAAGAATTGAGATAATATTGCTGATGACTTATTTTGTGTAAATTTAATAATTTTTAAAACAAATATCAAAAACATTTCAACATGTAACCAGTAAAACAACTTTTTCGATTACAACTTACACTCAATATTTTGTGTTAGTTTCAGGTGTCCAGCAACGTGGTCAATCACATGCTTTGCCAAGTGTGCCCCCCATACGTCCAATGCCCACCTGGTACCATCCATGGTTACTACAATGTTATTGATATATTCCCTGTGCTGTATTTTACCTCCCCTTGACTATTTTGTAACTGTCAATTACAAACATGTATTGAACACCCACTGTGTGCCAGGCACCGGGAATACAACAGTGAGGTCAACAGAAATCCTTTCATGACGCTTACATTCTCATGGGTGGGAAGAGACAGACAGCAAAGACACTCAGCCTGTCAAAGGGTGGTAAGTGTTACGGAGCAACACAAAGCTGGGGAAGGAGTGTTAGGGAGGGGAGTTGCAACATCACACAGGATGGTCAGAGGAAGCCTTTTGAAGAAGGCGAAAGGAGACTGAAAGGAAGTTACAGAGTGAGCCACAGAGATAAAGAGGAGAAGCAGAGAGAACAAGTGCAAGGTCAATGCGGGGACGGTTTGGCTGGTCTGTTCCAGGAATAGCACGGACGCCAGCGCAGCCAGAGGACTTAGTAGGGGAGTAACAGAGGTGAAGTCCGGAGCATCGGTAGAGGCCTAGTAGGCCATTGAAAGGCCTATGGCTTTGAGGGTGAAATGGAAGCCACTACGGCAATCCAAACAGGAGAGCGACAAGATCTTGCAGAAGTTTCCTGAGGACCACCAGGGGAGAGGGGGAGCCCAGAGCACACAGCTGGTCTCGGGGTGAGGGAAGTCTTCTTGGAAGAAGGGTTTCTGAGGCTCGGTAGACGTCAGCCAGGCCTCCGAGTAAGTGAAGCACTACGAAGCGCGCTTCGGGCAGAGAAAACAGACGGAGGGCCGGCGCCGACACCCTAGCGGCCCTGGGAAGGAAGGCGAGGGCGGAGGCCCGTGGGATGCGCGGTGGCTTGGGGGCCAAGCTGGGGAGGCTGACGAGCAGGCTCGGGTGTAAAGCAGGGCGGAGGGTCGGGGCTGAGAAGAACCGGCCTTGGAGACGCGACGGACCGGTGTGAGGTCGAAGGAGCCAGAGGGCGCCGGAGCCTCTTCCGAAGCACGAGACTACAACAACCACAAGCCTCAGCGCCCAGAATTTCTGCGTCGCCGAGAACCAGACTCACTGGGTCGCTGGGCCCGGCCCGGGGTCACGTGGTGCTGGCGCGTCACGTGGGCCAGTCAGGTGACGGTGCGGAGCGGACAGACTGCGGGGCGGACGGTGGACGCAGGGACGTGGTTTTTGCTCTCTCCCCACCGACCCGGGCCCCGCCGTCGCTGCCGCCATGACGGGGCTGGCGCTCCTCTACTCCGGGGTCTTCGTGGCCTTCTGGGCCTGCATGATCGTCGTGGGTGAGGCCGGGCCCTGGCGGGCGGGGCCGGCTTCGGGGCCGAGCTGGCCGGTCTGGAGCCCATCGGGGGACGTGGGGTCGCAGGAATACTGGGCTCCAGCGCGGGCTCGGTACCCCGGGCCCCGGGACTTGCCTCACGCCTGTCGAGGCCTCTGACCCCCGACAGAGGAGACCCGGATCTCCAGCTGCTTGAGCAAGGGCACGGGCGGGGGTAGGTGGGGGCCGCGGAAGCGGCCCCGGTCGCTTTCTGTCGCCACCGTCTCGCGGCTGTCGTCCCTCTTGCTCCAGAGCCGGCCTCTCCAGTTCCTCTTTTTTCTCCGGTCCTTTAGCTCCCCTTCGCCCCCGCCCCCAGCTTGTTGGGTAAACAGCGGCGCAGACTGGGCTGGCGGGATCCGGTGGCGCCTGGCCAGAGCTCTCCCCTTCTCCCTTCCTCGTGGGTGCTCAGCTCTGCGAGTGCTGCCCGGGAAACGTCTCGGTCTGGGAAGGCTGTCACCGAGTGAGACGTTACCGAGGGAGTGGCAGGCCTGAGCAGAGGCGTCTGTATAGGCTGCCGCGCTTTCCTGGCGGGGAGGGGCGGGGGCAGCCTGAGAACTGCCCCTTCACTTAGGTGCATGCAGACCTTTGAGGAGGTAGCCCATCAGCAGGGCAGCAACTGCACGTCTCAGTTGGGAGCCTCTCTCTAGAGAGCAGCCCCTAACGCCTTTTTTTTTCTCACTGCTGCAGGGATCTGCTACACCATTTTTGACTTGGGCTTCCGCTTTGATGTGGCATGGTAAGGGAGGGCAGGGAGAGGATTCTCCTAGGAGCTGCCTCTCTGCAGCCTTCCTTCCCTGATTTGAGTCCCCTCCTCCACCCCATCCCCAGCTGCCTGGGGTGTGGACCTTTGGGAGACATGAAGTCCCTTGTTTGAGCAGCCAGCACTGGTGGGGTTGCAGGTGTGGGAAGATGAGTCCACCAAGGCTGAGTTGCTTTCCTCCCTGTCTCCACACCAGGTTCTTGACAGAGACTTCCCCCTTCATGTGGTCAAACCTGGGCATTGGCCTAGCTATCTCCCTGTCTGTAGTTGGGGCAGCGTGGTGAGTGTTGGGGTGGTGTGATTGGAGGGGGGGGGTGAGTCATGGCAGGCGGTGTCTTTGGGCCCTTAGTCACCCTGAGGGCACTGACGAGGTGGGCCTCTGCTCATTGGTTTCTTGTCCTTCCAGGGGCATCTATATTACTGGCTCTTCCATCATTGGGGGAGGGGTGAAGGCCCCCAGGATCAAGACCAAGAACCTGGTCAGGTAAGGTAGGGACCCGCTATCAGCACCAGCCACATCGGGAGCTGCCTGTTTGACCTGACAACCTCTTCCCGACCAGCCTGATGGCCCCTGATGGGGTGGGGTGCTAGCGGGGCAAAGGTGGCTAGGGACTCCGAGAGGAGGCAGGTTGGTTTCTTTATCGAAAATCTCTTTCTCCTCTCAACCCCCTTTGCCCCCACCACTAGCATCATCTTCTGCGAGGCTGTGGCTATCTACGGCATCATCATGGCAATTGTCATCAGCAACATGGCTGAGGTATGGAGGACAGGGCGCTGGGCATCCATTCCAATGTGTTATGGACATTGCTTGGGGAAGGCAGAGGGGTGTAGAGGGTGGGTTCTGATTACTTCTCTGCCTCCCTCAGCCTTTCAGTGCTACTGACCCCAAAGCCATTGGCCATCGAAACTATCATGCAGGTGGGTTGATGTGTAAAGGCAAAACGCTAGGGTGTCTGCTTTCCCCCTCCCGCCCCCAGTTTAGACGCCCCATTTTGATATTGTCACCTACTGTGGCCTGCTTTGCACTGTTGGCTGGGATTGGCCTTAGTGCTCCCTTTCCGTGCCCCCAGGCTACTCCATGTTTGGAGCTGGCCTCACAGTGGGCCTGTCGAACCTCTTCTGTGGAGTCTGCGTGGGCATTGTGGGCAGTGGGGCCGCCCTGGCTGACGCGCAGAACCCCAGCCTCTTCGTGAAGATCCTCATCGTGGAGATCTTCGGCAGTGCCATCGGACTCTTTGGGGTCATCGTGGCGATCCTTCAGGTGCTGAATCGGGGGGGGGGGGGGGGGGGGAGGCCTCTGTCCGCATCCCTAACCCAGCTTCGCCCTCCTCCCAGAGGAGCTGCTGTGGTGCTCCCTTCTCCACCTGTAACCACAGAACCCCTGAACAGCCTCACCACCTCATTCCCATCTTCTGGTTTCCCCCTTTGGAAGCTTTTGATTTAATTTTGTTTCTAATCTGGAAACACGCTGTCCTGTTTTTTTCCTCTGTTGCTTTGTGTCTGTATGTTTCATTTAGTTTCTCTCTTTTTGTTCTGTTATTTTGTCTCCTGGGGTTGGGATCTTGTCTGTGTTCAAATCAGTCTGTGCTGGTGTGTTTGACGGCAGTCAGCGTGTGCCTGTGCGGACAGCATGTCTGAGTTGTATATCTGTCCGACTGTGCGAGTTTGTGGCCAAGGACCAGCCCTGGGTTACTGTGGGTGCCTGGCTGGGTTGGTTCTCAGTGACTGGCACTGTCTGTAGGTCTCTCTGTCCCACAGCCTAACTGTGGTTGTCTGACCCTGTTCATCTGTGTGTGTCTGCAACAGCCTACCATTCTGGGTCAGTCACCCATCTGTTGTCATCTGTCCATCCCACCATGAGTTTGTGAGTTCTGGTCCTCTGTCATTTGTCACCGTCTTACCTAGTCCTCTGTCCCTGCCTGATTGCCCCTGTTCTTTCTTTTGCAGACCTCCAGAGTGAAGATGGGTGACTAGATGATCTGTGTGGGTGGGGCCGTGCCCCACTCTTATTTATTTGTGGTTTTCCTGGGACAGCTGGAGCTGTGTCCCTTTAACAGGGCTTGGTGTTCTGAGCCCTCCCTGCACTCACTCCTCGCTGCCTGTCAACTTGGAGGCACTGCCTGACTGGATCCTCAGTGTGGGGAGTGGGCTGCTGATGACTGTGCAGCCATGCACCTGTGCCCCACCTCTGCTCCAACCTGTCTTTGCAGTGTGTCTGAAATAAATGTGGTATTTGTCTGGCCATGTCGATTCTGTTGCCCTCCTTCACCACCTTTCGCCTCAGGGTAAACAGGCCTATAGGTCTCACCTCGTGCCAGCCTCTTGCCACTCATACATACTGTCTCCGCTCTGGACAGAGCTGGCCCCTGGTTGGGGTGGGAAGGGTGCTGGGCTGAGGACTCTGTACCTCTGAACATCTGTGTTGAAGGCATGAGGGAGCTGGGGCGTGTAGGTATGGCCCCAGGTGTCTATGTGCGGGGAGGGGGAGCGTGTCCTCCTAGTTCCATATCCTTGGAGTTCTGTCTGCAAAACCCAAACTGGTCATATCTACCTACCTAGCTCTACCCTGGGCATCCACCAGTCTACCCCAGTGGGGCTTGAAGCTCATTCACTTGCTTCCGCCCGTTCCAGCAACATTCCCCCCCACCCCCCCAGTGACTAATTTGATCCCTTGTTCCCAGGGCCTTGTCCAGCCACGGCCGCTCCTTTTCATGTCCAATCTAACCCAACCTCCTGTTAACCCTATAAGCTTCAGCCACAAACTTTTGTCCACACCTTTGAGTGTCCCTTCCGACTAGCGCCAGTTCAGCGGGCCCCCAGCAGATCTTTAATAATGCTCCCATCAATGAGTTGCCAAATCCCTAACCTCCCTGCCCTAGTCACCCGGCTCTTTGGCCGGGTTTGAGGTCCAACCCAGACCCCGCTCCTCCGTGATGAGCTTGATCTATCGATGCGCTCTCCAGTTCGTACCTCCAATCCAACACTTTGGATGAGCCCAACCGATTTCTTACGCCCTTCCCCGGTCGTGTGCCATCTCCGTTCCCTCGCTCCGCGGTGCTGGGCCGCCGGCAGGGGCTGGCGTCGGAGGCGCGCGGCGGTTGCGGGCGCGCAGGAGGCGGGGGCCGCGGGGGCGCGCGCGCGCGGGCGCGCCAGGCAGGCCTGCCTCTCCGAGGCACCGTAGAGCGGGAGGGAGGTGGCAGCACTGTGGTCCATCGGCCCGCGGGTCCGTGGGTCTGCCCGGCCGCCCGGCCCCGCCCTGCCTCCCGGGGCGGCTCCGCACCATGGCCCGCGGCGGCGGCGATGGACCACAGTCTGCTCATCCCGGGGGCCGCGGGGGCCGCGGGGACCGCTGACCGGGCAGCGGGAGGCGGCGGGGCCGGGCCATGGGGGACGGAGCCGTCTGCAGCCGCCGGAGCCGGGAAGCCAGCCCTAGCTGGAGCGGCGCCCCCTGTTGAGCGCCGGGTGAGAGGGGGGCGCGCGTGGCCCCCGGCCCAGGGCCCCGAGATCCCAGAACCCGCCCGCGATCCCCGCCCAGCACCCGGTGAGAGGCGAAAGCAGCCAGACCCTGGCCTGGCATTACCCCACCCCACCCCCATCCCTCGGCTCCCCCCGGGCTCCTCTGCCCGCCCCCGACAGGCCTCCTTTATTGTTCCTGCTCTCCCGGGCCTCCGGGCACGGGGAGGCGCTCCCTCACGTTTCTTTCTGCCTCGGCCCCTACCTCACATCCACTCCCCCAATCCACGCCCCCCACCCCCAGGCTCCACACCCTCCGGGTCTTTGCTGTCTCCTCAATCTCGGGGTGCCACGTGTCCAGGCGGCTCAGCCTTCCAGTCCTGCCCAAACCTACCCCAGTGCCCGGGCGGTCAGCCTGACCCCTAACCCCAACCCCAGGAGGGGTGAGAATGTTTGCACGTGCGACCGGGTGTTGTGAGATGCCTGGGAGATTGTAGATATGGCTGTGTAAGTGCAGGGCCAGCGGCTTTGTCTGTGAGTGTGTAACTCTTGTGTGTTACTGTTACTGCCTTCTGGGTGTGTCTGTAGGTAGTTCTGTTTCCGAGTACAGGTGACTGTAGCTGGGCCCAAGGGTGACTGTATGGCCGAGTGATACTGTGCATCTGTGAGTCTCCTTCTGCTCCCTGAAGCTCTGCTGGAAGTGGCCGCAGAAGTGCTGCCACTCCGCTCGACCCACAGCTGGAGCTGTGGCCCAGGCAGGACTCTTCCTTCCACGCTGAGTGCTGCACCTCTGTCCCCAGCGCTCAAGCCTTCTTGGCTCTGGGAATCAGAACCAGCAGTGCTGAGCAGGCCCCAGAGAGTTCCTTGAAGTGTTTGGAGAGGGGTGTCCTGTGCCCCACCCTCTATTTCAACCTCTTGCTCCAGAGGGAAGGGACCCCATAAACACCTTGCCTGTATTTGGGCCATCTGGATGCTGAGGGCCACTTCCCAGCCTTGCTCTCAACTGGCCTGGCCTGCTTGCCCCTGGGACCTTTTTGACCAAACACTGCGCATCGAGCTCCTGGGAGGGCTAAGTGAGGTCATGGGTACAGAGCTCAGTAAGTGGTGCCCCTCCCCCAGACCACGAGTCCTGGGGTGAGGCTGCCGCCCTTTGGGGTCTGTTCTCTGGGGCACAGGTACACATGTGGGTCTGTAGGTACGTGTGTTTCCATGTTTAGGTATGCACCAGTGTGGTCAAAGGTCACGTGTCCATGTTCCTGGGAGTACATGGTGTGTGCGTATAAAGTCGTGCACTAAGGGCGTGTACCTGAGCATGAGGGTATGTGAGGCTGTGCTCGCCTGTGTGTCAGTGAGGTAAGTACTCAGGTGTATGAAGGTGTGTGAGTAGTGAGTTGCCAGAGACTGTGTGTGTGTCTATTTGCAGGTAGCATGTGAGTCCATGAGTGTCAAAGGTGTAAGCAGGTAGGTGTGAGGAGGCAGGGCCATGGGGGTACGCAGTGGGCAGGAGGTGGGTGGGCAGCCTTGTCCGTCTGGCCCTGACCTGCCTTGTCGGTTTCTTTCCTGCCCTCGCTCAGGCCGGCAGCCGGATGCCCGGGCCCACTGGGCGGGCCAGAGGCCACCTGCGGGATGAGCAGACTGCTGGGGGGGACGCTGGAGCGCGTCTGCAAGGCCGTGCTCCTTCTCTGCCTGCTGCACTTTCTTGTGGCTGTCATCCTCTACTTTGACGTCTACGCCCAGCACCTGGCCTTCTTTAGCCGCTTCAGTGCCCGCGGCCCTGCCCGAGTCCTTCACCCAGCTGCCAGCAGCAGCACCAACTGCTCCCGGCCCAACACCACGGCCCCCAGCTCCGGGCTCCCCGAGGCCCCCAGTGTCCGGCCTGGCCCCACGGCTCCCATCCTGCCGCCCTGTCCTGACTCGCCACCTGGTCTTGGTGAGCCTGCAGGGCAGGGTCTGCCCAGAGGGGAGGGCAGAGGACCTAACCAATTTGACTGGGGGAATGGAGTCTTGACCAGTGGGGGTACCAAGGGTACAGGTCTGTCGTAAGAGGGTTGTTCCTCGGGTTCCCTTGCCCACCCCGCCGAGGGAGAGGACTGGGGACCCTGGACTCCAATGAAGGCCTGATTCCTGCCACCATTCTGCCTGCAGTGGGCCGACTGCTGATTGAGTTCACCTCACCCATGCCCCTGGAGCGGGTGCAGAGGGAGAACCCAGGGGTGCTCCTGGGCGGCCGCTACACGCCGCCCGACTGCGCCCCCGCCCAGACAGTGGCAGTCATCATCCCCTTCCGACACCGGGAGCACCACCTGCGCTACTGGCTCCACTATCTGCACCCCATCCTGAGGCGACAGCGGCTGCGCTATGGCATCTACGTCATCAACCAGGTGTGCTATCACTGACCTCCAGGCCGGGCACTGGCCCCCAGGGAACCCACGCGCGCCCGTGGCCATGGAGCCCATGGCCTGCTGGTGCACATGTGGGTTTGGGGCATTCATGGGTGCTTGTCTGCCCATGTTTGTGTGGGTGTGTGAACTACCTGTGGGGGTGCGATTATGCCAGTGTGAGCATAGGAAGGTTTGTGAATGTGCGGAGGGGAGTACACGCGTGTGTGTGTTGGCACGCACTGTGGCAGGTGTGTGAATGGCCTTACTGTGGCTGAGCCCCCTTGTCCACGCTTGGTGGGTGCCACCCTGTGGTGGTGGAGGCCTGGGGTCTGCTGGCGCTGAGGCTGTGTTGAGGTCTGAGAGGAAGAGGCAGCCCCTGAGAGAGGGACGAAGTCTCCCTCCGGGCCCAGCGCTAGCCACAGCTGAAGCCCAGGGACTCAGCTCACTGTCCAAGCCCTGCCACGGGCCTGGCCGGGGCCTGGCTGCTGGGCCCCGGAGAGGATCTGATGCAGGCCCTCGTCCCCACAGAGAGCTCCCAGACTTGGACGTGGGTTACTGTAGACTCCAGGATGATGGTGTGAGACTGGAGTTGGAACAGGGGACTGTGGGAGCACCGAGGGGCCCGGTCCAGCCTTGGGCTTGGAAGTGACAGTTGAGATGGGTACTGAGGGATGGCCAGGTGTCAGCTGGCACAGGGACTGGAGGAGGCAGGCCTTCTAGACAGAGGGACCTAGAGGCCCCAGGCCCCAGCGAGAAAACTAGTCTCGTGTGTTCAGGAATTGCTGGCTGAGGCGTGGCGTCCAAAATGAAGGGTGGGTGACAAAGAGGGAGCTGGAGGAGCCGACGGGGGCCAAATCCAGGAGGGTCTTAGGGGGCATGCTAGGCACTTGAAATCCAGCATGAAGGTGCGGGGCGCCATTGTAAGGTTCTAAGGGGACAATAAAGCGTATGCTTGCTCATAGAAAGATTGTTCTGATTGCCCGTGGAGAATACGACGGGAGGAGGAGGCCAGAGGCAGGGTGACCAGTGGGGAGAGTCTGGGGTGCTGAGGGAAGAAATGGTGAGCCTGCATGTGAGTTGGGAAGTGGCTGTGGGCTGCAGGGAAGGACGTGGCACAGGTGCTGGGGAGTCAGGAAAGGGAGGCGCTGGGGCAGCTCGAGGGCTCCTCTCTTGGCCTTTCGCTGTGCAGATGGCTGCGCCTGTGAGCAAGGTGGAAACGGGCTGGACCAGACCTAGGGGAGAGCTTGACTCTGAGTCCTTTTCTGCATGTGACAAGCCTGAGTGCCTGGGGCAGTGAGAGAGGAATGATTAGCCGGCAGCTGGACAAATGAGTCAACCTAGAAGCAAGGTCTGAGGTGGAGAGAGGGGTCTGGCAGCCACAGGTATGCAGACTGTCCCTAAACCAACACCTGCCAACCTGCCCAGGGAGGTTGGGCCCTGAGGGGAGAAAGCCAGCGTGCAAGGGATGGGTGGAGAAAGAGAGAGCTTGCCACAGAGGCTGCCAAGGTTGGCGAGAGGGGTTTGAGGAGAGGCAGGAGAGTGCAGCATTCTGGAAGCCCAGGAATAAGTGGCAGGAGGAGGCATGGCAAGTGCGTGAGTGCTGCTGGGGGAGTAAGGAAGGATGTGGACCAAGAAGCGTCCAGTGGATTTAGCAACAAGGTGGGCCCAGTGAGAGCCATTTCAGGGGCATGGTGGGGGCGGAAGCAGATTGCAGTGGGTTGAAGAAGGAATCAGATTTGAAAAATGGAAATAGGCAGTTGGAGACAACTCCTTAAAAAAAAACAAAGCTCGCTAACAAGGGATGGCAAAAGGTAGGGTGGTGGCTGGAGGGAAGTCCAGATGGGAGAGAATTGAGCCGCTTATGGGCCATGGGGGAGAACCCTGGGCTCCTGGCTGGTAAGAGGTTCTGATGAGTCGGGAATTAATGGACAATTGCTCCAAGGGCTGGTGGGAGAGAAGATGCAGGGGAAGGAGGAAAAAGAACGGGGAGGACCAGGCAGCTCAGGGTTCTAGGGGGCCAGCTCCCACACCATCAGGTCTAGGCTGGCTGGTGGAGGGGAAGGGTCATTGTTCCTTCTTTCCTTCCAGAAGGGCCCACTCAAAGATGCCCCACTACAGCAGCCTCTCTGGCTTCAGCCTGGGATCATAGGTTGGGGCCCCAGGCTGTCTGGACCACAATCGTCTGTAGAACCTGTGCCTGTCATTTTGTCAGAGACGAGTGAGCCTAACTTGGTCCTAACCCCTTGTCCTGGTCTCAGAGGCTCCGCTGGGAGTCGGATATAGATCCAAATGAGCCAGAGGGGACAGGTGGCTGAGGCCTGGGAGCTCAGCCCCCATGGTGTCTGCATCTCAGACACTGGCCACTTGGGGCCTCCATTGTTTGTCTGACTTCGTGACCGCGCTCAGCAGGGAGGCAGTGGGCTCGGGGCTGCTCATCTCCACGGTCCCCAGTGGCACAGAGGAGACACCTGGCACAAAGAACAAGGCCGCAGGGCACGCTTGAGCGAATGAATGATTGAAGTAGGAGCTCTAAATCACAGTCTCAGTGGACACCGCATACATGAAGCATGCAGCAGGGAATGGGTAATTGGTACTGTGGCAGGAGTTATGGTCAAGGAGGCCTTCCAGACGTGGGTTTGACAAGCAGAGGGGAGCATCTTGAGCAGGATCAACTGCTGACAGCAAGGCCAAGTCAAGAAAGAGCCTGGCATGTGCTGGGGCCGCTGTGGAGTGCAGTGTGGCCGGCCTTGGTGTGGAGGGCATGGCCGGAGAGGAGACTGGAGCCAGGTCATGAAAGGGCTTGGAAGGCCAGGTCCAGCGTGAGGAGCTGGACTTGATCCTAGGGGCCTGCAGGAGCCACGCAGGGGCTGGGGGAGGTGCAGTGCTGGCCTGTGGGAGCTGCTGTGGGCAGTGGTAAAGTGGCAGGTGCGTGCCAGTCACAGGCTCAGAGCTGACCTGTCCCCTCCACCAACCCCAGCATGGTGAGGACACCTTCAACCGGGCCAAGCTGCTCAACGTGGGCTTCCTAGAGGCGCTGAAGGAGGATGCCACCTACGACTGCTTCATTTTCAGTGACGTGGACCTGGTCCCCATGGATGACCGCAACCTGTACCGCTGCGGCGACCAGCCCCGCCATTTTGCCATTGCCATGGACAAGTTCGGCTTCCGGTGAGAGTTCCCTTTTCAGCTGGACCCTTGCCCCCACCTTCCCCACCCACTCAGACCCTGGGCCTGGGGCACACTCTCCCCCACCCCACCTCCATCCTCTGTCGGGAGCCCCCTCCGGCCCCTCACTGACGCCTGCCCTCCTGCCCAATAGACTGCCCTATGCTGGCTACTTTGGAGGCGTGTCGGGCCTGAGCAAAGCCCAGTTTCTGAGAATCAATGGCTTCCCCAACGAGTACTGGGGCTGGGGTGGTGAGGATGACGACATCTTCAACCGGTGAGTGGGGACAAGGTGGCGAGTAGACTGGGTACGCGAGAAGGGACGGTGCAGACGGGGTGGGGCGCCTGGCCCTTCCTGGTGCCTGCTGCAGACCGTCTGTCCCCGTCCCCAGGATCTCCCTGACTGGGATGAAGATCTCGCGCCCAGACGTCCGCATAGGCCGCTACCGCATGATCAAGCACGACCGGGACAAGCATAACGAGCCCAACCCTCAGAGGTGACCCCCAGCACTCCTGACCGCAAGGGCCCCTAACCCCTTACTCCCTTGGGTGACCCCCAGTGCTGTGGGTCCCCAGAGGTGATCATGACCCCAAGGCCCCTGACCCTTGACTCGTAAAGATGAATCAGCACCTGTGATCCCTGTTTCCCACCCCCTCTGGGAGCTCAGCCTCACCCCAGACAGCGCTCACCCTGGCCTGATTCCTAGAGGTGACTAAAATGTAAAGGCAGGGCTCACATCGTCACCGAGTAGGTTGCATTCCCATCAGTGTCCTTGCCGGTCTCACTTGTGCCAGAGCAGGTAGGATGAGAGACAATAGGCACTGGGCTCAGCTCTTGGACCCTGGGCTCAGCAAAGGTGGCCTGAGCACTGGGCGTGTGGGCGGGGATTGGACTGATAGTGCGACCCCTCTGAGACTGGAGTAGGCGGCCTGTTTCCGAGGATGTCGCGGTGTCTGGTGTCTGGTGCTGGTGGAAGTGCCTGAGGGCATTTGCAATATGGAGAAGGGCATTCCTGGCACTTCAAGGACTGTAGGGTGCAGACCTTGTGGGCGAGGAGATTCCAGAGCCGGGTGTCCCACAGGAAGGCTGTCCTCAGGAGGGAGTCAGGCGGTCGCAGCACAGGGGGTCCCGGCAAGGTGCTCTCCTGGCGGAGGGGCAGTGGGAGGCGTCCTGGAGGGTGTGGTAGTCAACTGGAGTTTGACAAGAGTTATTCATTCAACAAATATTTGTCACACACCTACCTTGGGCACAGTACTGTATTCACCAGGCTAATGGAGGTGGCCGGTTTGGATAAAAGGAAATAATATATGTAGAACATGTGCCCCAAGAACATGAACATGATCATGAATGTGCATGGGTTATGCTGAGAGTCCAAAACTTTGTGGGCATTGAAACTTCTGAGGGCTGAGATTGACAGTAGAGCGGTTCAGTGCTGGGTATTCAGGGCCTCACATCCCAGGTTGGGAGTTTCTCCCAGGGATCTGGGGAGTCATGGAAGGGCTTTAAGCAGGGATGGGGCAAGATCAGAATGGTCTTGGAAGGATCCCCTTGGAGCTTGAAGAAGGTGAAGGGCTGGCAGAGCTGCTGGGTGGAGCTGGAGGGAAGCCGGAGGAAGCCGACCAGGCCTGAAGGAATCAGCGGGGCCCCAGGACTATGCTGGGTGTGAGGCCGCTGTGTTCTAGCTGGAGCAGCAGGGTTGTTCTGCTCTGAGCCCACGGTGTAAGAGTCGGGGAGAGCCGCGCTGACGGGGGGTTGATGTTTGACAGAAGCACGGAGCACAGTGTGCCCAGGGAGCTGATGAAAAAGCAGTTCAGATAAAAATTGTGGTGAGCAGGGAAGGGACAAAAGACTGGGAGAAGAAGCCTCAGGGCATCTGAGAGAGAGTGCTCAGTTGGGATGGCCACAGAGAGGGATCTGAGCTGAGCTCAGAAGGACAGGGAGGATCACACAGTTGGGATGCACATGGGGTGGAGCTCTGCTAGAAGCACGTGCCAGGAGCCTTGGTCCTCTTTCGGGAACAGCCATCATCAATTAGTGATGTCTGCTCTGGGTGGGGAAATGGCAAGACAGCAAGACCTTCTGGTTAAAGGTACTCTGTGGGTGGTGGTTTCGTCTGCCTGGCTGCTTTTGCCTCAGATAGAGGAGTTCTCCTGGTTTCTTCTTCCCCCCACCCTACACGTCCCAACCATCAGCAAGTCATGTCGGTGCCAGCCCCCGAACACATGTGAGCCCATCCACTTTTCCCTTTACTACCCCTTTCTTTGCTTGGACTATTGAAGTGACTTCTCAGTGGTTTCCCTGCTTCCCCCTCGCCCTTCTGTAGTTCATGTCTCATGTCCCTCCCTTCCCCCAAACTGGGCTAAAAGTCCCTCAGTATCTTCTTGCTCACAGATTTGAAAACACTGCTCCCTCTGATTTACAGAGCCCTGCCCATACATGCTGTAACCTCCAAGCTAATCTTACCTGTTTCTTCCCTTGGCCCGTTAGCCTCTGGCCACTCAGCTGTGCCAGTGCTCATTCCCAGTTTAGGGTCAGCAGGTGCTGTTACCTCTGCCTGGAATGCTCTCCCTCCTGCTCGCAGCTCATCACGTACTCACCCCTTTCCTGTGTTTTCTCGGTCTCCCTCTCCTATGTCCCTTAGCATTCTGATGTGTTCCTTGTGAGTTACCTGTCTCCCCCAGTGGCATAGACTTGCCATGAGAGGAAGGACCTTGCTGTCCTGGTCATGGCTGCGTCCCTGGTGCTTAAGAGTAGAGCCTGGCACATGGGGACTTAGGTCAATAGGCGGTGTAGGAGTGATGGAAGTATGGGGAGCAGAGACGATGGGTTTGGGGAGTGAAGATGGTACAGCTGATGCAGGGTGCAGTGCATTTGAGGTGCCTCCGGGTTGCTCCATGTCTGGGCCCAAAGCTTAGAAGGAAGGTCTGAGATGAAAGATTGGTGAGGATGTCGCAATTCTGGACTCAAGGGGGTGAGGTCTCTGTTTTGAGACCAGATGCAAGAGCAAAACGGCTCTGGGCAGGTGAGGGGTGGCAAGGAGAACTGAGTCACCCCCAGCAGGAGCCAGCATGGCTTGAGCCTTGGCCCCAGAGACACTGGGCTCAGTGGTCAGCTCTGATCCGGACTCCCTTCCATCCTGTCTAGGTTTACCAAGATTCAAAATACGAAGCTGACCATGAAGCGGGATGGCATTGGGTCAGTGCGGTATCAGGTCCTGGAGGTGTCTCGGCAGCCGCTCTTCACCAACATCACGGTGGACATTGGACGGCCCCCATCGTGGCCCCCTCGGGGCTGACACTAAAGGACAAAGTCTCCTGTGCCGAGGATTGCTGGCCAGAGGACTGACCTACAGCCTGGCTGGTGGCTGTCCCGCGGGGGATGCCCCAGGACTGAGACTCTGGGCTCTGTTTTCTGAGGGTCTTCAATAGGCCCCCCCCAGCTGCACCTGGAAGTTTCAGAACCCACTCTGGGGGCCTTCCCTCCTGAGCAGGCCCCTCACGTGTGGCCCCCTGGGGTCAGCCCTCCTTGCCCCCCCTCCCCAGCCCAGCCCCTCCCACTGTCAGGGTCGGGCCAGCCCCTGCACTGCCTCACCGAGTGGCCTGGGCTAGGTCACTCCACCTCTCTGTGCCTCAGTTTCCTCTCCCTTGAGTCCTCTCGGGCCTGGAAGAATGGGAGGTATGACTAGGGGGCAGTGCCACTTCCAGGGGGACTTCTCAGACCTGGGGACCCCCCTTGCTCCCAGGGGAGGGGAAACCTTTTTCATTCAACATTGTAGGGGGCAAACTCTGGTGGCCCCCTGCTGAGGAGCAGCCCCAGGAGGGGACCAGAGGGGGTGCTGTGTTACTGCCTGGGATCTTGGGGTTGGGCTTTGCATGGGTGGCAGGTGGGACTTGGGTCAGTCAGTCTGCTTCCCACCTCCCTGTCTCAGAGAGAAGGCAGTAGCCCCAGGGCCAGCTTGTGTTTGTATATTGCACAGAAACTTGTGTGGGTGCTTTAGTAAAAAACGTGAATGGAGCAGCCCCTTCGTCTGTTTAGTGATGGGAATCTGGGTCCGTGGATCCCGACCCTGGGTGTATTGTGGGAGGGCGCATGGCCCAACCTGCCGGTCTAGCCCGGGTTGTCCGCCCCGACCCCATCCAGGCCCCTCCTCCAAGCAGTGCTCACTGCACTCACGCCAGCTCTAAGGAGAAAGGTTTACTCTGCCCTGCCTCTGAGACAGAAGAGGCAACGAAGTGATAAACCCAGCGGACTCAAATTTCTAAATTCTTCCACCTGTCCCAAAGCTGAAATTGGCCAGGGATGAGCTCAAAGTATCTGGGGTCAGGACCCTGTGGGTGGTTCGGACTCCAAAACCACCTATCCGCTGTGGGTTGGACTCGCGGCGAGCGGTGTGCGGCCTCCAAGAGTTGGAGTGGAGGGGGCGGGGCCTGGGGTAGCGACACAGTTTCCCGGGTGACAGCTTCACGGAAGAGGCGGGGCTAGGGCCCTGGTCGCCACTGCCCTACTTCTGCGGGCCGTGATCAGGCACGGCGGCGCCCCCGAGAGTCAGCCAGAAACCGGCGGCTGCAGATCAGGTAATTTGATTGTGGGTCCTGGCGGCAGAACAAGGGTGGTTTTTGGAAGAGGCCGGCAAACGTGACAGCGTAGGGGCGTGGCCTGTGAGGTCGGGTGGGGCGGTGGGCGTGGCCTGGCTCAGAAGCCCAGCCCGGGTGTCCCGCAGGTCCAAGCTAGCACTGTCGGGTCATGCCTGGGGACTCCCCATCGATTTGGGATCTGGTAGAGGAGCACGTTCCGCTCCCGGAGCTGCCCGAAGTGAAGAGGATTCTGGGGGAGACGACGGTGGACCTGAGCCGGGAGCTGCGGGCAGAGGTGGGGCGAGTGGGAAGGTGGGTCACATCCCAGGTCCGCGCCACCTCTCGGGTGATTTCCCCACTTCCTCTGGGTTCCTGGCTGTGCCGGTTAATTCGAGATCCTGCTGGATCTCACAGTCCGCCAGTCCTCTCCCATTTGGCTCTCCCTTTCTCCCCATTCCTGTCAGCCCTTCTCACCTCCGCCACTTCCCTCCCCAGTCTCAAGGTGTCTTAGTTCTCCCTGCAGGTGCTGATGTTACGGTCCCTGCTAGGAGAGGCTCGATCCTCCCAAGTCTCTGATTCCCGCCCCACCTCTGAAGCCTCCTCCCTTCTGGCACCACCGCCCGTGCTAAGAGATCTCGTGCGCCAGGAACTACGGCAGCTGCTCCAAGGTCTCCGCCAGAAAGCCATCAATGAGGGCAGGTGGGAGCCTCAGATCTGGGGTTGGGCCCGGGTCCCCAACACTCAGATCTGCACCTGACAAGGGGCCAGGGTTGCCTTTCCTGTGGCTTCCCAGAAGGAGCACCTGAGTTTCCTTCGTGTGCACCTTCCGCAGGGACCAGACCCAGGCTTGGGTCCGGTGTAGCCCCAGGGTCCTGCGCTTTGCCTTGGAGGAGTCCAGGTGTGATTTTCCAGGACAGGAGATATTCCAGATGAGAGCTGGTGAACCCAGGTAAAGTGGTCATAGGAGAAGAGGGCGCTGTCCCTGCTTGGCAGGAGGGCCCCAGCTTATTGGTGGGTCCCATCTGGCTCCATGCAGGAGTCCTGGTCTGGGGCCTGACACTCCTACCTCCACTTGTGGCGAGCATGAGCACGAGCACATGAGGGCTGCAGAAGCCCTGGAGACACCCGCCCAGCCTGGGGCAGGCAAAGCGTCTTGGAGAAAGTGACTGTCCAGTAATCATGTGTTCCTCAGACTTATAGAACAGGAGCGAGGGCTGGACTAGAGAGGGCTGGGGCATGAATGAGATAAATGAGCAGGGCCGTGTTCATAAGAAGTGAATGGTAGCAACTTATTTTTTAATTCTCACACAAGCCGGTGAGGTGGGTGATGTTCCCATGTTGCAGATGAGGAAACTAAAGCTCAGAAAGAATCAATTTTCCCGGGGGTGGCAGAGCCCATTTGCAAACCTAAGCTCCAGAACTCCTCCTCTTTACACCATACAATATTGTTTTTGTAAGAAAAGACACAAATCATCTAGCAGAAGTGGCATTAGTGTCCTGAAGGCCTCAGGTGAGGCAACATGGAGAGAGTGATATTGACTTCATCTCCTAGTAGCTGTCACAGGGACCTCAGTGTTATCAAGGACCAACTGAACATGTCCAACATCGATCAGGTTACCGGACACCTGCGGTGAGGCCCCCAAGTGGGTAGTGGGGGTGGAGACAGGGAGCTGGGTAGATGAAGTGCTGGGATGGTGAGAGAGTAAAGGGAGGCAGCATACCTGGGTAGGGGAGGGGAGCCATAAGAACAGGCTGAAAGGGGGAAAGGGCAGGTTGTTGCAGGGCTGGCGAGGTTGCTGCCAGGAAGTAGGCAAGCATGAATGCCAGCCTGGGCCATGGCCTGAAGATTTTTATCTTGAGTTGGGATGGGGGAAAACCACAGAAGAGTTTTAAGCAAGGGAAGGGCCGTGATGTGGGGGAGAATGGAGGCCAGAGGGGTTGCAGGCCCAGTGCGGTGGTACAGAAGAAATAATGGTGCCTGTCGGGGTGGGTGCAAGGAGAGGACACAATCTGCCCAGGAGGAGGCTTGGCAGGGGCTGGAAGGCTGTGCTGGGCAGCAGAGGGTAAGGTGGGCTGAGAAGGGAGGGCCTGGAGGGGCTCCCAGTGAGGCTGAAGGTTGGGGCCCTCTGGAGGGTTTGCTGAGACCTGACTCGGCCCTTTGGAACTGCTTCTGGCTGCTGCACTCCCACGTGTCCCAGGGGCCTCCTGGAGGAGGAGTGTCGCACCTTGGAGAGGGAGATCCCTATCCTGCAGGTGAGCCGCAGCTCTGGATCCCCCTGACCTCCCAGCCTTTCTACTGAATATAGGTCCAGCCACCCCTCACCTGGTGTATGAGCCACGTGTGTGTGTGTGTCTGTGTGCGTACATGCATATGAAGGCTATGTGAGCCCTGTGACCATTTCTCACGGGCGCACGTTTTGTGTGTGTGAGTACAGAAGTCCAAGATTCCAGCGGAGCCCTAGATTAACCTGCTGGGTTTGCTCCCCAGTCTTTTCTTTGCCTTCTTCTCTTCCCTGAGTCTGGGCCCAAGCCAGCCACTACCTTGCTAAGCTGGGCTTTTCAGGGGGGGGGTAGTGTTCCCCAGGGCTCAGGTGGTACCTGGACCCTGCCAAGGAGGTCTTGGTTTCTGTGTTCTTCCCTGCCCTATCCCACCCCTGCTATGGGGCCAGAGCACTGAGCCAGCTCTCCCTACAGTGCTGCCTGGAAGAGGAGTACACAGGGGTATCCCAGCCCTCTGGAGCAACCTTAGAGCCCACCCTGGCAGGTGAGAAACCTGAGCAGAAGCCTGAGAACCCAGCCTCCTCCCTGCCCTGCTCCTAGGCATACCCTAGGAGAGCTGGGAGCCGTGTCTGAGACGGGCCTCTCCTCCAGAACTAAAGGAACAGAAGGCAGCCATGCAACAGGAGCTGCAGGCACCTCTGAGGGCTAACTGCGTTGCCCCAAGCCACAGGTAAACCAGATGGACTGCTGGACAGGGTGGGCTAAGGGTCAGGCTGTGGCCCTTAGTGGCTACTCCTTGTTCAGGCAGCAGCCTTTGGGATCCTCCATCCAGGGCCTCAGACCCTCGCCTTACCTCCATGGAGCTGCTGGAGTTTGGGCCGGGCCTCTCCAGCGATGCCTACCTGCTCCTCCTCTGGAACACAGGCCTCAAGGCCTGGCTGCCACCCGCCGCTGGGGACGGAAGCTTCAGTGCAGTCCCAGGAAAAGGCCGGCTTCTACCTCAATGTCCAGTGCAGTGCCCTAGACCCCAACCTGACAGGCTGGGCATGAAGGCGGCTTTGGCTTCTGCTGGAACTCACCCCATCTGCTACTGCCACTTCTCAGTTGCCATGGCCCAACCTGCTTGAGATCTGGTCTTGGATAGGACCCTAAGGCTGGCTGTCTGTCTGACCCTCACCCCACCCCCTTGCCAAGGCCCTGGTATTAGGTCCTGACCATCATAGCCTTTGGTCTTTCTTCTCTGAGGCTTCCAGAGAGGCCTGATGAGTGCAGACCATGCAGAAGTCTCATCCCAGCCCCCACTCTTGTCTCTCTGGGGCACCCAGACAAAGCACAGTGGCAGCTCAGAGACAGGAATAGAAATTTCATTAAAATCTATGGACTTTAAAATCCTAGTGGTGCATGGACGGGCAGGGATGGGTGGTGCACCGTTATTGCTACAGAAAATTAGGGGTGGCTCTGTCGGGGCTGTCACTGCACAGAGGGGCACAGGGGATGGACAAATGGACACTGCAGGGCTTGGGAGGAGGAGCTCTGGCTCTGGAGAGGGGATGGTACGCAGCCCGATTTGGGAAGATGGGGCCATTGGCCTGGTGGGAGGAGGGCAAGGGGCCGTCATGTAGGGTCCTTTCCCCAGGCTCTGGGCTCAAACCTCCTGCTGAGCAGCTCTCCACCCCGACCCCAGAGACTAGTGCTTTGGGCAGGCTGCTGAGTCACGGGCCTCTGCTGGCCGGGCCTGGCAGCAGGGCTGGACTGACACTGGGAAACCCCAGAGCAGCAGAGTGAGGTGCAGGCAGGCCTGGAAGACAGATTGGGCCTGAGGCTGGGGCCAAGGGAGTGGCAACCACAGATAAGACAATTTTTACAAAAATAATTGCACAGACAAACAGGGCTGGGTAGCACAGCCTGACGAGTAATACTGCACAGCCCCACCCCCTCACCCTGCCCCGAGGCGGGAAGACCCCACCTTGCCTGGGCAGAGCCTGGGGTCTGCTCTGAGGGCAGGAACACTGGACAGGAGGCTGGAGGCCCAAGGACAGAGACAGGTAGGGGGTCCACCCAGAACCTCAGCTCAGGGCAGAGTGTGGGGGCATCAGAGGCCACATAAAGCGCAGTAGGCCTCTGGGGACCTGGCCTGAGACCCCTTCAAAGTGCTTTGGCCCCTGACCTGGCAACCCTACCTCCTCCCTGCCCCACTCCCCCAGCTTCTATCTTGGCATCCAAAGGACCTGTAAACACTGGGGACACGAGCACAAATGACCGCACTAGCAGTGGTGGCCAAGGTGACAGCAGCCGCCCTGGTCAGGGCACGGCGGGGGCAGGCAGTGACACCTGTCCACTGCCCCCAGTCTCTCTGGCGGGAGCAAAGGGCGGGGCTGGGGCGCTCCCTGGCAGCGGCGCTCATATCCGGGAGTCCTGCAGACGGTTGGAGCCGTTACTGCCCACCAGGGGGATCTGGGCCTTGTCCGGGTGCAGCGGCTGGGCCTCCAGCCCGTCTTCAGGAGAGGGCAGTATGGTGGGGGCATAGCGCCCAGTCCGGTGCTCCAGGAGGGCAGGGCCCCAGTCTCTGCTTGGCTTTGTGGCATTTTTCAAACGCTGCAGGAGAGGTGGGGGTAGAGGGTGAACAAGGCATGTCCAAGGGAGCCCTAAAGCCCCAACCATCCACCCCCTCCCGTGTCATCTGGCTGCCCTGTCCCCCTACCCCTCACCTGGAGGAGGGTGTCCCCATCTGTGCGGCAGAGCTGGAACAGGGCGTAGAATGGGATGCAAATGACGGAGGACAGCGCCATGAGGAAGCCGATGGCCACTGCCCAGCCTGGATACTGGTAGTGGTTGTAGGTGATTGGACGGTACTGGATCACCGTGAAGATGAGAATGAACTGCAGAGAGTGGGAGATGGGCGTGGGTATGAGGCCCACCCAGCCCTGCCCAGCCTCAGACCTCCGTCAGCACCCCCTCCCTTCTCCAGTTTCCCCAAATAAAAAGAGGCATTGGGGGAAGAGTGGGGCCAATGCCAACGTTTGGGTAGTGGAAGAAGCAGACGGAACCAGGGGTTCAGGGCATGATGGGCAAGTTGGCACCATGGGAGAGGAGAGGCTGGCTTCACCACAATTCTGAACCAGCCCAGGAACAATGAGGCTGCTGTCACTTCTGGAAGTCAGCTCCACCCAAAGACTCGCAATAGCTCCCTATGGAAATAAGGCCACATTCCTGGTCTTTTGGGCTTTTATTTCCTCACTTCGAGACCTCAGCTGATCTTTCGGGCCACTTACCCTCGTCTCAGTGTCTCAGCTACACCCAGCATTTTCTACCCTTTTCATTTACTCTGGAGAATCCTCCTCTACGTCTTCCTCTGGCTAACCCTAGGCAGATGCCACCTCCTTCAAGAAGCCTCTCAGATTTCCTGTCTCCTCCTCCTGAAAGGCATTTTCCATCTGTTAAGCATGTGTTTGATGGTCCTGTAGACCTGGGATTGCATCAGCTCTGGGTCTCCAGGGCCCGGCACATTTCCTGGCACAATCTCACTTGCTGACTTGAACTGACTTGTGCAGAGAGGTGGGAGTGATGGGGCAGCGGGGAGGGCGAAGTCCTGCCTGTCTACGGCTGTGGGCAGCCTGGGGAGGCTCCAGAGGCTAGAAACAGTGGATGCTCTCAGGTGCCGCCCTGGAAAGAGTGAGGTGAGAAACAAGCCTGGCCGCCCCGCAAAGGAGAAAAACTAAAGGAAGTAATAGCTGTGTCAGGTGGTTACTAGGCTTATTGGGCAGGGGTGGGGGGTGGGGTGCTGCTCCCCAGCAGGGTTCAGCATTTGCCTCCTCAGCCCTCAGCCAAGTCCCAAAGCTCAGGCTCCTCCAGGCTTCCCAGTGACCAAATGCTGGAGGTCAGGGCCCACCTTCATCGGTGGGGGGGCCCTTCCTGGGACCTAAATGTGGTAGGAGTTTATGACAGGTTTTTGGAACGAACCCAGATCCTGACCTAGGTGTGGACAAACCCCTTACTGGAACTGCCAAAAGGACGGAGTTTGTGAGACAGAGCTTTTCAGAGACAGGAAGAAGTAAAGCCTCCAGAGGAGACAGGACAGCCTGGAAATGTGTCCACAGAGCCTGGAACCCTTACTTTAAGGTGAGCTTCAGCCTGGCTTTCTGTGCAGAGAGAGGGCACTGCCCACTTCGCCTTATTCTCTCAGACACCCTGGGCCCAGGCTGAGGCTGCCCCTCCTTGTGCCCACCTCCTTCCTGCCACCTGCCCTGCCTCTGCTGGTACCCTAGATCTCTCCCCAGGTGGGGATGAGCTCCCGCCAGGCGGGTCAGGCCCCACAGCCAGCCCCAGAGAGTGCTTGGCGGCAGTGCCTTCCCTCCTGGCCTCTCTCCATTTACAGGAGACTTCCGCTCCTCCTGTTTCAAAGCTGGGCCAGTGGCCAGAGCTGGCTGCCTGTGCCAGGCTTGGGAAAATCCCACACCCCATAAGGTGGAGGCCTCAGCCCTCAGGGGCCTTTCGTTCAGAAACATGAGCCAAAGTGGAAACCTGATGCTGAGCTCCCTGTGGCACAGAGGAGTTGGGTGTGACAGAGGCACAGCTCTGGACACTGCCGTCCACACGGGCTGACCCCTCCGTCACTCAGAGATGGCCCCGCCCCTTCTCTGCGGAGTGACCATTACACATCAAACCCCTTGTGCCCCCACTTCCCACCCTGAGCATAAAGAAGCAAAATCTAAAGGAAGCAACAACTCCCTCCTGTGGTGGTTTCCAGGGTGGCCCTGGCTCAGCCGCAGGCTCCTGACTGCACCACCTGCTTTGAATAGTGGCATTGCCTCTTATTAGCAGGGTAACCTTGGGTCACTTACTTAACACCTCCATGCCTTGGTTTCCTCATCTGTAAAGTGGGGATAATAACAATACCTTGGAGACCTGTAGTATGTGAGTTAATATACAGTGTGCGCAGAAAGTGCCTAGGGCCTGGCCATGGTGTGAGTTCTCACCACCAATTCAGCTCTCAGCAGGTGTCCCAGGTGTTGAATGTTGGTGGAAACCATGACCTCCCCCTCCCAAGCCAGAACACTTCAGTGCCTGAAAGGCTGCCCCTGAGGCTGAGCTGACACCTGACTCCAAAGGCCTGCCTTTGGGACTCTCATGCATTCACACCACGGAGCCCCAGCACCTGGGGGCACCTCGGCTCTGATTGATTGGAGACAGATGCTCAGTGAGGCTAACAGAGGCTGACAGCAATGTCAATAATGGTTCCTGAGGCCCCTCTGGGGATGCCAGGCAGGAACATCAGGGAGGGAGGGAGGGCCAACTCTTCGATGCTGCCAGCCTGCTTTCCCTTCCAGGCTGGACACTGTCTTCAGTCAAATTCAAGGCTCTGTGCTCCCTTCCTAACTCAAGGCCAGGGTCTGGGTGGTCCTGAGCCTCCACACACCTGTCTCCTCATCCCTCCCTATCCCTCCAGGTTGCCCTCCACATCCCACCTTGGCCTCCTGGATCTTGTCTGACTGTGCAACCTCCCTCAGACTACAATGACCAGAGCTGGGCACTCCCGTGGGAGCACTGGCCAGGTGGATGGGCTCCTGCTCTCCCGCCACTGATTCCCAGGAGAAGGATATTTGCCAAGAGGCAGAGGCCAGCCTGGGGACTTACGAAGATGATAGCCGGAGAGATGAAGCGCCAGCAGATCTGGAAGAAGAAGGGCGGTGGGAACCCCAACATCATCTGGATGTCCTGAAAGTAGTTCCGGTGTCCTGGAGAGAGGGGTGTCAGTGGGCTGGGTGGCCCAGGGCTGGGGCTCAGGAGGCCATGGACGTCAGGCACTTACCGTAGATGTACATGATGGACACACACATGATGCAGGAGATGACGACCAAGGAGAAGCTGGCCGCGTAGTTGTCCATTAGCAGCAGCCAGTAGATGCCTGCCTGTGGGCCAGCGGGCAGCTGAGTCAGAGGTGCTGGGGCTAAGCTCCCAGACCCGCTATTTCCTCATTCCCTGGCACCTCCAGCCCAGTCTTCCCCTCAGTTCCTACTTGGCTGGTGAGGGGGATGCCCAGCAGGAAGCCAGCCACAGCCACGCCCAAGGTCACATAGGTCTTTTTCTGCAGGATCCACTCATTCCCCACCTCATCCACAATGGCTGTCACCAGCGTCTCTAGGAGGCAGAACTGCAGGGTACGGCCATCAGAGCAGGGGCCTGACCTCTGCGCCCTCTCTTCCCTCCCCAGTCCCACACGTTGTACCTGAGTGCCCAGCCCCAGCAAGATGAGCATGAAGAAGAAGAGCAGGGACCAGAGCGGGGAGATGGGCAGCAGTGTGAGGGCCTCTGGGTATGCCACGAAGGCCAGGCCAGGGCCGTGGTCTGCCACGCGGGAGACGTCCACACCCAGGTGATTGGCCATGAAGCCCAGGATGGAGAAGATGACAAAGCCAGCATAGACGCTGGTGGCACAGTTAGTGATGCTGATGATGACGCTATCCCTGATGGGGAGGAAAACAGGCCAAGTTAAGGGCATGCAGCTTGCTTCCCTCTGCCCGGTTAGGGCCAAGAGAGGACTTGGAGACAGGGAAAGTTCTAGGAACGAAGGTGTCCTCAACCTCTTTTCTGATCTGTGCTGGCCCTTTTTAAGTGCGCCAGAGGCTCTTGAGTCCTCACAGATCCCTGGGACATCACTGTCCCCACCCCCTCTTCTCTCTCCTGCCAAGGCTCTCTCTCCATCCTCTGATGACCCCAACCAGACCCAGCATTCCCAGGACCTCAAGGCTGTAAGGGGAAGGCGGCCCTGGTGGGCCAGGAGCTGCCCTGGCCTGGTAGTCTGAGGGAGCCGGGCCAGGCTGCGGGGAGGGCAGGGGACGGGGCAGGCGAAGGGGCAGGCGCCGGGCTGGCCGGGGGGTCGCACCGGTAGCAGTTGTTGTGGAACTTGTTGTAGGAAGCCATGGTGATGAGGCCTCCCCATGCGCAGCCCAGGGAGTAGAAGATCTGGGAGGCCGCGTCTCCCCATACCTATGAAACGGGGAAGGCCAGCGAGGAGCTGTGGTCAGAGGCAGGCTCCTCTCTGTCCCTCCCCATCCCTCCCCGTCCCTTCCAGGTTGCCCGCCCCATCCCACCTTGGCCTCCAGAATCTTGTCCCACTGTGGGGTCAGGTAGTACATGATGCCTGTGAAGGCTCCTTCCAGGGTTACGCCGCGGACGAAGAGGATGGTCAGCACCACATAGGGAAACGTAGCCGTGAAGTACACCACCTGCGCGAGACGGGCCCCTGGACGCCTCTGCGCTCTTCCTGCCCTGAGTGCCCCCTCCCTGGCCCCAACCACCACTCATCCCCTCCCGTGGCCATTCATCACCCCTCTACACACACACACACACACACATACACACACCCCAGTCAGGGGAGGCAGGACCTTCCTGGGTGGGCACAGACCCTGTCAGGGGGAGGGTGCTTACTTTCCCTGAAGACTTGACCCCTCGGATGAGGCAGAGGAATACGACCACCCAAGAGACGCCAAGGCAGCCGAGGAGGGGCAGTCTCACCTCCCCAAAGTCCCCGATGTCATTTGACAGCTTCAGCACGTAGAGCCTGGGGAAGGGGATGCTCTGTCACTGAGCGCCAGCCCCCATGCCCAGCAACAAATTCCCGAGGCCCAGGACCCAGCCTGGCAGCTCCCTTTTTTCTCATGAGGTACTAGGAACCCCTTTGTGAGATAGGAGCTACTGTGGGGCCCCAGCTCTCTCTGTCCACTGCCCCCAGGGGGTCCACTGCTTGCAGCCTCTCCCAGGACCTGCAAAGGCTCCTGGGAGCCACACCCCAGGCCCGGGCCAGACCTCCTAAACCCCTGGGGTATGGAGGTCTCTCTGCCCCGACTCAGGCCCACCACTGACCCTTACTTGTGCATTTCCCCATTCAGTCATGCCCTCTCCTCCAGACTAGACACATCCTATCAGGTGTCACCTCCTTCAGGAAGCCTTCTGGGAGCTTTTCATCCACATTAGTCTCCTCCATCTCTGAGGAGCCATGGGAGGCAGCAGAGTGCCGAGTAAAGACCAGAGGCCTGAGGCACTCAGGCCAAGTCCCCCCCCCCCATACACACACACATGCACGGCTCCATCTGGCACATGGAGCCACGCCAGCTGCGCTCTTTCGGTCACCTGGACATTTCTGTGCACACACAGGTGTGTGAGCTGTAAAGTAACACAGGGCCTCAGGTTTAGAAAGGCCTAGTGCTTAGTTTAATGCTCTGCCACTGCCATCTTGAAATCCCTAACACATTTGAACAAGGGTCTTTACATGTTCATTTTGCCCCAGGCCCACAGATCACGCCGCGGGCCGTAGTTCCTCACTTCCTTCAGGTCTTTACTCAGGTGTCCTCTTTGCCAAGCAGCCTTTTCTAGCTGCCCTGCTTAAAACTGCAGCCCTGGCCCAGGCCCAGCACTTCTCACTCCCTTCTTTGTTATATTTCACTCCACGGCACACATCTCCTTCTATCACACTATGAATCTCACCCATTTCTGTTGTTTGTCATCTGTCCGCCATGAAGGCAGGGACTTTTGTCTCTGTTCACTGACGTATCCCCCAGTACCTAGCACAGTGCCTGGCGTAGGGCAGTGCTCAGTAAATATTTGTTGCATGAATGGACAGGCGTTGTAGTAAAAGAATTGGGAGGTAAAAAGGGGAAACCTCGAGGGAGGCCGCTGTGGTTGGTACTGTTGTCCAGGCTAAAAATGATGAGCAAAGACAAGCTCCTGAGCCTCAGCTTCCTCATCTGTGCAATGGGCACAATGTTCACACCAGCTCAGCATAATCTGTAGATAAATTTAGGTAAATACAGGCTCCCTTTTTTCTCCTCAAAATTACGATCTCTCAGCATAGCTCATTCTTAGGTATTCTCACCTTTTTTTCCTCCAAATCAGTTCTCAAACCTCATGACAGCACTTTTAATACCTTGTGATAAGAAGTTACTCCATACTTCATGGGACATGTTGCCAGGCCTGGGATTTGGTACTTAGTTGGCCTGTCTGCCTGTTACACTTACAAGCACTTTGGCCGACTTTCCCCACGTCGCCTTTCACACAGTGACCTGCAGAGGGCGCTGCCCAACACTTCCCTCACCTGACAAAAGCCTACCACAGCCGTGGTTCATTAAACAGGCATCAGAGCCAAGACCTGGGCTATGGCCCCTCCAGGCTCTCTGTTGATTGAGGAACCACAAACAAAAGGATGGGAGAGGTTCAGGAGCTGTGGAACCACCAAGGAGGGGTTCCTGCTCTCCTTCAGCAGTGCCTTCCAATCTTTTTTTCTTCGTGGCACATAGAAAAAAATATTTTTGGCTCACAGGGATGAATGGATAAGTCATTCAAACTTGAAGGCAGCTAGGCTGGGGACTCGGGGCTGCCTAGACCCTGCCTGACAAAGGGAACATCTGGTTGAATAGCTCTGCCCGCCAGAATAGCCAGGGGGTCATTCTGCTGCTAGCACTCCCAGTCACTTCAAACACCAGCATGGAAAGTAAAGAAATGATTTCTTGTTCAAAAGATTTTTTTAACCTTAACTATATATGTTAAACTGATAGTGTTTTATACCACTTTTTATCACAATACTAGGGATTAGAGTTTAGAAGGATAACCTGGAAACCAAATAATGGATTTGATTTTTATTTTTATGGCACCATATTTAGTTTGGGGTTTTTTTTGTTTGTTTTGCTTTAGGACTAGTGTTTTTGCAATCAAACATTTTATCTAAAAACTCTTGGCATCCAACATAGGTACAAATTGTTTCTTAACGCAGAAAATCTCTGGAATAATTCTGTGTTAGTTTTAAATTTCCCAAACCACATGGTAAGCACCTTGGGAACAAGACATCCTAATTCATGTCTTTGCTTCTCCAGCAGTGGGGGTCACTGTGCCCACTGAGCGCCTGTCACTGTCCTTCATGGTTTATGCTGCATCATCTCAGTCAGCTTCACAACAACCAGGTAGGTGCTGTGAGCGTCCCCAGTTAATGGATGGACAGCTAAGGCTTAGAGAGGTTTGGTGACTTCCCAAAGCCACACAGCTGGTAAATGGCAGAGCCAGGACTTAAATGAGGCCTATGGGGCCCCAGAGCTGCCATGAAGACACTGGGAGAGGACACTGGGATCTGAGGCCCACTGGGCATTGGGTGCCGTGCTGGTCACCGCAGGGACCTACAGGCAGGGAGCAGTCAGGCCAGTGCACAGAGGCCTGTAAAGCAGGACTAAGTAATTGGTGAGAGAGGGGCCCCATGGGCCAGATGGTCAGCAGGAGGCTGACAGGGGCCCAGAAATCCGCCCTTGGGGCTTCTATCACTTTAGAGGAGTTGTTTAATCTTTCTTTGGACTTGCTTTCCCCATTTGTAAAATGGGACTATTTTCTAATTTCTGCGCAAGCTAGTTTATGGTGTTGTTGTGGGTCTCCAATGAGATCATGCAGCTTTCCAAGGGGCGTTGGAGAGTGTGGACCAAGAACACCTGCCCAGCGTCATTGGCCTAATTCCCACCAGGCACCAGGCACAGAGGAGCCCGATGGGACTCAGAGCACAGGCCCTGACACAGCAGTGCTGCCTGGTTAGTTCCTTAACCTCTGACCTTCGGCCTCTGAATTTGAAAAATAGGGATGGTGATATTATGAGATAACATGCCTGGCACATAGTAGATGCCCTAGGTATGGGGATGCTCACTCCTCCCCTCCTTTCGAAGCCAGCCTGGGCAGCCCTCCCAAGGGTCATTTTCCCAGGTTCCCCAGAAGGGGGCAGCAGGGAGACATCCTGCAGGTCAGGCTCCAGCCCTGGCTGAGAAGTAGAGTTCAACCTGCCACCTAGTGGGCCCCCCACCCATGACCAGTTTTCTTCTTCCCCTCTGATTGCACTGGATAAAGTCCCCAGAGCTCTGCCCTGGGTGGCCCTGCAGGGCCAGGGATCCCTGGCAGACAGCCCCATGGCAAGCTTTTCTGGAGGCGTGGGTGGGGCTTTGTGCATCTGGGAGCTTCTGAGGAGGTTCACCCCCAGGCTAGGACAGGTTGCCCAGCCCCCACCATGCCTCAAATGCAGTAGAATACATACATGGGTACTTCTTTGCTTAGTTCTCCCATCAGATGTGAGCTCTGGAAGGGTGCTGTATGTGTGTCTTGCTGCCCTCTCTGTCTTTCCTCCTAGAGCCTGGTACCTGGGAGGTGCTCAGGAAATGACCTGTCCAGTGACCGAGTCTGCCTGCTGTCTACACGGTGAGCCCTCCATTCCCAAGTGAACCTCTTAGCCTCTTTGAATGTCTACGGCCCAGCACGGAGGCGGGCACAGGGAAGCTGGGCCTGCAGTGTGTGAGCTCCGGCACTGGGCTTAGAGGACATAGACCTGCTAGGACTTCCAGTGTCCCTGGGACCTCGGTCATCTGTCCAAGGCTCTCATCACCTAGTGCAGAAAGCCTCAAGCCTTAGCCTGGCCTGGGCACCCCTGCACCTTGTGACGCCTACAGGCTTCTTCTGACACTCAGTGTCCCTCCTGCCCCAACCCCAGATCCAGTTTGCCATCTCCTGGCCTCTGTGGACCTGCTCATGTCTCTCACAATCCCTTCTCCCCCCTCCCTCCCTCCTCTGAGAAGCCTTCTTAGCCCCCTCCTTTTGCCTCCATCCTCTCAGGAATGACTGCTACCCCGTTGTACCCCCACCATGGGCCCATGCATACCTGCACTGAAGCACCTGCCCCTGCTGTGATTAGCTACCTGTCTCCCCGCTGGATGGGGAACTTCTCAGGCAGGAGCCCTAGGCCATTCACATCCATGGGCACACGGGGCCTGGCGGAGCTATGCAGTGAATGTTTGTGGAGTGAATGAATGAGGCTTACGCACCAGCCGCCAAAGCCCTCTGCCCAGGTGCTCCCCAATAGGACATGGGATTTCCTCCAGGATGTCCTGCTGTGCCCTCACCCCCACCCAGGTGGGACTAGGTGCTCCAGAACACCTCCAGCAGCAGCTGCCCTTCGGCCGGCTCTGAGACTCTGGTCTCTGCGGCCACAGAGCACAGCAGCAACAGGCTGTCTTTTCGAAGTACAGCTGGAGGATGACAGCCTTGGGCTCAGGAAACTTCCATGGCCCCCTGTGTTCTGCAGCGTTAAATCTAAGCTTAATTCTTGTAATATCTCCAGGAAGGTCGGTGCTCCCTCTGAAGCCACCTTAAGACTCACATCCTTGTTACTCCCATCAGAATGGGTTCCTCTCAGTCTCAGGACTGGCTGTTGCTCACCTGGGCCACAGGGCCTTTGCTCATACTGTTCTTCTCACCAGGAAGCCATCCCTCTTTCCCCTGACTCTCCTCTGCAGACTTGCCTGACCACTACTTCACAAAGATGCCCTAAGTCACCTGTCTTCCACCATTCTCTGGTGCATCAGCCTGTTCTGAACAGGCTGTGAACTCCTTACACCTCTTCATGCACCTCCGCCACACTCGGTGCCCAGCAGAGGGCTGAATGTGGTGCAGGTACCCTCCCGAGTCTGCAGACTATTGCCTGATGGTGAAAGGGAGGGCTGAGGGTTGACACCAGGTGCGACCCCCAGCCCAGGTCCGTCGGGAGCCTCACCTCCAGTACTCCTCGCTGGGGCTGGTCCTCTGGAGGGTGCGGTTGAGCAGGTGGGAGACGTTGCTGGGCAGGGCAGCAGACTGCGAGCCGTTGGTGAGGTTGGAGGTGTCCAGCACGCCGGCGCAGTCCGGGGAGTTCCAGGGGTTGTTGCAGTAGGCCCAGGGCAGCACATGTGTCATGGAGGAGAAGAAGTAGTAGAAGGCGATGCAGATGACCACGTTGTAGTAGATGCCAATGTACGTAGACACCACCATCATGCCATAGCCCACACCTGGGAGAGGGCGAGGACAGCAGCAGGCTCACACGTCTCGCTGAAGGAGGCGAGGTGAATTTTAAAGGGCCCACGGGGCAGGCTTTCATGGAAGGCCACAGAAGGGACAAGTCCAGGCCTCGGCAAGGGCAGGCAGGGGGATGCAGAGGTTTTGTGTATCCATGTGGTAGGAGGGAAGGGTGGAGGCCAAGCAAACACGGACCCCAGCACGTGTCCATGGCCTGGCCATTGATGTGAGGCGTGGGTCAGCACCAGGGCTCCAGCGGGGTTGGCAGTGTTTGTACAGATGGGTGAGCCTGCACAGCCCCCAAAGGCCCATGTGAGTGCATGTGTGTGCATGTGTACTTCGCCCAGTCCTCACCTTTGAACATGGGGCTGATCCTCCAGACCCCCAAGCAGCCCTGACTTGCAAACTGGCCGAAGGAGAGCTCCATGAAGAAGAGAGGGATCCCGCAGAATATCAGCATGATGAAGTAGGGGAACATGAAGGCGCCTGGTGGGCAGGGAGAGGGCTGGCTCAGGGGCAGCCTGGCGGGGATCCCCCCCTCTTCCTGCTTCCAACGGAACAGCCAGACTTTTATGATTGACTAGGATCCAAGGAGGGTGTGCAGGCACTGAGCAGGAGCCTGGGTCTGAGGCACACTCCCCACGGCCTGTCTTTGATCTTGACAGAGGTCCCAGAAAGTCTGCTCTGAGCAGAACCAAGACCTGGAGCCACCATGTTTTGGTGGGATTTGATGGATTAGTTACTGGGACACTCAAATGTCCCTGAACTATTTAGGGGGGGTTGGGGTGCTTTTCTCCACCCCTCCTCACCTTGAGGCAGCAGGCTGGCCGGTCAGACCCAAGCAGGCTGCCAGGGCCAGGGGTGGCCTGTGCCTTAAGCAAAGGGCATCTAAACCAGGGATGGGGCCAAAGGAGATCAGGGCCAGAGGCCAGCCTGTCTGGAGTGAAGTCTGTGCCAGGGAGGGGCTGGCCCAGGCACTGATGGGTGGGCTCTATCCAAGTGGGTAGTCCCTGCCCTGTGCCCCCTGGGTACCTCCCCCGTTGCGATAGCAGAGGTATGGGAAGCGCCAGACATTGCCCAGGCCCACGGCATAGCCCACGCTCGTCAGTACAAACTCGATCTGGTTGCCCCAGTTGCCCCGTTTGAGGTTCTGGTCCCTCTTGGTGGCCTCGCTGGGCACAGCACCATTCTGTGGGGACAGGAAAGAAGCTACCATCAGCAAGGCATTTGTGCCTGATCCTCTGTTTCTCCCCCCATGGGGACACCATGGACCCTGCAAGCTCCCACCCCCCACACTGGGCTTCCCCTCTGCTGGCAAGAGCCACAGGCAGGCCTGGCAGAAGAGGGGAGCAGGAGGGAGTGACTGCCAGAAGGCATCAAGTGGGACCACTCTCACCAGCCCCCAAGTATCCCATGCTGGGGTCACCAGCCCACCTGAGGAGCTACTTCCAACATCTGACAGGTGAGACCCTGCGAGGGAGCTAAAGTCAAGAGCACCCCAGCCCCAGACCCTCCAAAACCTCCCCTTTCCCCTCTGGGTGAGGATCTTGGAATAGCTGAGCTTCATACCAAGCAGCCAAGTCAGGCTGGGCACAAAGGGGCCTGTGTCCAGACGGCCCCCCCACCCGTCGCCACTGCATTGCCAGGCTGAGCACGCTGCCCACAACAGGCGGCTGCAGAGGAAGAGATGCTGGACCCCTCCCCCAGCTGAAGTCTTTTTCCTGGGTGGGCAGGGCTGGAGGAGGACAGAGGGGAGCAACTGCGCTGGGCCAGACCTGGGGAGGGCGTGCCGGGACTCGGGATGGGTCCTGCCTGTGGCTGCAGAGGGGCCCTGAGGAAGCTGACCTGAGCTGGGTGGTGCTGGCCATGTGCCGGGGGTGGAGACCAGAGTTGTAGGCACCACGCCAGACTTGGAGGACAGACTCTGCTAGGGGAGACAGAGGGCATGACTCCAAGAAAGGGTCTCTGAGCTGAGAGGGGGAAGCTGCAGAGGATGCGGCTGGTCAGAGGCGGCTGATGAGATTTGCCCCAAGGGAAGGATGCCACACCTGCCTGAGGAGCTAGCTGCAGCCAGGGCTGGGGGGCCTGAGGCCTCACCGAGGGCGGCCCCCTTCGGGAGCCCTGCCACCACAGCTGGAACTGGCTCAGCAAGACCCTTTCTAAGTGTGAATGTGCTCTCCCTATGCCATGCCCCTCCCACCGCCCAGGTAAGCAGGAGATCAAGCCACCTGGAGCCAGAGACTGAGGAGTTAGAGGGGTATCAGGAAGACACATAGGGACCCTGAGCGTCACTGTCAGAGAAGCACAGAGAGTCCTTGAGTGACAGAGACAGCCTCGCAGAGATGGGCTATTCTGAGAGAAACAGGCAGGAGTGCCTGGAGAATGCCCAGGATCAGGGACAGAGCAGCGTGGCCTCTGAGGAGAAACCGGCAGTGACACTGACCTCAGCTTGAAAGAGACATATTCAAGGACAACTGTCGTGCTGGCCAATAAACAAAGAGGTCCGGTGCTCTGAACTGCTGTCGGACCCTGACATGGACTGACAAAGGCAGAGGGGAGGGATGGCTTCATGGGGACCAGGGCCTTCCAGAAAGGCGCTGGGGGTACAGACATGGCAAGCCTGGCGGGGGCCCCGGCTGGGTGACCCGGCTCCCACAGTGGGCACACCTGGTCCCTCCAGGCTTGCACACCATGGGTACCAGAGACCAGGCCCACTTGTGGGGCGACTGTCCTGCGTGCCCAACCCAGCATTGTCCCCACACAGACGCTGACCCTCACACCCTTTTGGGAGGTTTGGGGCACAGCCCTAGGAACTGTGGGGTCTCCTTCAAGAAGCAGCCAGAGCAACTGGCAGGCTAACGGAGCCAGTGTTCATTCATTCATGGAGTCATTCACGCAACCAGAGAGATGTACTAACATCTGCTGGGTGCCAGGCCTGGACCAGGCACTAGGAATTCACCAATAAACAGACACACTACCCACTCCAAGCTAGAAGTCTAGTGAGGAGTGAGCCATCGATGAAATGAGCAAATACATGATTTTTATATGCAACTGCATCCTGGCCACAGCGGGAAGTTTCTCAAGTTACAGCAGGATGGAGGAGGACAGGCGGTGAGGTGGGGCCAGGGTGAGGCCAGGGACGGCCACCCTGAGGCCGCAGCTCAAATGCCCGCTTGGCTGAGGGAGATGGTGGCTTGCAGCCCAAGTGCGCCCTCTGTGACAGACAGGCCCCTAAACCTGTCACCACCTCCCAGGGCCTCCTTTGGGACAGGCCTGGCAATACCACAGGGTCAGGGAGGCATTTTTTCAGAGGGTGTGTGGCCTGCTTAGGGTAGTTTATCCACCCCCAAACAAACCCCAACCAAATAGGGCTCCTGTATACTGACCCTACAATAACAGTTTCATTCTGTCCAGGCTTGTTTACTCAGGGGCACAATGGGGGATTGTGGCAGCTGCAGAGTGGGTGGGTGGGGTCACCGAGCAGTGGTCACAGCTGTAAGAGAGACAACCAAGGGCCCAGGATGGCCTCATGGGCAGGGAAAGGGCAAGGCCAAGGCCCCCAGCAGACCACGAGCTACCCAAGGCTTGAAGCCTGAGGCCTCTCCCGGCTCCAGCCCACACAACCAAGTGCAGCAGGAGCAGGCTTGGATCTCTGTGGCATGGAGGGGACTGTGAGGGCGGTGATGCTCCCAGCCACGCGCCCTGGGCAGCTGCTGGATGGAGCCCTCAAGGGCTAGCGCACCCAGTTAATGAGCAGCACGGCACTGGGCACGCGCTGATCAGTTGAGCTGTGCCAGGTGCCTCACGGAGAGGCTGGAGACCCCAGGACAGGGGCCTGGGTCTAGGGGTGGGGGTGGCGCTCTGGCGGGAAGTGTCCCACAATAGGGGTCTGCTGTGCAGAAGGAGCTGGAGGCCCGGGAAGTGGCACGCGGCAAGCGGTGCAAGAAGCTCCTGGCAGAAGCAGCACCATGTCTGTTCTCCGGCCCTGGGCCTCAGCACCGTGGAGCCCCAGTGGTGGCAGCTTGGATGCTATGCCTGGCCATGGAGCCGTGCCCGCAGCGAGGCCTCTGACTTCAGTTCCTGCATGAGCCGCATGGAGTGTTCAGGTGTCTTGGCTGGTGAGAGCTTAGTCCTCCGTGGAGGATAGAGCAAATCGACTTTTCTCCAAGAACATAAGAGGAAAGGGTCTCTAAAATGCACTGGGTTGGGTGGGGGCGGGGGTGGGGGGACATGGTTCCCAGAACTCTCCTTCCCTTCCTTCTCCAGACCCTCCTCTGGGGACTTCCTGCCACTTCCTGCCCTGGTAGCGAGTGCGTGGCTGGCGAACCTTTTTCAAGGCTGCACGGCTTTTACCTCCTTGCATAATCTTTCCAATCTAAACCTCTCATTTTTTGATCTGCTGGGTAGACGGCTATGTCACTGCTATTTACTGTCACTGAAGTGGCTGCCGTCTCTGGAGTTGCCCACGAAAGGACACCTCTGTGCTCATGGTCTGGCCCAGACTGGGGGCCTGGCTGCCTGACCCAGCTCTGCGCCACCGACTGGCCAAGCTCCAGGCCCCTTCTGCCCATCACCTGTCTCCCCCTGCCTGCCTGTCACTGCTCTCCCTTCCTCCCTTGGTGGTGAATTAAACCCTAGTTTTTCGGGGGCCCTCTGGGTGGGCACTTCTCCCCCTCAGGGTTCTTGGACAGCCCTCACCTTTACCCCTTACTCCCCCAGCGTTGGCCTGGTGGGTGGTCTCCAGAATGGGGACTACCTGGCCTTGGAACTGAGATCCCCCAAGCCAGGCAGAATGTAGGCTTTCGGGCACTCTCTCTCTAAAGTAATGCCCACCATACACACACACATACACACATACACACACACACACACACACACACACACACACACACACACCAGACCCGCAGATGCCCCTTCCCTAGAGAAACAGTCATCAAGGCAGAAGTGTCCTTCCCCACACAGGACTTGTGACCTGTCTTGGGTTAACTACCACCCACCCCAACCAGGCACTTACGTAAGTCCTTCCCTTAGCCTTCTGCCCTGCGTATTCACTGCTCTGCTTGAGCTTCTGGGATTAAGCCTGTTCAGCTTAGAGGGCAGAATCCGGAGCTCCCACTGTGTCTCCAGCTCGGCAGGGTGAGACCCTGCACCAGGGGTTAGAACTCTGGCATTCTGCAGCCTGCTCCCCCAGTGACCCTGGGCAAGTCACTTCCGCCCTCAGCATCTCGGTGTCCTTATCTATGAAATCAGTGGGGAGAGACTAGGCAACCGCCGTAGACCTAGTAGTCTGCAGCTCTGACTTACCTGGAATTTTGCTACTTCTGACTCTCCTGTGTTTTCCATTAGTTCCCACTAGCTTTCTTGATGATTTTTAAAAATGTTATTGCCTTTCTTTCCAATTATAAAAGCATTATAAGCTTATCACACACATACGAATTAGACACTACAGAAAAGCTTAAAAGAGGAAATAGTTGCAAAGCCTGATCTCAGAGGTGACCACCACCTCCACAGGATGGACCCCTCCTCTCCATGCACGACTCTGAGAGAACCCTGATTTCTACCCTGGGCTGCAGCTCTGCTCTGGCTCCTGACTCCCGCCCTGCTAGATCAGTGTCCACTGGATATTTTTGTGAATTGTGAGCTCCCTCCTCCTTCTCTCCGTGGACACTGAGGAATCCTGGAGCTGCCTGGCTGGGCGGGCCCCCTGGGACCCAGCAGGCTGCTTGTGTGGGATTCTGCAGCTCCAGTATTTGCTCATGGGATGAAGTCCATCCAAGACAAACTTTATGGAGGAGAAGGGCAAGACCCTACATCCCAGACTGACCTTGAGCCAAATCCAGATCACTGGCAACTTTCTCTGAGCCCCAGGGGGAAGTTTAAGTAAAATGGACATTACGGTAATTTGTGGCTGCCTCAGAAGAACCCGTGACCTCCTCACACCCCTCAGTTCTTATTCCCCAAGTTCTCTCCCATCAGTCCAGGGGCCCGGCTGGCCATTGGGTAGTACCTGTCCTGCAATGGCGGGGCCCACAGTCCTTTACCCAGCCTCTCTTATCCAGACATGGGAGAGAGTCGGGGTCATAGCCGGAGGAGTGGGACCGTGGAAAAATGTACCTCAGGCCCAGTCAGCGCACAAGGGCGATTAGAGTCTCCTAGCTCAAGGAAAGCCTCAGAATAGCCTCTGGGCACCCACCAGGAGTGCAGGCCCTCATGTAACAGGTGAGAGAGGCAAGGCCATGCCTTGTGCTATTTCACCCAGAGTCATGACCGGCAGAGAGCGACCTGCCAGTTTTGTGAAGAGCAGGCGGAAGACAGCCCCACCCCCCAGGCATGCCAGGCTCCGCTCCAGGCCTTGGGGAGCAGGAACGGGGCGACACTGGGTGGGCCTTACCTCTGCCTTAGAGAAGCCCAGCAGCCTGCCCCTTGCTGTGGCAGCTGTGGGCATTCTCCCCCCAAGTTGGTTGGCAGTGGGCTGGCACTCCGGACAGTGGCTTTGGTTTTTGACCCTGGCAGTCATGGGATCTTTGGACAGTTCCGCATAATGCTTCTCCCCAAACTAACCCACATGTCTCCGGAGGACATTCCTCCTATTGCCTTCTGAAGGTGAAGTTAGGGTGCCCTACAGGTGGAGGGTGGCTTTCCTGGTCCTGTCATCCTTGCTGTCAGCAGCCCCATAGCGCCTGACAGCTCTGCCCATCCCTAGCTTCCAGGGACGACGGCGCACCAGCACCCACCCCACCCGGGCACTTGCCCTGGACACTAGTGAATGTTTTATGGGGTCTCTCTCCTTCCAGCTGAGAGTCTTGCCGGGTCCCCTTCCCCCACCCTCACCGCTGAGTCCATGTACCATGTCCCCCTGCTCCCTCACCCACTCTCCCCATAGGAGTAACTGCCGTGGCAGACAATGGGGCTGTATTGATTAGTACAATTCCTGGGCACCTCCGGTCTGTCTCCCCGGGAGCTAGGACAATGCAGCTTTGATACACAGAGCAGATTCTCAGCAGGTCCTTGGGCTGGGGGAGCCCTGACACCCCCACCCTCCTCCCCCGTGCCCCCACCACGCAGCTAACTCTTCCTGCACTCCTTTGCACAGTCGCAACTTTCTGGGTCACTTTGGCTGGTGTCTGTCTCACTTGCTGGCTGTGCCTGCCCCTCCCTGGCACAGATTACTCAGCCCCTCTCCCCACCCCCAGCCCAGCCTCCCAGACTGCCTGGCACCAGGGAGAGGGCTCAACCTTCTGGAAGGTGACCGACCTGCTCTGGGGAGGAGGGGGCCACAGGTCCACGAGCTGCAGCCATCCCAGGTGAGCACTCAGAGAGGAGCGCTTTGCGCCTCCGCTGCTCATTCACACCTCTGCCAGCTCCAGACGACACTGACGCATCCCCTGCCTCTCCCACTGCCGGCTGGGCAGCGGCAATTACTTTCACCTCATCTCCTCCCGAAGCTCTGCCTACCCCCTCCCCGGGCCCTCCCCCTCCGGCCAGTCCCCATGCAGCCCAGCGAGGGTGCTCCAGAGCTAGAGTGAGGCATGGGGTTTGCTGTGTTTTTCCCTTGTTCCCAGCAAGTTATTGGAACAACAACACACACACACACAAAGCCATAGAGTGAGGCGGAGTGAGCTCAGGAGGGAGTGAGAGGGTGGTTCGCTTCTCTCCCCCAGCTGGGCCTTGGGGCCTGGCATTTAGTGGGCTCCTGGTAGGGTGGTCGGGTGCCATTGGGTGCTAGAGATGGTAAAGGGAGAGGAAGAAGCAGGGTGTAGCCCACAGGGCGCTACCAAAGCATCCAGACTTCTTAGTATGGGCTAGGGGATGCTGGGCCCTGGAGCTGTCTCCCCACCCCAGACCTAGGGGTCCCCAACCGGGCAAGACGATGGGGCATCCTGGTAGGAGAGCATGATGACAGTGTGAGGAAGCTGTGCCCTAGTAAGCTGCACTTTCACGGAACAAAGAGAGCGTTAGCCAAGAGGATGGTCACCACAGAGTCCAGACAAAGCCAGTCACAGGCTACGGACCCGCGGGGACTTGTCCTGCATTGCCCAGAGCCTGGGGTGCTGCTCTGGGGGGGGGTGTGCTGTGAGCTGGGTACCATCCCGCAGGAGTGACCCTGACTGGGGTGGGATGTGACTCACACTCACCAGTCAGTCCCCAGCTGATGGTGAGACACCACGAGCCAGCGGCCAAGAAGCAGGTGTGAATGCCCTGGTCATGGGAAGGCATGGCTCTTCCTGGAAATTGATGGGCTGGCCAAGGGCCTAACCCACGGTAGGATCTTAAGAAACATCCATCAGGTGCAAGCATGTCTGAATTCCGATGTAAAGAACAGCTTTCCTGCGAGTTTGGTTAGGGTGGAGGCTCCGAAGGGCACATGGCAGGACGACATTGAAGTAAAAAGGGCAAACCTCTGCAGTCAGATAGTCCTGGGTTCAAATCCCGGCTTTGCCAGCTTCTCACCATATATAATCTTGGGAAAGTCACCTAAAGTCTCTGGTTTCAGTTTCTTCATCTCTGAAATGGGGATAATAAAGCCCTGGCCGGGTAGCTCAGCAGCAGTCCCCAACCTTTTGGGCAGCAAGGACGGTTTTCCATGGATGGGGCAGGGGCAGGAGGTGGGGCTCAGGCAGTAATGTGAGTGAAGTTCTGCCCGCCGCTCACCTCCCGCTGTGCAGCGCGGTTCCTAACCCGCCCCAGTCCCGACCAGTCCCAGCACACGAGGTTGTAGTTAATCCCCAGTCAGGGCAGGTAGGTATGAGAAGCATCCAATGCATAGATAAGTGGAACAACAAATCCATGTTTCTCTCTCCCTTCCTCTCTCTCTCTCAAATCAAAAAATTATAAACAAACAAACAAACAAATAAATAACTTGGGGAAAATGTCCGCTCACTGTGGAATCTAGTGAGCGTTAGTAATAATAGCAGCAGACAACACATATTAAGTGCTTCACACGAGCCAGGCACCATCCTAAACATTTTACACGCACAGGGCCCAGCAGAAGCGAGGCCTGCTTGGGTGCGGTTGGAAGGGTAACAATGTGGGTGTAATAATTTATAGTTTTAATTTGAACATTTCACCTAAAATGTGCTGTGGTGTGCTTGAGTGTCATAGTGTTGTGTTACAGAATGACATGCTTATACTTTTGTAACAAAAGATTTTGTAACAAGACAGGGGTATTATTTGTGCCGGACCCTCTGTATCTACCCATTTAGTCCTCCCAACAGCCCCCTGAGGCAGGTACACTTTTACCCCCCGTTTGGGGGAGAAGATGGACACTGGCCTAGGCCCAAGTGAGTACTCGAAGAATGGCCCCGGACCCCACTGACTCAGCCACTCACTGGGCTGGCCTCACACAGCCAGGTCTCCAGACATGCCCCGCTGACTTCCTGTAGACCCAGACTGAGGGCCAAAGCCCTGGCTGGCCCACTGGCTCCAGGAAGGCCCAGTCACCCATGATGCCCAAATGCTCACTTCCACCCAGGGTGGGCTGTGGGCTCTGGCTGCCCTGGCCCGGGCCAGGTGCCCAGAACAGGCAGCCCTGGCTGGATGGCTTTCTCTGGCTCTGGCCATGGGACAGGAGGCGGCAGCAGCCCAGCTGGGCCCTGGCCGTAATGAGGCCTCATTAGTGGGATCCAGCTGCTCCAGCCCCACTTAGGGAGGCCGGCCCCCCAGCCCCCACCTCTGACTTTTCTTAATAAGAGTGGGCATGCATCCAGAGGGGCAAGGAGTCTAGGGGCTTTGTTGTGCCCTGTGACTCTGAGGGAAGGTCCTGCTGAGCTGCGACTGTGACATGCTGGGGATGGGAGGAGGGCTGCAGGGAAGCTGCATGAGGGGAGGTGTGGGCACAGCACTGAGCAGGTGGTTTCCAGGGAGGGTGGAGAGGGGAAGGAGACCAAGGGGAAGGGATGGCAGGGTCCTAGGTCCAGAGAGGAAGGTTGGGCCTTATCCTTTGGATCTAGATATTGTCCATGTCACTGGGGAGGTGGCAGGTGCACATCTAGGGTCATCTAGTTGATCATCTACGCTGTCCTGGCTAGGAGAGCACGTCCTTGGTGCTAGGCGTTATATAAAGAAAGCACCCACTATGTGCCATGACCTGTGTTAGCCAAGTGCCCACCATGAGCCAAGTCCAACGCTGGAAAAATACACAGTGTGCCAGGTCTGTGCTAGGAAAGCACTCACTGTGTGCCAGGATCTGTGTTGAGAGTGCCCACTGTGTGCCAAGTCCAATGCTGGGAAACTTCCCACTGTGTGCCAGGATCTGTGTTGAGAGAGTATTCACTGTGTGTCAGCCCCATGCCAGGCAGCCCCTGTGGCATGCTAGGTCCTACACTAGGTAAGTGCCCATGTGTGCCAAATTCTGTGAGGTGAGGACCCAAGTATGCCCAGCCCTGAGCAGGGTGAGTACCCGCTGTATGCCTGGTACTGTGCTAGATGAGTGCCCACTGTGTGACAGGCTGTATACAAAGGGAGTGGCCAATGGGTACCAAATCAGTACTAGTTGAGTGCTTGCCACATGCTGGGACTCATGCTAGGTGCGTGCCCAGAAGGCGACAGGCCTTTTCCCAAGGGAGTGGCAATGTGTGCCAAGCCTATGCTACTTGAGGACTTGACACATGCCAGGACTTGGGCTGAGTGAGAACCTGTTGTGTGCCAGGCCCTGGGACGGATGCTGCAGACAAGAGGTATCCAAACCATCATGCCGAGGCAGAACAGTACAGGTTGGGTCGGGCAGCCCCAGGTAACCTGCGGTGCTTGCAAAGCCTGCTGGGATAATTTAGATGTTCTGGCACCCAGAGCCCTAGCCAGGTGACTCTGATCTTATTCATCACAAATCTTCCCAGTGAGAAGCAACCAATGAGTTCTGGGGAGGGAACAACGAAGCCACCAAGGCCCAAGACACCATATGAGCAAAGAACGGACATGGGGTGGGGGTGGGGACTGAGTCAACTAGCTTATGAACTTGGTGTGAGGCCACAGGGTTAAAGCTGACCCTTTGGGGCTCTTCTGTCCTGGCCTCCTCCCCTCCAGCTCCCTGTCCTCTAAGCCCCAGGCAGCACCCCCACACGTGTACAGAGGTATGAGGTGTTCATGGAAGGACCGCCCCACCTCACTCCAATGCCCCCAAGCATCCCAGCTGCTCCCAGGCTTGGAGGCACCCTGGCCAGCTGGGGTTTTGTACGGCCCTGTCCTAGGAGCTGCTGAGGCGTGAGGGAGGCAGCTGAGCTGGCCTGGCAGAAACCATCTGGGCTGGAAGTGGGGGGAGGGACACGTGCAGCAGGCATGTGGGCCTGGGCACGTGTGGGGAAGTGGCCTGCTCCTCCATGGGGCACCTGCCACATGAAGAACCAGGCAGAAGCTACGAGGATAACACAGGATGCCTGTGGATGCTGAAGAGACCCAAGGGTCCCATGTCCTCACACCCAAACCTAGAGCAAAGGGGGAAGGAAGTGAAGACACTTCCTCGCAGTGAGGCCCACTCCCTGCATGCTAGGGCACAACTGGCAACAGAAGCCACCAACCTGGGATGGTCCATGTGCCCCTGGTTTACATGCATGGCCCTCAGCACCCTGTGTGCTGCCCCATCACGGCATCCAGAGAAGGGGCATCCTGAGCCATGTGTCCTTAGGGGAACATAGCACCTAATAAAGTGCTATGTTCAGCTACCTAGGTTAGCTAGGACAGATGGCGCTCCTCAAAGGCTGTATCCTAGAGACAAGCACTGAATGGAGGAGGCTTCGGTTCCAAAGTGGGGCCCGAAAATAGCAGAATAGTGTAGCCCAAGGTCATCAGCAAAACTGAAAAAGAGGCAGGAATAGATTCTCAGCAACCATGGGGATGCCCAGGGGACAGATGCTATGAGCCTAAAATGAAGCAGCAGCGGGCAGAAGCCAAAGGGCAGAGGGCACGAGGAAACCAAGCCCCAGCTATCTTTAGGCACATCATGGTGCTGGGAACAGAGTCCCAAAACAGCATTCTCTTCCACAGACAGGCTAGCCTGCAGCTCCGGGACGCTCGGCTCTGGCAGGGACTCTGGGAGATTCTGATTCATGCTCCCTACAGCCCGTGTGGGTCCCCTGTCTCTCCTGCCTGATTGCCTCAGTCCTTTCGGGGTCACACCCGGGAAGGAAGGGCAGCCAGGGAGCATGCAGAGGGTTTCTCAGGTTTCATGGGGTTCAGAATCTTTAAGTAGGAAAGGGCAGAGCCACACCCCACTTCCTAGACAAGCCCATGGCGATTCCAAGACTTCTCTGGGAAAGCAGAGGCCTTTCTGGGTTCCATCACCACATCCACTCCTAGTAAGTGTTCAGGTCGTGAGACCTCTGCCTTATTCTGAGCACCCAGAGTTCAGGATGGCTCAGAAATACTTTCAGAAACTTGGTTCATTCAGACTTTTTCCAACCAGGAAGGGGCCAGACCTGAGCAGGCCTGAGGGGCACAGAGGAGGGCCCTGAGCCTGGGGACAAAAAAGGGACCACACACGAAACCTGCCAAGCTCAGGAGAGGCCTACATGGAGGGCTCTGTCACCGGGAAGAACTCCATTCTTCTTGCTGATGCGGTAAAGAATTACAGATCAGAAAGTCTATGAGTATGTAAATGGGGTTTATTGGTGATACCTTCTCATGCAAGGGAATGGGTCTTGCTGAAGTGGGGGTAAAAGGCAAGAGCATCAGGTCCTTTGTCTTGAGGACTTGTATAATTTGGCAGGAAGGGGGTGAAGAAGTTACATATCGATTGATGGGTAAACGTTGTCCAGCTTCCTCTGGGGGACAGGACTACCCAAACATAGGTATGTGGGGGGTCTGTTAGCCCAAATCCTTATCTTGCTCCACACCCCACTTGCTCATCTTGTCATAAAACAGATCCATGACAAAAGGCAGTTAATTAAAGTTGAGGCAGTTACCTAAAATTATTCATGGGCTCTTTCTCTAAGCGACTCTTTCAAAAAGGAGACAGTGACCAGAGATAGGCAATTAACCAAAGTTGTTTTATGGTCTTTTTTGTTGGGCACTGTGGACCCCTTCCTCCTCCCCCTTCTAGACCTTGGAATGAATACAGTTTCCAAGGCTTTCTATCACAGATAGTGAACACGATTTATGGAATTTCAAGGTGTCAACATGACGTTTCTTGCGATGTTCGGAGCACCTGGCAATCTTGCTGGGCCGGGCTCAGGACTGCTGTGTTAGTGGGTAGGACAGGTCTCCTTCCTCCTCCCGGCCTGGGTTTACTATCTGTCTTACCTGACAGCTCGAAAAACACCAAGATCGAAAGTAACCACGTGGGGTGGTCTGAACATAAAAATTCCTAACTGAAAGTGGGTCTCAGTGGGTAGTCACTTCCTAGGTGTGTAGCTTCCTTGACAAAGGTCAATCTTGACCTTAAGTGAGCCTGTCTATTGTCATTTTGCATCTAAGCTAACATACCTTTGAAATGTTCATCTCTTTTCCCAGACCACTCTGGGCACAACCATCACACCACAGCACAAGACCGCAGGACACGCTCGCTGTGATCTCACTCCCCGCATGCGCTTCTCTGTGCTGTAAATGTGAACGATCCTGTGCCCACCAACTCCATCTCACTCTGTGCAGTCTCAGAGATGTCCCTGCTTTGCTTTCCTCCAGCCTCCCTCATCCACCACCAGCGAATTTCATGTCGCCTCCCGCTTATGTCTCTTCCATTGACTGTAATGTATAAAATAAGCTGCAAAACTGCCATTCTCCACAGAGCAGCTCTCCACCCACTGAGATTTTGCTTCCCGGAAATTGTCATCAATTTGGCTCAAATAAACTCAGAAAAAGTCCCTACAGGTGTGGACGTTTCTTGCAACGACACCACCTGGCTAACCTCCTGCAAACCGTTTCTTTGGACCAAGTTGTTTGAGTCCCAGAAATCTTTGTTTTGGGAGGGCTCTGCAGAGACCCTGGGCCACTTGACCCTTACATGATGAGAAAGGGAGCCGGAGGAATGGATGTGGGAAAGGAAGGCACCAAGGGAGGGCTGTGCCCAGTCACTAGCTTCCTCCCCCGACGATGCCCCAGTCTAGCTCGTCCCTGAGGCAAGATCCCAAGAGAGAATAGACAAGCACTGCCCTTGGGGTAGGATCTGGCACCTGTTCCCCGGTTCCTGCTGCCTGTGCCACCCTACTTGGTCCACCAGTGGGAGTAGAAGCCCTTACCAGGCCCTGCTCCTGCCCCTGCTTTTCAAGGCACCCACCACCTTTCCTGTGCTCTGAGGCATTGGGCAAAGGAAGGGCCATGGCTTGGGGAAGGAGGAGCGGCAGGTTTTCTTGAGAGGCCTCAGGAGAGGATTTGAACAAAATGTGCTTTGTTACTCTTCAGACAGGAAGTACAGAGAAAACAGCCAGGGTCAGAGGACCCCTTAATGAGCGCCTACCAAGCACTCCCTGTGGCAGGCAGAGCTCTGGGGGGTGGGAAACAGGGTGGGGCGTCTCAGCCCCAGGACAGCCACAGGGGTTTTGCTGTCGTCCCAGCAGGATGAGCTGCAGCCTTCTCTCCAGGGTGTCTCTTGTGACTGGAGGAGAAGTGGGCCTCCTGCCTCCAACGGGCTCTGTGGCGGAATCTGCCCTGCCATGGGCCCAGAGCTGTAGCCCCATCTAACCAGCCAGGTGAGGGCCTGCCTGCCTGAGCCTGGGACAACCCTCACACTCAGGAGTCCGGGCAAGGCCAGACTCAGGGACCCACGGAACCTCCTTGGCTCTCCTGTCATAGGGCAAGCAGCTGGCCGAAGGCCCAGAGGGGGCAGGGCTCATGCCCCCTTCCCCGCCCCCGAAGTCTGGTCCCTGTACTCACCAGCATCCCTTTGGCACCTTTTCCCACCATGGTGGCAGTGGGCTGGGGGCTCTGGAGTCCCAGGCCACAATCACAAGCTCTGCTTCCAGCACCTTTCAGGCCACAAGAGACCTCAAGAGCTGCGGAGAGAGCGGAGAGTAGGGTGAGGATCTAGCCCGGGCAGGCAGAGGTAAGGCATGTGTGGCCCTCAGGGTTCTCTGGAACAGGTAGTGCAGAGCCCAGGACACCAGCTGGCAGGCCTCACTTCCCTCCCACCTTGGCACCCCTCTGCCAGGTCACTTGTCATCTTGCTCCTTTCTCTGTGACCCCGGATCAGCTCCTCCTTAGCTATTCTGCTGACCCTCCCCCTACAGTCCTTAGTCTCCAGCCTTCGTGTCCCAGGGGGCAAAGGTCTATTTTTCACTCTCCGGATGCCCAATTCTATAAAAGATTTTTTAAAAAGAATATAAAACTGGACAGGGTCCAATTGTTTCATCGTCTGTGTGAATGGCTTCAACCTTTCCCCTGAAGAGGAGTTGGCTTGGATCCACTCACCCACCCCACCCAGGCAGCCGGGATGGTCCTTCCTCATCCCAGTGCCACTCAGCACAGGTTCCAGGGCAACCGGGCTTGTTGTTATGTCACTAATGGGGACATAAGCTCTGGACATGCCAGACACACCACATGCTGTCTCCTGCCTGCAACACCTTCCCAACACCAGCTGAAATTCTACAAGTCTTTTAAGACCATACATAAATGTCCCCTCTTGTCTATAGCCTCTCCCTCACTGGAATGAACAAATTGCTTCCTCCTTTTTGTTTTGTACAGATGTCTACTAGTGTCCTTGCCAACTCATATTAGACTAATTTGGTTTTAAGTCTGTCAAGCATGAGTCCCTGAGTCCCCTGAGGGCTTGAATCTGTGTTTTATTTACCTCCTTGTGCCCAGCACCTAGCACAGTGCTCAGCTTTCTGGCAGTGTGGGCTGCATTGAAGGGAAGTGGGTAAGGCTGAGGGACTGGAATGAGGGTCGGCTGAGATCTTATATGATGCACATACAGGCAATTTGGGGCTGGTAGCTGGAGGGGCTGCAGGCAAGGCCAGGCAGGTGTAGACAGGTGTAATGTCAGATGCAGATGGTAGAGGGTAGTTTCTGACAGGCCACAAGAGAGGAACCAAGCTTCAGGGAGACTCAAAGAATTCTCTCATAGGAGGAAAAACCTGGGTCAGATGGACAAGGACATTGAGCCTCCATACGGCCGGGTCCTAGGAAGGACTGGGCTCAACCTCTGGGGACTTCCCCGCTCTCCCTCATAGCAGACTCCACTCCAAAGGCTGTTCTGTGCCACTCTGCCCCACCCACAGCCATCTGGCAGCGGCCATCTCTCACCCACAGGCCCAGGAAGTCTTTGGAAGGCTAAAGAGACCAGGAAAAAGCTCTTTGCCTATGCAAATCAACCTTGGCCCTGCCCACCAGGCCTCCCTGCAGCAGGTGGGGGTGTGACTTATAACCATTTTCCTTTTGTCAGTCAGCCATACTGGCCTCTCTGCCTCTCAATGTGTCCCTCTAAAGAGGTCCCTGCTCATGGCTTTGGTTTTCTGGGGGCAGTCAGGAGAGGGGTGCCATGCTCCCTTAAAATCATACCCTTGCCCTCCTCACTCACTACACCCTTCCCTCCAAGCTGTAAGCTCTAGATTTGACTTCCTCAAAGCCATCCCTCTTCAGCTAACAAATAATAATGACAGTTATGACAATAATAACAGCAGGTGGCATGAAGAACCACCTCATGGACTGGGAATTATGCCTTCTGGACGGGTGAGTAGATTGAGGACACTGTGCCCTGGAATTTAGGAGTGTTCTCACTCAGGATGTCCCAGAGCACTGACCGCAAACACAGCCCATGCCCTCAGGGTGCTTACAGATTCGAGCGGAAAAGGTGGCTTGGTCGCTGCTCTAGAATGAGTTAAGTGTATAGATTTGCTGCCACTCCAGCCTCTGCCATGTTAAATGGCCCATCCATCCATGCAAAAAGAACCAACTGAGTGTTGTGGCATGCCAGGCCCTCTTCTAGATGTCAGAGATGCATGGCACGCAGGCACCTAGCCGGCCCCTGCCCCACAGAGGGGCCACCACTGACAAGAAGTGCAGCATGTGTTGCAGAGCTCGGGCTCCGGCACCCGGTAGCCCTGGGCTGGAATTCTGGCTCTGCCATTCACTAGGTTACGTGACTTCAAGCAAGGTATTTAACCCCTCTGAGGCTCAGTGCTGTCAGTCTGGAAGATGGGGCTAACAATCCTTTGTAAATTCTGAAGTTTCTGCTTCGTTTTTCACTTGACTACAAGTCCCCCACACTTTCCTCCCCTCCAATCCATTAATCTTCTCAAAGCCCCAAAGCTCTGATTTCCTCCAATAGTTCTCCACAGCCACCAGGATATAGCCTGAACTGTTTATCAGGCATTTGAGGTTGGCCACAATTCAATTCATTTATTCCACAAATATTTATTTCAGGCTTCCTCTGGGCTAGACCTGTGCTAGCACCAAGAACTCAGGTCTCTGCATTCCTGCAGCTTACCGGACAGGGGGAATGAGTGAAACTGGTGTCTCAAATATACATAATTAAAGATTGAGATAAAGGGTATGAAGGAGAAAGAGCCTTAAGGGGTGGGGGGACTGACCTCCTGTTTGAGGGTCACAGAGGGCTTCCCTGAGGAAATGATATTTGAGAGTCAGAGGGAATTAATTAGGCAAAGCGGCAATAATGAAGGAGGAAGAGGGAGAAAGATTTAAGCAAACGAAATAACATAGGAAAGGCCATAAGGCTGAGGCTCAGAGAGCCAGGGAGAAAGTGGCCAGATATGCAGGTAGACCTAGGAGCAGCGTCAGGGCTTTTGGGGCTTGGGTTTTGGTCTTTATCCTGAAGGCGAGGGCAGCTATGGAAGCTTTAAAGCAGAGTCGTAATTGAGGAGGGTCAACTGGTGGAATGTGCATTTGGAAAACATCACCCCAGACGCAGTGTGGAGAAAGGGAAGAGAGGACATAAATTAGGAGTAGGCCAGGCCAGAGATGAGGGGGCTTGGTTAGGAAGGTGATGGTGAGGTGGGGAAAGGTGTACAGATTTGAGAAAAATATGTAAGATAACATTGGTAGGAGTTAGTGATGAATTGGACTTTGGGAGTGAGGGATAAGGAAGGGTTTTTGGTTTCAGCTGGTGCAACAGGAGAAAGCCAGCGCCAGCCCGAGAGACAGGAATGCTGCTGGTTTCGAGTGGGGAGAGGATGGGCTGAGTTGGGCAAGCTGGGTTTGAGTTGCCTGTGAGCCACCCAAAGGTGGGTGGTGAGAGGGTGGTCACAGGAACTGTCCACCTTTAGTCTCACTGCTCAGTCTTTCCTCTCCCCCAAACAGGACTGTCAGGTCAGTCAGTTTTAAGGGTCCATCTGGGCCAAGCCCTGGAGTCCTCTCTGGGGATGGAAAGGGGTCAGGCTCTTCCCCTGTCTTCAAGGACCTCATGGTTTAAGAAAAAGAGGGAGGAAGCATAATATCCGTTCACTGTGAAGGAGGGAGGGCAGGGGCTGTGGGAGCAGGGTGGAGACCTTGGTCTGCCTGGAGCCCAGATTGGTTACCCAGGGCCACCTGTGGCCACGTGGGACTATT